>NC_044402.1:132657794-132969242 GCF_006542625.1 Nomascus leucogenys
TAGAAATCCGGTCCTTCTATCTGTTAGAAATTCTTTCGTAGGGGCGGAGGTTGCAGTGAGCCAAGATGGCGCCACTGCACGCCAGCCTGGGCAACAGAGTGAGACTCTGGTCTCAGAGAAAAGAAAAAGAAAAGGAAGTTTTTTCCTAGGGCTTGCTTTTCTAGTTTACCCAGATTTACTTCCTGCCTTTTTTTGTTTGTTTTTTCCTGTTTCTGAGCCTTAGAACTTGGTGTGATATTCTGTCAAATTGCCTAATGCTCTCTGTTCATTTCTGGCATCAAAAATATTTATCACCTTGGTACTGGGAGAGCTCTAGTTGGATCCTGCTGTGTTCTGTGAACTGGGTCTCCTCTGGGAAGTATGCCTGCTTCTCACTCTCGTTAGTGATTTAGTAAGGAGGCTTGCTTGTACTGGAGTTAGGTTATGGTTCTTTTTTTTTTTTTTTTTTTTTTTTTGAGATGGAGTCTCACTCCGTCGCCCAGGCTGGAGTGCAGTGGCGCCATCTCCACTCACTGCTGCAACCTTCGCCTCCCGGGTTCAAGTGATTCTCCTGCCTCAGCCTCCTGAGTAGCTGGGACTACAGGCGCGCGTACCATCACGCCCAGCTAACGTTTGTATTTTTAGTAGAGACGGGGTTTCACCATGTTGGCCAGGATGGTCTCGATCTCTTGACCTCGTGATCTGCCCGCCTCGGCCTCCCAAAGTGCTGGGATTACAGGCGTGAGCCACCGCGCCCGGCCAGGTTATGGTTCTTTAGTTGATTGTGGTGTCCATGCAGGAGAGGAGAGAGGGCACATGTTACAGAACACTTGTAATTCTGATTCAAACGTGGGAACAGTGTGCAGAGGCCCTATAGCCAGACCCTTAGATCTCTGAACTCTTCTTCTCCTGCAGTCCAAGCCAGGTCAGCATAGAGGAGGGCTCCTTGACGGGTGCTGATTGTTTCTCCAAATCTCTTTTTCTTTTTTTTCTTAAAAGAGTTAAAACATAATTCAGCCATTTTTAAAGGGGGTTAATATAGTTTTCCGTACTGTATCACAAAAAAACCAGAAAGAGAGAGACAGATCCTGCTGTTCTGAGTTGTTAGAGACCTATTCTTGGCTGGGTGTGGTGGCTCTTACCTATAATCCCAGCACTTTGGGAGGCTGAGGCAGGAGGATCTTGAGAACCCAGGAGTTCTAGACCAGCCTGGGCAACATAGTGACCCTGTCTCTACAGAAAATAAAGGTAGCCAGGCATGTTGGCATATACTGGTAGTCTCAGCTGTTCAGGAGACTGAGGTGGGAGGATAGCTTGAGCCTGGGAGGCCGAGGCTGCAGTGAGCTGTGATCACACTAGTGCACTCCACCCTGGGCAACAGAGTGAGACCCTGTCTCAAAAAAAAGAAAAGAAAAGAAACCTGTTATTGAGCTGGTGGGATTTAACCCAAGACAGAGTTTGCAGTGGTCTGTGAATGGTGTATAATGGAAGGAAATGGCAGATAAGATTAAAATAACTGAAAAAGGTCAGTGGACATTGAGAAAGTCAAGGTCTTGTAAGCCAAAGAATAGAGAAGTAGTTTCTCTCTCTTTTTAAAATAGAGACGAGGTCTCACTATGTTGCCCAGGTTGGTCTCAAACTCCTGGGCTCAAGCAGTCCTCCACCTTGGCCTCCCAAAATGCTGGGATTATAGACATGAGCCACTGTACCTGGCTGATAAGTAGTTTCTCTAGGAAAGAGAAACCCATGGGAATGTTTTTGAATAAGCGGATAATGTAATCAGAATTTTTATTTCTGGAGATTTATAGGGTGGTGTCACTTAGAAGACCAGGGAATTTGTGGAGCTCTAAGATTGCTTGTAAAAAGGTAAGTGAAGGATTTGGTGACTGGTGTGTTGAGCAGTGGGAAGAGTCAAATGTGGTTGCAAGGTTTTCAGCTTGAGTGGCCTGGAAGAAGTAGTAGTGGTGTTTGAAGAAAGAGAAGAACAGGAAAGGGAAATGCTTTGAGGGGAAGGACCGGAGTGCTTTTGATGTTTTGAGTTTCAGGTGGCAGTGGCCTTCATGGAGTTTGTGTTGCACTGGGAAAGACATAATAATATTAAATAAAATACTATATGTAGCATACTCAATGGTGATATGTGCTGAAGAGGAAAAAAATAAGGAGAGGAAATATGATTTTGGGGGATAAGGATTGAGATTTTAAATACGGTGATGAAAGAAGACCTCATTGAGAGCATGTCTTTGGGAAGAAACAAAGGAAGAGAGGAAGCTTTCCTTATGGAGATCTTGGGGAATGACAGTGCGTTCCTAGTGTGCTCAAGGAATAGCAAAGGGGCTGAGGTAGAGAATTGTCAGAGATGAGGTCAGAGGGATCGGGGGTGGGGGTGCAGTCAGGTAGAGCCTGTGCATCATAGGTAGGATTCTGTTTCTGGCTCTGATTGAAGTGGTAAGGCTTAGAGTGGTAGAAGTAGAGAACTGACATATCACTTATGTTTCATAGGCTCACTCTATTATGTTGGGAATAGACTGAAAGGAGGCAAGGGTAGAAGCAGGGAGACCCCTTACATGGCTATTGCTTATGTCCAGGATGGAGACGATGGAGACTAAACCAGGATGGTGGCAATGAAGGTAGAGCTGACAAGATCAGCTGACAGTTGGGATGTGGGGTGTGTGTGCGTGTGTGTGTGTGTGTGTGTGTGTGTGTGTGTGTGTTGCTGTGTGTTTGAGAGAGGGGGAGGTTGAGGTGGGGTGGGGAAGGAAGTCGAATGATTGATTGATAAGGACTGCACAGGGATCTTGGCCTGAGTAATTGGAAGAATGGAGAGAAATTGTTCATTCTTTGGCTGTTAACTAGATAAAAGGTACATTTGGATTAGCTACCCTAAGCAAACGAAGTTCCCAACAAATATGCCCTTGAAAATGTCTGTAAATATGTCTTTTAAATGATAGTGCCCATAGTTAAATTTTATAATGAAAAGCTTATTGGCAAGCCTTGTCAAGAGCTCCCTGTGGAAATATCAGTTGCTTTTCTTGGCTTCAAGGTGTTTCCTGAACAGTGTGTTATCCTTTGTCCCGAGTGTGCCATTAAGGGATTTGAAAGTTTGTTAAAACATGTGTGGCAAGTGAGTGCTGTCATTTAAGCCTAGCCAGGGAAGCTAAGAAATGAAAAGCAGCTCTTTGCTGGACTTCCTGACATGCTTTAGCTCTGAATCCGAGGCTCAGGTAGTGGGATGGACAGGGCATTATTTTCTGTGCACGAAGTGTCAGTGGTCACAGTTCTCAAGCCATTTCAGCAGAAAATGTCTGTGGACATAGGTATATGTGAATCTTTTGGAAAAACTCCATAATACCAAGTTGATAGCAACCCCCTGCCTAAGGAGAATGTAATAGGGTTTATTTGCTGCAACAGAATTTCCAGTGCTAATATAGACTTGCTCTTTTTATAAGATTTAAAACAGCACTCTTCAATGATGGTCTTTGTGCTTGAGGAAAGTTTTTTTCTATATCAGTAAACAGGGAAGCTGTGAAATGTTTCATGCTTGGAGTTCGGGTGAGCCAGCATAATGGAAAGGTTACCTGGCACTTTTGTTTAGGATTCCATTAGAATTTTTTGGTTACAGGGAATTTTTCTGTTTGCTTTTCAATTTTGAAATACAGTATATTGATTTTAAAAGGAAGGGAAGAAAAACCTAATGCACATCAAACAGTTTTGAAGTGGCCAGTTTCTTCTCTAGATCCTGGTAGGTTTGAATTGCTGTTTGCAATCGATCTAACTTACTACACAGTGTAGATGAGATTTCTTGCTTTCTGAGTGACAGATTGCTACTTCACAACTCTGGAAAGATCAGGAAATGTCCCTCTGAGGTGTTGCCAGATCTAGGCTTTCTTTCCTTCATCCAGATTTGTGACTTTTCTTGCTAAGACACTTGTTTTCAAGTTGAGGAGCAGTTAACTTCGTGGTTATATTTGCATTTATATTGAAAACTGGAGTTATAATTTATATATGAAGGCATAGAATTATTTTAGAAAAATGAATTTATTTCAGTGTCTCCCAATTTTATTCATTTGCATTTATTTATCTTGTATCTCTTACAGTGATAATTTTCAATTTTGATGAAATAATTGTTGACTATTTCCTGGTTTCCAGACACATTGTGTTAATGGAGGACGTTGCAGTATCATGAAGTATCTTATGGACATGCATTTTAATTTAGCTGGCTCTTGCTGCTTAGTATTTATTTCTCATTATTTTTTGCAAATGCTTCTTTTACAGCTGATTCAAGTCTTTCTCATTCTCTTCAGAAGAGGAGAAAAGAGAATCAATATTTACTGAGCACATTCTCTGTGTCAAGGATTGTGGTGGGAGACTCTCAGAAATGTAAAAATGAATGTAATGTGGTTTACTGTCTAGTGGAAGAAAAAATATGCAAACAAATAAATGGAATATAGCCCCATCAAGGAACCTTTTTTTTTTTTTGCTTTTGAGAAAGGATCTCGCACTGTTACCCAGGTTCACCACGTGAGCAGTGACACAATCACAGCTCATTGCAGCCTTGACTTCCTGGGTCCCAACGATCCTTCCTCCTCAGCCTCCCGAGTAGCTGGGACCACAGGCACGTGTCACCATGCCTGGCTAATTTTTTATTTTTGGTAGAGACGGAGTTTTGCCATGTTGCCCGGGCTGGTCTTGAATTCTTGAGCTCAAGTGATCTGCCTTCCTCGGACTCCCAAAGTGCTGAGATTACAGCTTGAGCCACACACCTGGCTGAGGAACCTTATAGTGAAAGAATGGCTAAGGACTAGCAGTGCTGCAGAGGAAGGTAACAACATTTATGCAGAGAGAGAGAAGTTAGCGGAGAAACATTCACAGAAGAGCTGGGTCTTGAATTTTGATTATTTGCTAGGCCAACAAAAGGTTCAGAGGCATTTTATGCAATGTGTGTCAGGGATGGGAGCCGTATGGGTGAGGTTCATTCTGAATCTATTTGTTTTCAACTCCTGTGGATGATTTCCTCCAGTGTCCAGGACTAAGAGAATTGGATTTAGAGTCCTAGACCTGTATGCATGTTACAGCTCTGCCATTTAGTAGCTGTGAGATTGCGACATGTCTGAAGTCATTTCCTCCTCTGTGAAATGGAGATACTCATTCTCCTGTGCATCACCCAGGGTCATTGGGTGGATCCAATCAGTTAATGTGTATAAAAGCACAGGGACGATTGTGCAATAGAATGTGAAGATTCATAATAAAAACTTCAGTGTTTCTTGTGATTCCTGTATCCATAGTTATGTTTAAATTCTCTCTACTTTGCTCTCTCCTGTTCCTTGTTGAAACCCCATTATTTGAGTCTTCCCCAAGGGCTTTATCCTCAGGTTCTTTTTTCAGTAGACACTTGGCCCTGAGCCACCTTTGCTTAACTGTCAACCCATATTATGGGTAACTCTCTAATCTGATTTCTGTCCTCAAAGACACTTCTAGTCTCCAGACCTACATTTCCAGCTGCCACCTGGATGTTCCTCATTATCTTGTGCTTCTCGAGTCATCTGAAGGCTATATTTGTTTCCTTATATGTAACTGCTCCTAATTTTTCTGTTTCTGTTGTCTGAGTTCAGGGCCTTGCAATTATTTTTGACCCTTCCTTCCCCTTCCCCTTGCTTCAGGTTGTTCTTCAGGATTTAAAGGCTCCCAACTGAGTGTATTGTTATTAAGTCCTTCACTTTACTTAAGCTCCTACCATGTTCCAGGTACTTGTGCCAAGAGTTTTTCATTTGTTATCTTAGTTCTCACAATAGTTGTCTGATATTAGACACTCTTGCCCCCATTTTAAAGATAATGAAATTGAGATTCAAAGAAACTACTTTTCCAAGGTGGCATTGCAGGTAAGTGCAAAGCCATGACTCAAGCCAGTTGTGTTGTCCCTCGAGTTTGTGCTCTGAGCCACTCCACTCTGCTGTCACACTTCACTGACTTGACAGTAAAGGCCCAACTCATTAAGTTGGCACTTAGGGCTCTTGACATCTTGATCTTCCTTTCTCACTCTTGTTGTATATTTTCACGATTATTTGCCATTCCTAAAGGAGAATTTGCATTTTCTTATCTCTTTGCTTTTCCATATGTTCTTTCTCAGCTTAGATACCTCTTTTTCATGTGCACCTGTCAGAATCCTGAAGGAGACAGGGCAGTGTAGTGGAATAAGCCAGGGTTCTGGAGTCCAGTGGATCTGCTTTCTACTTTCCCTCATAGTCCTGATCTCTTCTACAAAGGGCTGGACCAGTTTACATTCACACTAGATATGTACTGCTGTGTGTTCTTGCTAGCATTTGGTATTATCAGAATTTTTGGGTTTTGCCCATCTGTGGGTTTGTAGTGGTATCTCATTGTGGCTTTAATTTGCATTTCTCTGACTAATAAGGCAGAGCACCTTTCCATCTTTATTGCTACTTGGCATCTCTATTTTGTGAAGTATTTTAAGCCTTTTCTTCCATTTTTCTATTGGATTATTTGTCTTTTACTGATCTATAGGGGTTCTTTATATATTCTGGATATGAGCCCCTCTGTGGCTTGCCTTTTAAAATTTCTTTTATTATATCTTAGAATAAAAAGAAGTTTTAATAGAGTTGAGTTTATCATTATTTTTCTTTTGTGGCAGTGTTTTTTATATATATTTAAAACATATTTCCCAACATACTTTCTCACGTTTTCTAAAATTCTGCCAGCTTTTTAGATTACATCTTCCTTAGCTATTTCCCACTCCCAGTATTGCACAGTATCTCTGACCCAGCAAATGTTCTTGTCTTTGAAATAGGATGCTACACGGCATTTTGCCATTCCTCTGCCAACACAAGGCCTGTGTTCCCCTTAAAATTCTGACATCATGCTATACCCAGCCTACTTTTCCAGACGGGTGTCTCTTCTTCTCCTGTGTCTCTGAACTCAGGATTCTGGGCTTAGTTCTGTTCCTTTAAGTGGAGAGCCTCTCATAGCTGCCCCTCAGTTTCAGCCATCCTTCATGGTTTTTCTGGGTGCCCTCCACCCCTACCCACTGCCCCACCATGGGTCCTGCTGTAGAGGCCAGGTTGCTGTTCTCTGTCTTCCAGAGCATAGGGAATCCTGCCTGATGGAGAAGGGCTTACTTTTTCCTTTCAGCACACTACCATACCACTCTTAGTGCCCAATTTTACCTTCCAAAAGAAAACAATAGGTAGATTACAGATCTGTCCTTGGTAAAACTAACTTCAGGGTGTATCTGACACAAGTTTCTCTGTGTGTGTGTCTGGGAGTTGGCGGTGAGGTCAAATAGATTAAAATAAGTATTGTAATGTGCTATTTCTAGAGCATTTTTAGTGGCTGCAAATGCCATTTATTTCTTATCAGTACTCCTCAGTTGATATCTGTCTATATTTTCACTGCTTATTTTTATCAGCAGGGTTTTATGTGATGCCCATCCCACCCTGTTCATGGAAAAAGACTGAGAGTGAAAAAGTTCTTTATGATCCAGTGATTTGATTCTCCCACTAATCTGTTTCTGTCCTGTCCTCCAGAGATTAGACTAAATCTCCAAGGGAGAAATAATCCCATTTGCAGCATGCACTCAGGTAATAAGTGCAGTCAGCTGCCCCACCCTCGCAGGTCTATGGAGAAACCAGAGGAATTTAAAAAGTCCTCAGTTAACCATGTCAGTAATATATCTGCTATCCTCAGGGCCCCTTCTTTCACTCTGAGCCGAGAGTTCTCCAAAATATTGGCCAGCCTGAACTGGTATACTTCAGCATCAGGCCCTTTACTGTACTTTGTTATAGAGTTTTCTCTCTTTCTTTCTTTCTTTCTTTCTTTCTTTCTTTCTTTCTTTCTTTCTTTCTTTCTTTCTTTCTTTCTTTCTTTCTCTTTTCTTTCTTTCTTTTTCTTTCTTTTTTTTTTGAGATGGAGTCTCGCTGTATCACCCAGGCTGGAGTGCAGTGGCATAATCTTGGCTCACTGCAACCTCCACCTCCCAGGTTCAAGTGATTCTCCTGCCTCAGCCTCCTGAGTAGCTGGGACTACAGGTGCATGCCACTACATCTGGCTAATTTTTGTATTTTTAATAGAGACGGGGTTTTGCCATGTTGGCCAGGCTGGTCTCAAACTCCTGACCTTAGGTCATCCACGCGCCTTGGCCTTCCAAAGTGCTGGGATTATAGGCATGAGCCACTGCACCCAGCCTAGAGTATTTTCTATCTACTTGTAGATATGCCCTTCCCCACCGCAGCCCTTCCCCACCGCAGCCCTTCCCCCTGCCCCCGGGAGGAAGGGTTTACAGCTTTCATCTGATTCTCAGAGAGATCTGCTAACTTTCAAAGTTGAGAACCACTGATTTAGACTTCTTAACTCTTTCAAAGACAACCCCATGGAAGAAAGCCTCTTACTTTACAGAGTCAAGGAAAATTGGGCTACTAGTTTCTAACCCACATACACTTGTGCTTGAGAACTTTTCTGAAAGCCCTTGCATCTTGATAATCTCCTATGTTCATTTTATTGTTCTTCTACCTGTTTATCCATTTATTCATCAAACATTGAGTACTTAGATTAATTATGCAAGTTTCTGTATAATTAGTGAGCAGATAGTTGTAACAGATGAGATAAATCATATGCTTAGATAACAATAATGTAGTAAAGAAATTGAGAAGTGCTGAAGAAGAGGTACAGATAAATTGTTTTGGGACTTCAAAGAAAGAGAAATTATTCTTGCCTGGGCAGGTAGGAGGATAGAGGAACTGGGAAGATTATGTGGTGGATTTTGGATTATAGAAAATTCATGCTTTTTGGAGTAGGTCTTAAGAGATGGATGGATTTTAGATATGTGGAGATATTAGATACAGTGTGCCATCTCTGGCTGTTTATTTGAAAGACTATTGAGTACTACTGTGTGCCAGGCCTAGCCATGGGCACTTCATGGAGTTTATCAGGGAAGATAGACTCTGAACAAATCATTTCCTAATTTATCCTATTTGTTGACTCTGTTAGCATGTATTTCAGTGGCTACTAAATGCTGCTCTCAACTCAGAATACAGCAGTGAATAGAATAGATACCTCTATGTTCATGAAACCTATATTCTAGTTGGGGAAACAAAGTAAATAAGGAGATACATACTTTCAGATAGTGGTAAGTGCAAATGAAAATAAAGCTGGATAAGGCCAGGCACAGTGGCTCACGCCTGTAATCCCAGCACTTTGAAAGGCTGAGGCGGGCGGATCACGAGGTCACCAGATCAAGACCATCCTGGCTAACACGGTGAAACCCCGTCTCTACTAAAAATATAAAAAATTAGCCAGGCGTGGTGGCTGGCAGGCGCCTGTAGTCCCAGCTACTCGGGAGGCTGAGGCAGGAGAATGGTGTGAACCGGGGAGGTGGAGCTTGCAGTGAGCCCAGATCGCACCACTGCACTCCAGCCTGGGCGACAGAGCAAGACTCTGTCTCAAAAAAAAAAAAAAAAAAAAAGAAAAGAAAAGAAAAGAAAAGAAAGTAAAGCTGGTTAAGGGGATAGAGAAATTATAGCAAGGTGGGGCTATTTCACTTACTGTAATCAGGGAAGCTTCTCTGACAGGCAGATATTTGAGCAGAGACTTGAACAAAATGAGAGGGCAGGCCCTATGAATAGCCAAGCAGAGAGCTTTCCAGATAGAAGGATAGCAAGTGAAAAAGCCCTAAGATGGAAGGTTGTAGTATTCTAGGAATAGCAAGAAAGTCTCTGGAGTTGGAGTGTCATTTGCAAAAGAAGAACTTGTAGAACATGAGGATAGAAAAATGTCTTGATAAGGCCTTGTAGCATGGCAATGGAAGGAGGTTGGAAAGCTGTTGGGAGAATGACATGATCTGATTTGTGTTTTAAAAGAATCGCTCTAACTTTATTGATCCAAAATGGAAATCAAGAGACCAATTATTGCAGTAATTCAGCATGGCAATAAAGGTTGTTTGGGTTTATGTAGTAACAGTGGAAATGGCAAGAAAATCCATTTAAAGGAAAGGCCACTGGGCTCTTCTGATGGATTGAATGTGGGGAATGAGAGGGAGAGAGTCAAGGGTAGTGCTGCAGTTTAGGGCTGGAGGAACTGGTTGGAAGGTGATGTCATCTGCTGAGAGAGTGTGCTGGGTGAGGAGCTAGTGGGGATCAAGGGTTCTCTTGTTTGAGATGTCATCTGGGCAATTGAATATAAGTCTGGAGATGGGGGAAAGATTGAGCTAGGCACTTAACTTTGGGAGTTAGTAGCATGTAGAGAGAGATTTAAAGCCAAAAGACTGCATGAAATCACCTAAGAAGTGAGTATGGATGGATCCATCATTTCATCCCTAAATACTTCAGGTATCTCCAAAAGTTAGAGATTTTTCAAAAACTGTCGTAACAAATTAATGATATTCATTATCTAATCACTATTTACATTTCTCAGATTTTTGTCTCTCCTCCTTTTTTTCCCTTTCTTTTCTTTTTTAAAAATACAGGGCTGGGCATGGTGGCTCAAACCTGTAATTTCAGCACTTTGGGAGGCTAAGATGGGTGGATTGCTTGAGCTCAGGAGTTTGAGACCAGCCTGGGCAACATGACAAAACCCCATCTCTACAAAAAATACAAAAATTAGCCAGGTATGGTGGCATGTGCCTGTAGTCCCAACTACTTGGGAGGCTGAAGTGGGAGGATCTCTTGAGCCTGGGAGGCGGAGGTTGCGGTGAGCCAAGGTAGTGCCGCTGCATTCAAGCGTAGGTAATAAAGTGCAACTCTGTCTCAAAAAAAAAAAAAAAAAAAAAAATACAGTTGGTTGGTTAGAATCAGTATTAAAATAAAGCCTACAAAATTGCCTTTTGTTGATATGTAACAAATATTTTAATCTATAGGCTTACCCTTTTTTCTTGCAATTTATTTGTTGGCAAAACTAGGTTATTTGTCCTACAAAATTTCTCACATTCTGAATGTGATTGAGTGTGCATGGTAGTATTGTTTAACATGTTCCTGTGTTCCATTTCCTGTATTGGATCAGGTTTAATTTTTGGGAAAAAAATACTTCATAGGTGGTGATGTGTACTTCCTGATATAGTGAATCAGGAAGCACTTTAGTTCTTTCTCTTTTTACAATATGCATATATTTCAGTGGGTTCAGGTATTGCCTCTCTGGTCCATCCATTATAAAACTCTGGTCCACCCATTATAAAACATCCATCCATTATTATTACCTCTCTGGTCCACCCATTATAAAACGTTCATACATTATAAAACTCCCTCTCCATCAGCTTACGACTTACTGGTTTTAGCAACCATTGATGACCATTACCTGAATCCATTATTCAGTAGGAATGGCAAAATGGCGATACCGAAAGCCTTTTTTTTTTATTTCTTAATTTAATTAGCTGAAACACTTGTATAAAGAAAAACTTTACCTCATCAATTACTTGGTTGCCTTGACGTACAGTTTGTACAGGCCAGGTAGAATAAATGCCTAGAATTCTCCATAGTTGACCAGAGAAAGCCCCTTTATGATACTTCCTGCATCTTTTAGACAAGACACTAGTAGCCATTGATAGCTTTCTTGTTTTCCCAGTATGACAGGAGGTTCCAGGGTTGTCTTGTCCATTTCCGGCTCCAGATTTGAATTAGCCATTTCTCTAAGGAGTCCCACACCTTTACTTTTTCTTTTTTTTTTGAGACGGAGTCTTGCTCTGTCGCCTAGGCTGGAGTGCAGTGGCGCAGTCTTGGCTCACTGCAACCTTTGCCTCTGGGTTCAAGTTATTCTCCTGCCTCAGCCTCCCCAAGTAGCTGGGACTACAATCACATGCCACCATGCCTGGCTAATTTTTGTATTTTTAGTAGAGACAGGATTTTGCCATGTTGGCCAGGCTGGTCTCGAACTCCTGACCACCTCAGATGATCTGCCCACCTTGTCCTCCCAAAGTGCTGGGATTGCAAGCATGAGCCACCGTGCCCGGCCTCACATCCTTACTTTTAACCAGTATGCAATATGGGATGGTTAGAGAGTACACCTGTGATCTCATAATGATCTTTTTCCCCCATACCTTTTGTTCTTTTCTTATGTGTCTTAGAATAATAACGTAGAATAAAATGCTTTAAAGAAGTAACACATTAATTTATATTTTAATTGCACAGTTTTGAATGACTTAATTTATTAAGTCCTATTACCTCAGGAGTCTCCAACCCCTGAGCCATGGACTGGTACTGGTCTGTGGCCCATTAGGAACTGGACCACACAGCAGGAGGTGAGCAGTGGGCAAGTGAGCATTACTGCCTGAGCCCCGCCTCCTGTCAGATCAGCAGGGGCATTAGATTCTCATAGGAGCATGAACTCTACTATGAACTGTACATGCAAGAGATCTAGGTTGCATGCTCCTTAGGAGAATCTAATGCTTGATGGTCTGAGATGGAGCAGTTTCATCCCGTAACAGCCCCCCACTTCTGGTCTGTGGAAAAATTGTCTTCCACAAAACCAGTCCCTGGCACTGAAAAGGTTGGAGACTGCTGCCTTATAGCATTTGTTGGTTTAGTAACTCAAAAGTGAATTTAGCTCCTACAACACTAATTCTTCAGTATAAACCATGAAGATTATCACAAAGTCAGACGCAGGTTAGTTTTTGAGTATGCTCTACAGTTAAGCTTGCCGTACTCTGGTTGTTGCTTTACACTGATCTTCTGTATTAGTCCATTTTCATGCTGTTGATAAAGACATACCCAAGACTAGGCAATTTACAAAAGAAAGTGGTTAATGGATTCACATTTCCACGTGTCTGGGGAGGCCTTCCAGTCGTGGCAGAAGGTGAAAGGCACGTTTCACATGGCGGCCTACAAGGGAAGAGAACTTATTAAGGGAAACTCCCCTTTATAAAACCATCAGATCATGTGAGACTTATTCACTATCATGAGAACAGCACAGGAAAGACCAGCCCCCCATGATTCAATTACCTCCCACCTGGTCCCTCCCATGACACGTTGGAATTGTGGGAGCTACAATTCAAGATGAGATTTGGGTGGGGGCACAGCCAAACCATGTCGCCTTCTCGTCCCATTCTCTTCTTAAACTTCGTATGCATGAGCCAAAGCATAAATTATTAAGTAAGTAGGCGGGCAGAATCACGCTGATTGCAATTTATATCCCCCCACACACATATACACACATGCAGAGAAAGACCTTTCACTGTGAGAAAGTTCAGCCTGCAGATTGTATAACAAAGTCAGAATTCTGATACCTATGATATTTTTCCGTGGTTGGTGGGAACCAAATCCTTTGTGGAACCACTAGTGGCAGAAATAGATACAAAATAGAAACTAAAGGCCTGAGCTCTTTGCATAATGTCATCTTCTTCTCCTTCTTTTTTTTTTTTTTTTTTGAGACAGAGTCTCACTCTGTTGCCCAGGTTGGAGTACAGTGGCGTGATCTCAGCTCACTGCAACCTCTGCCCCCTGGGCTCAATTGATTCTCTTGCCTCAGCCTCCTGAGTAGCTGGGATTACAGGCATGCGCCACCACACCCAGCTAATTTTTGTATTTTTAGTAGAGACAGGGTTTCACCATGTTGGCCAGACTGGTCTTGAACTCCTGACTGCAAGTGATCTGCCTGCATTGTCCTTCCAAAGTGCTGGGATTACAGGTGTGAGCAACCACGCCTGACCCATAATGTCTTTCCGGGAGACTACCTTTTACCTGCTAGACCAACTGCAGCATGACAGTTGCTTTCTTGCCCAGAACTTCTCTCTCTGAGATAAAGTATGTATGGGGATGATACAGGAAAAACCATTAAACCCGAGATTGTATATAGCCACCATGCTTTAGACATAGGGTATACACCTGTGCCTTCTGCCTGTGCTTAGGCTGCTCTGACAGTACCCAAGGTTGTATTAGTTCTTTGAGGATGGTCGGGGTAGATGTTCCTAAATATTTCTGAATTTGCCAGGCACATTTAAGGAAATTGAATGAATTTGTTGTTTTGAGTGATATCGAATTCTTTTTCTGCTGTAACTTGTCAGTAAATTTTCTTATTTTTGGATGATCTTCTTTGGGTCAGTTATTAAAAACAAGGCTTATGTGGTAAAGCAGAAGTGCAGATGGGAGAGCTGTTTCTTTAATTGTACAGGCTGTGTATTCCTTATCCAGAATAAGGAATTCTTATCCAAAATAAGGTCCTTTTTGGGACCAGAAGTGTTTTATTGGGTTTGGGATGTTTTTTGGATTTTGGAATATTTACATTATACCAGTTGAGCATCCTAAATCCTAAAATCTGAAATCTGAAATGCTCCACTGAGCATATCTTTGGAGTGTCATGTTGATGCTCAAAAAGTTTCAGATTTCAGACCATTTTGGATTTTCGAATTAGGGATGTTCAACCTGTGTATCAGTGCCCTACCTGTAGCTTCACTCACATGAGCTCTTGCAGGAAGGGGCCTGAGGGAATCTTTTTGGAGATTGCCGGTCTGGCCAGTAGAACTTTTTTGTAGTATTAAAGAGAGGGAGATGTGTCTGTTTCTAACTTCCCATTGACAGATGAATGGGCAAATGAATGTATGAATCTGACATGAGTCAAAACAAGCAAAAAAGAAAATTTTGTTAATGTACTCAGGGATTGGGAACCAAGTTTTAAAAAAAGTTTGCTCAAAAGTTTTGAGCACAATTTTGCTAAAAAAAAAATAAAGCATTGTTTACAAGTTTTTCTATTACTATATTTTTATGGAGTCAATTTTTACAAACAGGATATATTCTTACCTTTATTCTGATCGTTAATATCTTTGTAATATTTTACTTTGGTTTTCTGAGTCGATATTGTAATATTAATTGTCTAGGGATGGTCATGTTAATTGAACCTACTGTATTAAAATGCTTTAGGAAAGATGTAATAACTTTTTCTCTCTTGTATAAGGTGAAGATCTTTCACTAAGCGTGATCTTTGTGTTACTTTTAATTAGAACATTAGACCTATCAAATATAAACATGGTGAAACTGCTAGAGCTCTCTTACTTCATTCAGGTCTCTGCTCAAATGCTGCTTCCTCTGAGCAGTATTTCCTAGTCACCCTACTGATAAACTAGCCACACCCTCTCCATTATTCTCTCATTTACTTAACCAGCTTTCTCATTCTTTCAATATATTTAATTGCGCTTCTCACTAGTCGACTTTTGATTGTGTTCACTGTTCTGCCCTTGGCACCTAGAACAGTTTCTGGCACCATGAAAGGGACTCCATAATGACTTGTTGAATGAGTAAATTGTTCATCATTTGTCACCCCACTAGGATGTAGGACTCATGACGGTGCCTGGCACGAGGTGGGCATTCCAACATTTGTTTGAAAGAATAAAAGGAATGTTTATAAGTAGTGATCAAATTCATTTTTTATATTTATGTATATACATATGATCATTTAAGTTTTAATTATGTTTAAATTGAACATAGATATTTATCATATAGAAATAGATTATTAATAAGGATGTGGTATTCAAGTAACATCCAGAACCTACAAAATCTGCTGCTTTTTTGCTAATGTGGATGGGCAGATTTACATGTAGGGTCACAATTTTTTTCAGTGACTCAGTAACACCTGGTATATTTTAATATAGTGCCCATAGACATCAGAGTGCTGTATGTGACAAACTCATAAAATGGATTAGTATCTGGATTGGTTTTTTGTTTTTGTTTTTTTTTTCAGAGAGAGAATATCCCTTTGTCGCCCAGGCTGGAGTACTGTGGCATGATCATAGCTTACTGTAACTCCTAACTCCTAGGCTCAAGTAATCTTCCCACTTCAGCCTCCCAAGTAGCTAGGACTACAGGTGCCCCGCCCCCCAGCTACGCCTGGTTGATTTTTAAATTTTTTTTAGAGACAGGGTCTCAATATGTTGCTCAGGCTGGTCTTAAACTCCTCCTGCCTTGGCCTCCCATAGCTCTGAGATTACAGGTGTGAGTCACCGCGCCTGGCCTGGATTTTTTTCCTCTACTTGCTTCATTAGTATTGTAGTGTAAATGTCCATCAGTGTGTGTGCTTTATACGTATATATACATATATTTGTATACATATATATACATATACATATATACGTATATATGTATATGTCTATATATACATATATACATATACGTATATATGTATATGTCTATATATACACATACATGCAGAGAAAGACCTTTCACTGTGAGAAAGTTCAGCCTGCAGATTGTATGACAAACTCAGAATTCTGGTACCTATGATATTTTCTCCATGGTTGATGGGAACCAAATCCTTTGTGGAACCATTAGTGGCAGAAATAAATACATAATAGAAACTAAAGGCCTGAGCCTTTAAATATATATATATATATATACTTTTTTATATTTTATATATATTTATATATATATTTTTTTTCCCGAGACGGAGTCTCGCTCTGTTGCCCAGGCTGGATGGAGTGCAGTGGCACGATCTCAGCTCACTGCAAGCTCCGCCTCCTGGGTTCATGCCATTCTCCTGCCTCAGCCTCCCTAGTAGCTGGGACTACAGGTGCCTGCCACCACGCCCGGCTAATTTTTAGTAGAGACAGGGTTTCACCATGTTAGCCAGGATGGTCTCGATCTCCTGACCTCATGATCCCCCTGCCTTGGCCTCCCAAAGTGCTGGGATTACAGGCTTGAGCCACCGCACCCGGCCAATAAAGCTTTATATTTTTATAAGAACATTTTATAAACTCTTGTTCACACTTAATTTTGTTTTTTTCCACTTCATCTTGTATTCTTGTGGT
Source organism: Nomascus leucogenys (assembly GCF_006542625.1). Taxonomy (NCBI): domain Eukaryota; kingdom Metazoa; phylum Chordata; class Mammalia; order Primates; family Hylobatidae; genus Nomascus; species Nomascus leucogenys. The sequence goes on from NC_044402.1 coordinate 132,674,503, forward strand.
TTCCTTGGTTTCCTTTAGGAACACTGTGGCATACTTTGTTGAGTTCTTTTATCATTCTCTAACTTACTAAGTGTTCCTATATGGTGAGCGTTTATGAAGCAGCATGCTACTACTTCTGGTATTCAGGGCCTTTGGGGAGAGGGGATGAAAATGTACATCAGAAATACGAGAAGTGGATAAGGCATTAATTGGGGGCATCCTGAAGAGCTGAGTGTCAACCTGGCTTTGCTGGATTGATTATGTGCATTAGGTGGTCTGTGCTTCTGGAAAATAAAGATCCTTTTTCGAACTACATGATTAGTGTCCAATACCGTTAGCTTCTGAATATGCAGTTTCTTCCTTAGAAAAGAAAAATCTGCTCTTTTTTTTTTTCTCTCTCAGTGATTTAGCAGAATTTTTCTGTTTTCTTTAGGTAGTTAAACCAGAGAGCAATGACAAAGAAACAGAAGCTGCGTATGAATCAGATATCCCTGAGGAGCTCTGTGGACACCATCTCCCACAACAGTCCCTGAAAAGCTATAATGACAGTCCTGATGTCATTGTAGAGGCTCAGTTTGATGGCAGTGACTCAGAAGATGGACATGGCATCACACAAAATGTGCTGGTTGATGGTGTTAAGAAACTCTCAGTTTGTGTTTCTGAAAAAGGTGAGTACTATTGTCTGACTTTTTTTTTTAAAGAACACTGATTAAGTATTGGAATTCCCTCTCTGCTACAGAGTAAATAACACAATGCAATTGATACAGTCCTAATTTTTGACCTGTGGCAGCTTTTAGAAAAGGGGAATCTTTGACAGGTTTAGCTGCTGGTTATGAAAGAGGGGATGAAAGTGCTTCCAGCGGTTTGTGTGGGCAGTAGTTGCAGTTGCCACATTCCTAATAGGCTTGAGCTGTGTTGCTGGTTAACGTTGACATCTCTTGCGATAGGCGCAATCCTGTGGATGATGTGAACACAATTAAACTGGTATGTAAAATTCTTATGAAAAATCACTTTATTTTACTCTCAGTTTTACTTTAAATATCTTTTAGAAGTATTTTTGTTGGCAGGGCGCGGTGGCTCATGTCTGTAATCCCAGCACTTTGGGAGGCCTAGGCGGGCGGATCACGAGGTCAGGAGATCGAGACCATCCTGGCTAACACGGTGAAACCCTGTCTCTACTAAAAATACAAAAAAATTAGCCAGGCGTGGGCCGAGCATGGTGGCTCACGCCTGTAATCCCAGCACTTTGGGAGGCCGAGGTGGGCGGATCACGAGGTCAGGAGATCGAGACCATCCTGGCTAACACGTTGAAAGCCCGTCTCTACTAAAAATAAAAAAAATAAAAAAAATTAGCTGGGAGTTGTGGCGGGTGCCTGTAGTCCCAGCTACTCCGGAGGCTGAGGCAGGAGAATGGCGTGAACCTGGGAGGCGGAGCTTGCAGGGAGCCGAGATTGCACCACTGCACTCCAGCCTGGGCAACACAGTGAGACTCCGTCTCAAAAATAAAAATAAGAAAGTTTTTTTTGTCATTTCTGGTGGGCATGGATCACCCAAAATTTTATAAACAAATAGCCTTAGAAAGTATTTAGAGTCTAAGCCTTTTAAAAAGCCAGTTTTGTTTTCTCTGATTGAAATCTGAGCCATGGGTCCTCTGGATGCAGAAAAAAAAGCAGTTGTAAACACATGAGAGCTGTGACCACGGACTCTACTTGACCACACTTTAGGAGACTTAAGGAAAGTATTAAGTACAATTTGAGTATTTCAAGGTAGAGATTTCGAAGAGATTCTACATAGAAGGAGTATATTTTCTAGTCAAATTGAATTTTATGTATACTATTAATGGAAACCAACCAACTCTGACCTGGCCAGGCTGACTAGATAATGAGCTTTGTTATCAAGAAGAAGTTTCTGGCACACTTCCCATGAAAGGCTAGGAGAAATGCCAGAAGATTACTAAAGGAGGATGTTCAGCAGACAACTTGTTTAGGGACTGGTGAGCGTATGTCCCCCCAGCGTAAAGAAAGCAGAAGGTATTTTCAGGACATGACAGCAGAAGGGTGACTACTTTTCTCCATTGCTGAGGAGGTAGTGATCTGTGAAAGAAAGCATTTTTTGAAAGCGTGTGTCTTTTTTGGTGCCAAGTACTCCTCATTCAGAATGACTTTCCAACTTTGAAATTCTTCTTGACTGGTGCTCGCTTCGGCAACACATACACTGAAATTCTTCTTGACTGAAGAGGCTACTACTTCCTGTGTCAGGTATTGCTATGGGCTCCGCCAGGTATCACTGCCTTCAGGGTACCCAGGTTCCTTTTGTTTGGGGACATGTTTAGATAACTAGTGGTTTCCCTGTTCAGAGCTCAGCCAGTTCCTTTTGGATGCTATTCCTTGACATTTTATTCTTGCAATTTTTCTACTTTCTTTCCTTTAAAAATAGTTGAATACTGTGACATTCCTCCTAAAGTAAATGTGTATCATCGTAATCACATTAGTACTATGAGTCATGTATTTTCAGTGAGAAGAGTGGCAAATAACCAGGACTCTAAGTAGCCAAATCCTTCATTAACAAGATCAGCAAGGAAGAGAGATATTCACAGGATAAAGCCAGGCAAAGGAACACTTTAAAGCATATTGAGTATTTGGCTTAAAACTACTTCGTGGAAACCCAGCTCTGGTGATAGGTTTGGCAGATCTCAGCAGCCTCTTTTCCTCTGGGCTCCAAGTGAAGGGATAAGACACATTGATCTCTCATTAGTGGTTGGTACAAATACAAGGACAAGGAAATACTGATGGATGGAAGTAACAGCAGAATTGATGCCTGGGTTGGATGCTAACGGTTTACTTTGTTAGCATTCAACCCAGAGTTTTGGGAAACTCTGATGCTATACCTCCTCTTGATTCACCCTCTATTATAATTCTTCTCCCACACTCCTTTCGAGACAGGGTCTCACTTTTTCGCCCAGGCTAGAGTGCAATGGTGTGATCATAGCTCACTGCAGCCTTGCCCTCCTGGGCTCAGGCGGTCTTCCTGCCTCAGTCTCCTGAGTAGTTGGGACTAAAGTGTGCACCACCACACCCCGATAATTTTTGTTGTTGTTTTTTAATACAGACAGGGTCTTGCTATGTTGCCAGGGCTAGTCTTGAACTCCTGGCCTCAAGCGATCCTCCTGCTTTGGCCTCCCAAAGCACTGGGATTACAGGTGTGAGCCATTGTGCCTGGCCCCTCCGTCTTTCTTACAAGTAAATATCACTGAGTACATTATAAGCCCACTGTATGCAGGTTTCTTTCCTTATTCTTTTTGCATCCTTCCTAGCCCACTGTTATTTATATTACTTCCTTAGTAGCCCTGACTGAGGGAACAACTTTAATCCTTCCCTCAGTATCTGGTACAGATTTCTCTTTTCTGCTAGCCTCTAAATAGAGAGTTTGTGAAACCACATGGCTGTTTCTCATTTCTTGCCCTCTTGATATTTAGGAAAATTGCAATTTGCTTTTTTAAAAATCACAGCATTTTTAAGGATATTTCAACCAGCTTCTCTTACTTGGGATAATAAAAAAAATCTGGTTACCATTAGGATGTTAGTACTTTTTGCACTATTTAGGGTTTTGAAGTTTGTTATTGAAACAAACCATAACCTTAATAATATCAAACTTTTCCTAAGACTTCTAGAAAGATTCTTTGCTTTGTATTGTAGTTGCAAGTGGATTATTAATCCTGGTTCATGCTTGTGTTCAAAAGTGTTTTTTTGTTTGTTTTTGCTTTAGTATTATGTCTCTTTGCCCAAAGCAAATGCTCTATATTGCATGTGTATTTATAGCATATACCTGTTTGCTGAGGAAATATTTATATCTTTGTGATAACTACCAGTTTCTCTGGTAAGAGAGCACATTGCTCCTGTTGTCTGTAGCAAGTGCCTGTCACTGCATTAGGAGAAACATCTCAGCATCTCAGACATTCATACAGTAGTTTCTTTGAGGACGACTGCACAGGTCTGTCTGCATTATCCCCAGCCCCTGAGAGAGAGTGGGCCAAAGGCCTGGGCCCCTTTTAGAGATCCACTCCCCAATGCCCCTTTGAGATTGAACTTTTACCACTTTACAAGCAGTATCTTTGTTGTTGGCATAGAAAGCTGCCATCCATATGGAGCTTAGGGACAACCAATTAAAATTTTCTTGGTATCAAATGCATGAATGGCTTTAAAAGTGTTCGGCTGTTGTGCTAGGAAATAGTAGGTCTTATTCATTCTTTGTAACTATCTTTTTTTTACCCATTAACCATTGCCACTTCTCCCCACTTACTACCCTTCCCAGCCCCTGGTAATCATCCTTCTACTCTCTGTCTCCATGAGTTCAATTGTTTTAGTTTTTAGCTCTCACAGATAAGTGAGAACATATGAAGTTTGTCTTTCTGTGCCTGACTACTTCACTTAACATAATGACCTCCAATTCCATTCATGTTGCAAATGACAGGATCACATTCTTTTTTTTTTTTTTTTTTTAATGGCTGAATAGCACTCCATTGTGTATATCTGCCACATTTTCTTTATCCATTTGTCTGTTGATGGACATGTAGGTTGTTTCCAAATCTTGGCTATTATGATTAGTGCTGCGAGAAACATGGGAGTGCAGATATCTCTTTGATATGCTGTTTTCCTTTCTTTTGGATATGTATGTAGGAGTGGGATTGCTGGTATGGTAGCTATTTCTAGTTTTTTGAGGAACTTCCAAACTGTTCTCCATACTGATTGTACTGATTTACATTCTCACCAACAGTGTATGAGGGTTCCCTTTTCTCCACATCCTCACCAACATTTGTCATTGCCTATCTTTTAGATAAAAGCCATTTTAACCAGAGTGAGATGATATCTCATTGCAGTTTTGACTTGCATTTCTCTGATGATCAATGATGTTGAGCACTTTTCTGTAAACCTCTTTGCCATTTGTCTGTCTTCTTCGCTCAAGAAGTCTTTGCCCAGTCCAATGTCCTGAAGAGTTTCTCCAGTGTTTTCTTTTTGTAGTTTAATAGTTTGATGTCTTAGATTTAAGTCTTTAATCCATTTTGATTTGATTTTTTATGTGAGAAGAGATAGGAGTCTAGTTTCATTCTTCTGCATATGGATATCCAGTTTTCTCAGCACCATTTATTGAAGAGACTGTCCTTTCCCCAGTGCATGTTATTGGCACCTTTGTTGAAAATGAGTTCACTGTGGATGTATGGATGTATGTATTCTGGGTTCTCTACTCTGTTCCACTGGTCTGTGTATCAGTTTTTATGCCAGTACCATGCCGTTTAGGTTACTATAGCTCTGTATTATAATTTGAAGTCTGGTAATGTGATTCCTCCAGTTTTGTTCCTTTTTCTTAAGATAGCTTTGACTATTTTGGATCTTTGTGGTTCTGTATAAATTTTAGGATTTTTTTTTTTTCTGTGAAGAATGTCATTAGTATTTTGTTAGGGACTGCATCAAATCTGTAGATTGCTTTGGTATTGACATTTTAACAATATTGATTCTTCCCAGCCATGAACGTGAAATATCTTTAAACATTTTTATGTCCTCTTTAATGTGATTCATCAATATTTTATAGTTTTCATTGTATGGATCTTTTACTTCTTTGGTTAATTCTGAGGAATTTAATTTTATTTATAACTATTATAAGTGGGATTACTTTCTTGCTTTCTTTTTCAGATTGTTTGCTGTTACCATATAGAAATGCTACTGATTTTTGTATGTTGATTTTATATCCTAAAAGTTTACTGAATTTTCAGTTCTAATAGTTTTTTGGTGAAGTCTTTAGGGTTTTCCAAATATAAGATCATATCATCTGCAAGCAAGGATTATTTGACTTCTTCCTTTCCAGTTTGGGTGCCCTTTATTTCTTTCTCTTGTCTGATTGCTCTAGCTAGGATTTCCAGTACTGTATTGAGTAACAGTAGTGACAGTGGGTATTCTTGTTGTGTTCCAGACCTTAGAAGAAAGTCTTTTAGTTTTTCCCCATTCAGTTTGTTATTAGCTGTGGGTCTGTCATATACAGCTTTTATTAGGCTGAGATATATTCCTTCTGTACCCAGTTTTTCAAGGGTTTTTATTATGAATGGATGTTGAATTTTATCAAGTGCTTTTTCAGCATGAATTGAAATGATCATATAGTTTTCTTCCTTCATTCTGTTGATATGATGTATCACATTGATTGATTTGCATATGTTGAGCCTTGCTTACATCCCTGGAATGAATCTCACTTGGTCGTGATGAATGATCCTCTTAATGTGTTGTTGAATTTTATTTGCTAGTATTTTGTTGAGGATTTTTGCGTTAATATTCATCAGTGATACCAGCCTGTAGTTTTTTTTTTTAATATATGTCTTTGTCTGGTTTTGGTATCAGGGTAATATTGGCCCTGTAGAATGAGTTTGGAAGTATTCCCTCCTCCTCTGTTTTTCTGAATAGTTTGAGTAGGATTGGTATTAATTCTTCTTTAAATGTTTGGTAGAATTCAATAGTGAAGCCATCAGGTCCTGAGTTTTCTTTGTAGGAAGACTTTTTATTACAGCTTCAATCTTGTTATTTGTTACTGCTCTGTTCAGGTTTTGCATTTCTTCATTGTTCAATCTTAGTAGGTTGTATGTGTCTAGGAATTTATCAATTTCCTACATTTTCCAATTTATTGGTATATAGTTTCTCATAGTATCCACTAATGATCTTTTGAGTTTCTGCAGTATCAGTTGTAGTGTCTCCTTTTTCATCTCTGATTTTATTTCTTAGTCTGGCTAAAGATTTGTCAGTTTTGTGTAACTTTTCAGAAAACTATCTTTTTGTTTCATTGATCTTTTGGATTGTTTTCTTCATTTCAATTTCATTTATTTCTGCTCTGACCTTTATTATTTCTTCTACTAATTTTGGGTTTGGTTTGCTATTGCTTTTCTAGTTCTTTAAGATGCATCATTAGGTGGTTTATTTGAATTTTTTCTTCTTTCTTTTTCTTTTTTTTTTGATGTAAGCACAGCTTTCCCTGTATCCCATAGGTTTTGATATGCTGTGATTCCATTATCATTTGTTTCAAGAGATTTTTAATTTGTTAACCCACTGGTCATTCAGCATGTTTTTTAATTTTCATGTATTTGTGTAGTTTCCAAAATTCCTCTTGTTATTGATTTCTAGTTTTGTTCCATTGTGGTCAGAGAAGATACTTGATACTATTTCAGTTTTTTTGAGTGTTTTAAGGCTTGTTTTGTGATCTAACATGTGGTCTGTCCTTGAGAATGATCCATATGCTAAGGAAAAGAATGTGTATTCTGCAGCCATTGGATGAAGTATTCTGTAAATATTTATTAGGGCTATTTTGATCTATAGTGCAGATTAAGCCAGCTGTTTCTTTGTTGATTTTCTGTCTGTGAGATCTGTCAAATGCTGAAAATGGGGTGTTGAAATCTCCAGCTGTTGGCCAGACATGGTGGCTCATGCCTGTAATCCCAGCACTTTGGGAGGCCAAGAAAGGTGGATCACTTGAGGACAGGAGTTTGAGACCAGGCTGGCCAACATAACAAAACCACGTCTCTTCTAAAAATAGAAAAATTAGCCAGTCATGGTGGTGCGCACCTATAAATCCCAGCTACTGGGGAGGTGGAGGTGGGAGGATTGCTTGAACCCGGGAGGCAGAGGCTGCACGGAGCCAAGATTGCGCCACTGCACTCCAGCCTGGGTGACAGAGTGAGACTCCATCTCAAAAGAAAAGAAAAGAAAGCTCCAGCTGTTATTATATTGGGGTCTATCTCTTTCTCTCTTTAGCTCTAATAATATTTGCTTTATATATCTGGGCACTCCAGTGTTGGGTGCATATATATTTAAGATTTTTATACCTTCTTGCTAAATTGACCCCTTTATCATTATATAGTGACCTTCTTTTTCTCTTCTTATAGTTTTTGCCTTGAAATCTATTTTATCTGATATTAATATAGGTACTTTTCCCCTTTTTTGGTTTCTGTTGGCTTGGAATATCTTTTTCCATCCCTTTATTTTCAGTTGATGTGCGTCTTTATAGGTGAAGTGTGTTTCTTGTAGGCAGCAGATCATTGCATCTTGTTTTTTCATCCATTCAGCCACACTGTGTCTTTTTATTGGAAAGTTCAGTCCGGTTACATTCAGTGTTATCATTGATGAGTAAGGACTTACTCCTGCCATTTTGTTATTTGTTTTTTGGTTGTTTTGTGGTCTTCTCTTCTTTCCATCTTCCTGTCTTCCTTTTAGTGAAAGTGATTTTTCTCTGGTAATATGATATAATTCTTGCTTTTTAATTTTTGTGTATTTATTGTATGTTTTTTGATTTGAGGTTACAATAAGTATTACAAATGCTATTCTATAACCCATTATTTGAAACTGATAACAGCTTACTACTGTTTTTATAAATAAATAAGCAAAAAGAAAACTAATAAAAACTCTACACTGTAACTTCATCCCCTCACTTTTTAAGTTTTTGTTGCTTTTATTCACATCTTACAATATTGTCTATGTCTTGAATAGTTGTTGTAGTTATTATTTTTAATTGGTTTATCTTTTAATCTTTCTGTTTAAGGTAAGAGTAGTTTACACAACAAAGTTACAGTGTTATAATATTTCAGTGTTTTTCTGTGTACTTACTATTATCAGTGAGTTTTGTACCTTCAGATGATTTTTTATTGCTCATTAATGTTCTTTTCTTTCTAATTGAAGTACTCCCTTTAGCGTTTCTTGTAGGACAAGTCTAGTGTTGATGAAGTCCTTCAGCTTTTGTTTGTCTGGGAAAGTCTTTATTTCTCCTTGATGTTTGAAGGATATTTTCACTGGATATACTATTCCATGGTAAAAGTTTTTTTTTTTTTTTTTCAGCACTTTAAACATATTATGCCACTGTAAGGTTTCCACTGGAAAGTCTGCTGCCACATGTGTTGGAGCTCCATTGTATGTTTGTTTCTTTCTCTCTCTTTTCTTTTCTTTCTTTCTTTTTTTCTGCTTTTAGGATCCTTTCTTTATCCTTGACCTTTAGGAGTTTGATTATTAAATGCCTTGGGGTAGTTGTCTTTTTTTTTTTTTTTCTTTTGAGACAGAGTCTTGCTCTGTCGCCCAGGCTGGAGTGCAGTGGCATGATCTCAGCTCACTGCAAGCTCCACCTCCTGGGTTCACGCCATTCTCCTGCCTCAGCCTCCTGAGTGGCTGGGACTACAGGTGCCCACCACCACACTCGGCTAATTTTTCGTATTTTTAGTAGAGATGGGGTTTCACCGTGTTAGCCAGGATGCTCTTGATCTCCTGACCTCGTGATCCGCCCACCTTGGCCTCCCAAAGTGCTGGGATTACAAGCGTGAGCCACCTCACCCGGCGCCTTGGGGTAGTTTACTTTTAGTTAAATCTGCTTGGTGTTCTATAACCTTCTTGTACTTGGATATTAATATCTTTCTCTAGGTTTGGGGAATTGTCTCTTATTATTTCTTGGATTAAATTTTCTATCCATATGTCTTTCTCTACCTCCTCTTTAAAGCCAGTAACTCGTAGGTTTGCCGTTTTGAGGCTGTTTTCTAGATCTTGTAGGCATGTGTGATTCTTTTTTATTCTTTTTTCTCTTGTCTTTTATGTGTATTTTCAAATAACCTATCTTCAACTTCACTAATTCTTTGTTCTCCTTGATCAGTTTTGCTATTAAAAGACTCTGATATATTCTTCAGTATGTCAGTTTCATTTTTCAGCTCCAGATTTTCTGTTTGATTCTTTTTAATCATTTCAATCTCTTTGTTAATTTATCTGATATAATTCTGAATTCCTTTTCTATTATCCTGAATTTCTTTGAGTTTCCTCAAAACAACTATTTTGAATTTTCTGTCTGAAAGATTACATATCTCTGTTTCTTCGGGATTGGTCCTTGGTGCCTTACTTAGTTTGTTTGGTGAGGTTATGTTTTCCCAGATGGTGTCGATGCTTGTAGATGTTCGTCGGTGTCTGGACATTGAAGAGTTAGGTATTTATTGTAGTGTTCGTGGTCTAGGCCTATTGTATCTGTCCTTCTTGGGAAGGCTTTCCAGGTATTTGAAAAGATTTGGATGTTGTAATCTAAGCCGTATGTGCATTAGGGGTTACCCCAAGCCCAGTAACACTGTGGTTTTCTCAGACTTGTAGAGGTTCTGCCTTGGTGGTCTTGGATAAGATCTGGAAGAATTCTCTGGATTACCAGGCAGAGACTCTTGTTCTCTTCCCTTACTTTCTCCCAAACAAACCACATCTCTCTGTCTGTGCTGAGCCACCTGGAGCTGGGAGTGGGCTGACCCAAGTACCCCTGTGGCCATTATCACTGGGACTGTGCTGGATCAGACCTGAAGCCAGCACAGCACTGGGTCTCACGCAAGGCCCACTGTAACCACAACCCAACAACCTGTATTGCTGCTGAGCTGACTTTCAAACCACAGGATGCAGTCCTTCTCACCCTTCCCTCCCCTCTCCACAGGCAGAGGAGCCTCACCCTGTGGCTGCCACCACTACAGACCCATGGGGAGTACTGCCAGGCTTCCACCAATGTTCACTTAAGGCCCAAGGGCTCCTCAGTCAACTTCTGGTGATGAATGTTGCTAGGCCTGGGACTTACCCTTCAAAGTGGTGGGCTCCCCTCTGGCCCAGGGCAGGTCCAGAAGTGATGCCATGTAAGAGCCAAGGCCTGGAATCAGGAACCCCAAGAGCCCACCTGGTACTCTTCTCCCCTGAGGCCGAGCTGGTACCTAAGGTGCAAGACAAAGTCTTCCTTTCTTTTTTCTCTGCTTTTCTCAAGCAGATGGAGTCTCTCGCAATAGCCACCACGGCTGAGAATATGCTGTGTCTAACCTTAAGCCGGCATGTCTCAGAGTCTCACTCAAGGACCATGGCATGCTACTTGGGTATCACAGCTGGTTTTTCAGGGCCGAATGGCTCTTTAATTCAGCAGGTGATGAGTCCTACCATGACTGAGTCATTCCCTTCAAGGCAACAGGTTCTCTTCGGGCCTAGGGTGTGCCTAGAAATGTCATCAGTGGAAAATTTTGCTTCCCTGTCTTTTAGTCTGGGTGAACAATGTAGTCATACTAGGTAGGATAGATGGTCAGGATCCACAGTGTTCTAAGACCCAAATCCTATGCTAGATCAGACATTCCTCCCTATGAAGTTTACAAAAGACATATACGCAGAGGACAAAGCAAGGCAGAGGAATAGTTCTTTTTTTATTAACTGAAGCTTCCATCTAAGCCAGAGTGATTGTAGTGTACACTCCTACTTGCAGTGTGTGAGGCTCCTTGTATCTTCTCATCTCTGCCAACAGTTAGGATTATCGAGGTTTCTAATTTTTTTTTTTTTTTTTGAGACAGAGTCTACTCTGTCACCCAGGCTGGAGTGCGGTGACACCATCTTGGCTCACTTTAACCTCCACCTCCTGGGTTCAAACGATTATCCTGCCTCAGCTTCCTGAGTAGCTAGGACTATAGGCGCATGCCACCATGCCTGGTTAATTTTTGTATTTTTAGTAGAGATGGGGTTTCACCATGTTGGCCAAGCTGGTCTCGAACTCCTGTCCTCAGGTGATCCACCTGCCTTGGCCTCCCAAAGTGCTGGGATTACAGGTGTGAGTCACCACACCCAGCCCAGCGTTCTAATTTTTGTAATACAGATTAAGTTCTATAAATTGCTTTTTTATATCATTTGCCCATTTTTCCATCAGGGTGACTGTTCTCTTGTTGATTTATAGGAATTTCTTATCTTCTATCTAATAATCCCTTTTCTAACAGTTTTACAAACATTTTCTCTCATTTTGTCATTTAGTCATTTGTCTATTAACTTTGTGTGACATCTTTCATGGAACAAACATTTTTAATTTTAATGCAGCAAAAGTTGTCATACACTTTATGGGTTTTTAAGTTTTTCCCTGTCACTAGATCACAAAGATATTCTCCCTTGCAATCTTTTACTAAGTCTACAGTTTTGCCTTTTGCTAAACTTTATGATGCGCATTCTTCATTGATTAAGATTATCATCTGGTTTCTCTCTTCTATTTCTGATGTTGAACCATCATTTTATTCGTCATATAGATTCTACTTACTGATGTGTCATTATTTTAAAAATACATGATTGGATTCACTTAGGTAATATTAGTGTAGTATTTTTTGTATTTTTTTTTTTTGGGGGACAGAGTCTAGCTCTGTTGCCCAGGCTGGAGTGTAGTCACACCATCGTGGCTTACTGTATCCTCTGCCTCCCAGGTTCAAGTGATTCTCCTGCCTCAGCCTCCCAGGTAGCTGGGATTACAGATGTACACCATCACACCCAGATAATTTTTGTATTTTTAGTACAGACGGGGTTTTGCCATGTTGTCGAGGCTGGTGTTGAACTCCTGGCCTCAAGTGATCTGCATACCTCAGCCTCCCAAAGTGCTGGGATTACAGGCATGAGCCACTGCCTGGCCAAGTGTAGTATTTTTATGTATCATGTTAAAATGGATCTTTGATTTTTTTGTTATTCAGTTTTTAGAATCAAGATTATAATAAATTAATGAAATGTCTCAGTCAGTTTCTGAGAGTTTACTATTTTTCTAGAACAGCTTGTGTAAAACAGGAATGAACCCTTGAAATTTGGTAGAACTCATTGTAAAATTGTACCTGCTGTTTTTCAGGAGGCAAGATCTTTGCTGTTTTAATCCCTTTTATACTAATTGATCTGTTCAGATTCTGTATCAGTTCTTGTGCCAATTTTGGCATAATTTAATGGGACTTTATCCGTTCAACTTTATTAGCACATAGATATTCCTAATGCTCGTTATATTCTGTTATTATTTCAAAAATCTCCTTTGTGTCTGTACTTTTGTATTCTTTTTCGTTCTATATTTTAATTATTTGAATCTTCTTTTTTCTTTGATAACTCTTGCTCATCAAGGGTCTATCTTATTAATCTTTTCAAAGAACAATTTTGGTTGTGTTATTTTTCTCTATTTTTTATTTTTATTTTTTTGAGACAGAGTCTTGCTCTGTTGCCCAGGCTGGAGTGCAATTGCGTGATCTCAGCTCACTGCAACCTCCACCTCCTGGGCCCTGCCTCAGCCTCCTGACTAGCTGGGATTACAGGTGCCTGCCAGCATGCCCTGCTAATTTTTTTTTTTTTTTTTTTTTTTTGTGGTAGAGCCAAGGTTTCACCATATTGGCCAGGCTGGTCTCAAACTCCTCACCTGAAGTGATCTGCCCACCTTGGCCTTCCAAAGTGTTGGGATTACAGGCATGAGCCACTGCTCCTGGCCTTTTTTTTCTTCTATTATTGATAATGATGTTTTGTGTATCTTTGATATTTGCCCTTAACTTTTTAATTTAATTTCTTATTTTCCAGGGATGTTGCTTTTTTGCCCTTTCCCCAGCTTCTTGAGTTGAATACTTAGCTTACTAATTTTAACCTTTCTTGTTTTCTTTGAAATGTTTTTAAAGCTACATATGTACCTCTAAATGCTTCTTTAGCTCTATTCTACAGATTTTTATGTCCAGTGTTTTTATTATTATTCATTTTTAAATATTTTCTTTTCTTTATGATTTCTTCTGTAACTAGGTTATTTATTAAGGCTATTTAATTCTGTATTTTGCTATTTTTTGTTAATGTTTAATTTTATTGTCAGAGTATAGGATGTCTGTATATTTAATTCTTTATAGTTTATGGATACTTCCATTATAGTTTATTATATTGTCTGTATTTTTAAATATTACACGTATGCTCTGAAAGAAGGGTGTGTGTGTGTGTGTGTGTGTGTGTGTGTGTGTGTATATATCTCCACAAACTTGATTTATAATTATATTGTTCTTCCCTTCATAGTAAACTGTTTATTATTGTGTGTACTTTATCTGTCAGTTTCTGAGAGGGATCTTTAAAAATTTATGTCTGGGGGCCGGGTGTGGTGGCTCACGCCTGTAATGCCAGCACTTTGGGAGGCTGAGGTGGGCGGATTACTTGAGGTCGGGAGTTTGAGACCAGCCTGGACAACATGGTGAAACCCCGTCTCTACTAAAAATACAAAAATTAGTCAGGCGTGGTGGTGCACCCCTGTAGCCCTAGCTACTCAGGAGGCTGAGGCAGGAGAATCGCTTGAATCTGGGAGGCAGAGGTTGCAATGAGCCAAGATCATACCACTGCACTCCAGCCTGGGTGATAGAGTGAGACTCTGTCTCAAAAAAAAAGATATACCTTCCATTTAAAAATCTGTGTCTGTAAATTTTGAGGTATTTGTATTTCTTACATTTTGATTTATTTGTATTTCCTACAGTCATGTCAATTGTAGCTTGATATATTTTGAAGTTGTGTTGTTATATACATATGTGTATGCTAGAATATACCTAGATGTATTTTTGTATACATGCATATCCATATATGTGGATAACTATTTGTACCCATATTTATCATCAGCATTTAGTGAGCATTTACAATGTGCTAGGCCCTTTCTAAGCACTTTGTAATTAATTCTCATTATGTTAGTTAATCCTTAGAACATACCTAATATAGTGTCTATTTTAGGAATATAAATAGTATCTATCTCAAGAATTCCGGTAGTTTTTATTCCCAAGATGCAGAAAAGTTATGCAGTTGGTAAGCATACTTTAAGATCACTCTAATTGATCTGGAATGGGGCTAAGCATTGGTATTTTGAAAGAGCTCTTTAGAGATTCAAGGATTCTGCTACATACTCAGCATTGCTGCTGTAGAATCAACCCTAGGCTTGTCCTCCCAACTATTATATTTCTCCCCTAATAAATAGCAATATACACAATACAGGTTAAACATCCATGATTTTCTAACCCTGAGTGTAATAATTCAATCAAGAATCATCGCTAGATACTAAAACTATTGAGATAAAGGTTTTAGGGACCAAGATATTCACATGGACTCAAAGTATCATGCCACAGTTGACTTACTAATTAATTACACTGGGCAGAATGTCCTTTTATAGTGGACATATTTGGTAGTCACCAGTTTAACCAACTGATCAAGCTTAGCATCATTAATTGGGATAGTCTGACATTTTGTACCTTCTGATGGAATGCATTATTGAATATCATTGTCTGTGAAGCATTCATGCTAAAAATGTTTCATCTGAATCAAGCCTCTAGCCCTAACCTCCAGTCTACTGGAAATACAGGGGATATTGGAATAAGTTAAATGACACCAAGGGAGAAATTATAAGATTAAATCCAATGCCGTGAAAAGCAAGGGGAGCTGTTCTAGTGAAACAAAAAGCAAGAGAGACATAACTAAAAGTATTGTGTGAAGCTTGGTTAGAATCTGGGTTGGGGAAAAAATATGGTAGCAACAATTGGGGAGATTTAAATTTAGAGTGGATATTAGGTGACATTTTGGAATTACCATTAATTTTCTTAGGTGCGATAATGATGTTGCAGAGATATAGGAGAATGTCCTTATTTTTAGGAGGTACTGGCTAACATAGTTGGGGTGAGGTGTCCTGATGTCTTTAATTTATTTTGAATGGTTCAGAAAAAAGAAGAAACAAAACTGTGTGGTTGTGTGTGTGTGCAAACACACGTGCTTATACAAATCAAGAGAGAATGGGTGCAAGTGTGGCAATATGTTAATTGGTGAATCAATAGGTGTTCATAATATCACTCTTTCAGCTTTTTAGTAAATTTAAAAATCTTTAAAATAAAACATTGGGTGAAAGAGAAAAATTGCCATGTTCTACAGTTTGGTGTGGATTTCAAGAGCTGGCATTGCTCATCCCATCTTTGGCCCCGAAGTAACTCTAAAGCATAAAATAATTATTGCTTATTGTTCAATACAAATATAGTCAGGACTGCTGTTTTCAGCTGGGTATTTTTTCTAAAAATTACTTTTATTCAGCCAGTCACAATTTTATTTTCCATTAAAAATGCCAGTGTGTCACACAAGGTGTTAGTAAAATAAAAATCTTGAGTAAAGATTTTTAACTTATTTGAGTTAACAGTGGATTAAGAGAAATTCTTGCGAAAATTAATGAAGCCTTCAAGTAATTTTGTAAACGTGATTGTTTTTATGAACCTCCTATAAAAGTCAAACAGAATGACTTTTGCAAAAGTCAAACATTCATTTGCTTGAATGTTCTGATTATTTCTAATAATTCTGTAGTTGTTTTGATTTTCTAGGTGTAAAATAATTTTGTCTTTTCCTTTCTAATTTTGTACCTTTTATTTATTACCTTATTTCATTGGCCATTACTTTAAGAACTGTGTTGCATAATAGTGGTGATTACCTTGTTCCAGACTTTAATGGGAATGCTTCCAATATTAAACCCTCAAGCACAGTGCTGGTTATTGGCTTGAGACCAAGTTAACCAAATGTCCTCTTTTATATTAAAAGTTTCTGTTGGGAATAGATATTGAATTCTCTTCAAGTGCCTTTTGAGCCTCTTTCAAGATGCTGTTTTTCCCTTTGGCTTGTTAACATGATGGCATATAATATTGAATAATTCTTGCATTCCTCATCTGACCATGACCCTCATTTAGTCATGGTATGTAGCATGCATTAACATGTAATTCACTTATGTTTGCTAACAATTTATTCATTATTTTTGGATTTACAATAAAAAGTGACATTAGTCTGCAGTTTATTCTTATTGTCTTTGTAACTTGGTAGGAAGAATTGGTGAGCTTTTCTTGTTGCCTTGGAATAGTTACAATAGCATTGAGAGTGATCACATATTCTCAATGATTGAAGCAATTAAAGAACTCATACTTGAAACATGGGCTAGAGCTTTCTTTAGTTGGCAGCTTTCTCAATCTCTAGTGATTATTGATTTCTTTAAATTTTCTTTGCATGTATTTTGATAATTATATTTTCCAGGAAAATAATACATTTTGAGCACATATTGTAATGTATTAGAATAGAGCTATATGAAGTATTTTCAGTTGTTTAGTTTCCTCTGTATCTGTGATCATAACCCCTTTCAGGTCCCCCCCACCACCTTTTTTTAACACTAGCTAGTGACTTAATCTGTTTAATTTTTAATGGAAATAGATTTCTGCCATTTTTATTATAAATAATTTCTACTGTTTTTATTACCAAGGAATTTCTTTTAGATATGGTTAATCTGAGATGGTCATATTTAATTAGAAATACAGACTGAAGTTCATGATAGAGGTCTGTGAACTGGAAATGCAGTTTAATGAGTCATTAGTTTCAAATTAGTTCCTTGAGTAACTCCTGGATTCTGAGAGTTCTTTTAAGAGACTGTCAGAGGATGAGGGCCTACCTGTTCTCTTTTCCTGCCACCTGGCTTTCCCTCCCTGAACGCAGTAGGTATTGTTTATCAAACTGTCCCCTGCCCTGGAGTCTCTATAACACACAGAAACTTTTGTGGGTTAAATTTGTTTTCTATTGTGGTAAAAAAATTTGCCATTTTAGCAATTTTTAAGTGTACAATTCAATGTCATTAATTACATTTTCTGTGTTGTGCAACCACTACCACTGTTTCCCAAACCTTTTCATCATCCCAAACAGAAGCTCTGTAACCAGTAATGAGCCACTCCTCATTTCTCCCCCAACCCCTGATAACTACAAATCTACTTCCTCTCTATAAATTTTCCTATTCTAGAGATTTCATATAAGTGGAGTCATACAATAGTCTTTTGTGTCTGGCTTTTTTCACTTACACGCAATGTTTTCAAGGTACATGTATGTTGTAGCGTGTATCAGAACATCCTATTCTGTGGCTGAATAATATTCCATTATATTGTATTTACTGAATTCTGGTATTTTTGTTCGTTTTTTGCTTTTGAGACAAAGACTCAGAGGGTCTGGCTGTGTTCCCCAGGCTGGAGTGCAGTGGTGTGATCTCGGCTCACTGCAACCTCTGCCTCTTGGGCTCAAGCCATCCTCCCACCTCAGCCTCCTGGAGTAGCTGGGACTACAGGTGGCACCACCACACCCAGCTAATTTTTGTATTTTTTGTAGAGATGGGGTTTCACCATGTTGCCCAGGTTGGTCTCAAACTCTTGAGATCAAGTGGTCCGCCTGCCCTGGCCCCCCAAAGTGCTGGGATTACAGATGGGAGCCACCATGCCCAGCCACACATTTTGTTTATCCATCCATGTTGATGAACACTTGAATTATTTCTACCTTTGGCTATTGAATAGTGAATTATGCTGAAATGAACATTGGTGTACAACTATCCGTTTGAGTCACTGTTTTCAATTCTTTTTATACCTAAGTCATATAGGAGTAGAATTTCTGGGTCATAGGGTAATTCTGTGTTTAGCTTTATAAGGATTGTGAGGTTTTTAAAAAAGGGATTTTTGTTGGTTATTAAATACTTGGTTATTAGGGGGGTTAACAGAAACTGAAAATTTTGATGTATTATAGAAAATCTTGAAATAATAATGATTACATCTGTTCTTTATTCAAATATAACTGGAGCTTGCCCAGCTCTTTTTCAGGCTTTTCCTTTTCACTTCTTTCTCTTCCCATTTTTTAAAATCCTGGAGTCATTTCTACCTACTTGCCTAGTTTCTCTTTGACACATCAACAGACCTAGGCAGCTTGGGTTTCAGAACATTTTCCTAACATTACAAAGAACTTATTTTATAGAATATACTCTGCCCCACTCTGCCTCTTCCAGCTAGCAAGAAGCATCAGCCTTGCTAACACTTTTAGCACAAAATTATTGGGATAGAAACCTAAATAAAAGGAAATAATGTCTCACAAATGTTCATCCTGTTATCTGGAAACAGGGATTCCCAGGGCTCCAACACGTCAGTCACTGTGTGTGCCTATCCTTCTCCTTTGTTGGAGGTGAGTGAAGACTTGAAGGCCCCTGTGCCTATCATCCCCATGGCTTTTCCGGCACCTTTTCCAATATGGTGTTCCTGACTCTCTTGCTTGCTCTGCAGTTTTAGCTTTATACTGGGCTCCCTGGGCTTTTTTATAATTCATTTTCCTTGGGTTTACTGGTAATGAAAAGGGTCTCTGAGTAATGGTATCATTTTCTCCTTACTTCCTTTTCCATGCTCTCTAGATTCTACCCACTTTTGGAATCTTTCTTCCCAGTCCATCTACTGATCCCACTCTGTGGTACTTTCCAGGTCAGTCCAGTCCATGCTCATGACAAGGTATTTACAAGTACATTATATTGCCATAGAAATAATAAAATTCGGGCCCTGGTTGGGTCCTACAAGATCATGTACTCTTGTTGACATGTGATACTCTACCCCTAATGGCTCTTAGTGAGGCACTTTATGTTATTTACAAATACTGTCTTATAATACTGAATGAAAATGGTAAATTTTAAAGGGATGGAGGAAAATTTACCAAGCAAATGGAAAACAGAAGAAACCAGGATTGTAATCCTAGTTTCTGACAAAACAGACTTTAAACCACCAAAGATCAAAAAAGACAAAGAAGGGCATTACATAATGGTAAAGGGTTCAATTCAACAAGGAGAGTTAACTGTCCTAAATATATATGCACCCAATACAGGAGCACCCAGATTTATAAAGCAACCTCTTAGAGACCTTCAAAGAGACCTAGATTCCCACTCAATAATAGCGAGAGACTTTAACACCCCACTGACAATATTAGATTATCGAGACAGAAAATTAACAAAGATATTCAGGACCTGAACTCAGCTCTGGATCAAGTGGACCCGATAGATAGATATCTGCAGAACTCTCCACCCCAAAACAACAGAATATACATTATTCTTATTGCCACATGGCACTTATTCTAAAATTGATCACATAATCAGAAGTAAAACACTCCTCAGCAAATGCAAAAGAACTGAAATCATAACAAACAGTCTGTCAGACCACAGTGTAGTCCAATAGAACTCAAGATTAAGAAATTCACTTAAAATTATGCAACCAATGGAAATTAAACAACCTGCTCCTGAATGACTTTTGGGTAAATAATGAAATTAAGGCAGAAATCAGGAAGTTCTTTGAAACTAATGAGAACAAAGATACAATGTTCCAGTATCTCTGGGACGCAACTAACGCAGTGTTAAGAGGGAAGTTTATAGCAATAAATGCCCACATCAAAAAGCTAGAAAGATCTCAGGTTAACAACATATCGTCACAACTGAAAGAACTACAGAACGAAGAGCAGACAAAACCCAAAGCTAGCAGAAGAGAAGAAATAACCAAGATCAGAGCTGAACTGAAGGAGACAGAGGCATGAAAAACCCTTCAAAAAATTAACAAGTCCAGGAGCTGGTTTTTTGAAAAAAATTAATAAAATAGATAGAACACCAGCTAGACTAATGGAAGGAGAGAAGATTCAAATAAACACAATCAGAAATGATAAGGGGTAGGCCAGGCGCAGTGGCTCACGCCTGTAATCCCAGCCCTTTGGGAGCCTGAGGTGGGTAGATCACTTGATGCAGGAGTTCGAGACCAGCCTGGCCAACATGGTGAAACCCCGTCTCTACTAAAAATACAAAAATTAGCTGGGTGTGGTGGTGCATGCCTGTAATCCCAGCTACTCAGGAGGCTGAGTCAGGAGAATCACTTAAATCCAGGAGGTGTAGGATACAGTGAGCCGAGGTCTCGCCACTGCACTCCAGCCTGGGCAGGCGACAGAGCGAGACTCCATATCAAAAAAAAAAAAAAAAAAAATGATAAGGGGAATATTATCACCGACCCCACAGAAATACAAATAACCATCAGAGAATACTATAAACACCTCTATACACATAAACTAGAAAATCTAGAAGAAATAGATAAATTCCTGGACACATACACCCTCCCAGGACTGAACCAGGAAGATATTGACTCTCTGAATAGACTAATACTGAGTTCTGAAATTGAGGCAGTAATAAATAACCTACCCACCGAAGAAAGCCCAGGACCGGATGGATTTATAGCTGAATTCTACAAAGAAGAGCTGGTATCATTCCTACTGAAACTTCCAAAAAATTGAAAAAGGGGACCCCTCCCTAACTTACTGTATGAGTCCAGTATCAACCTGATACCAAAACCTGGCAGAGTTAAATCAAAAAAAGAAAACTTCAGGCCAGTATCCTTGATGAACATCAGTGTAAAAATCCTCAAAAAAATATTGGCAAACCGGGTTCAGCAGCTCATCAAAAAGCTGATCAAGTAGGCTACATCCCTGGGATGCAAGGCTGGTTCAACATACGCAAATCAATAAATGTGATTCATCAGATAAAGAGAACTAAAGACAAAAACCACATGATTATCTCAATAGATGCAGAAAAGACCCTCAATAAAATTCAACATCTCTTCATGTTAAAATCTCTCAATAAACTAGTTATTGAAGGAACATACCTCAAAATAATGAGCGCTATTTATGACAAACCCATAGGTAATATCATACAGAATGGGCGAAAGCTGGAAGCATTCTTCTTGAAAACCCTCATAAGACAAGGTTACTCGAAAACCCTTATAAGACAAGGTTGCTCTCTCACCACTCCTAGTCGACATAGTATTGGAAGTTCTGCCCAGGGCAATCAGGCAAGAGAAAGAAATAAAGGTATTTAAATAGGAAGAGAGGAAGTCAAACTATCTTTGTTTGCATTGCAGATGACATGATCGTATATCTAGAAAACCTCATTGTGTCAGCCCAAAAGCTTCTTAAGCTGATAAGCAACTTAAGCAAAGTCTCAGGATACAAAATCAGTGTGCAAAAATCTCTAGCATTCCTTTACACCAACAACAGGCAAGCTGAGATCCAAATCACAAATGAACTCCCATTCACAATTGCCACAAGAAGAATAAAATACCTAGGAATACAGCTGACAAGGGAAGTGAAGGACCTATTCAAGGAGAACTATAAACCGCTGCTCAAAGAAATCAGAGATGACTCGAACAAATGGAAAAACATTCCATGCTCATGGATAGGAAGAATCAATATTGTGAAAATGACCATATTGCCCAAAACAATTTTTAGATTAAATGCTATTCCCATTAAACTACCATTGACATTCTTCACAGAATTAGAAAAACGATTTTAAAATTCATATGGAACCACAAAAGTGCCTGAATAGCCAAGGCGATCCCAAGCAAAAAGAACAAAGCTGGAGGCATCACGCTACCCAACTTTAAACTATACTACAGGGGCCAGGCGGTGGCTCATGCCTGTAATCCCAGCACTTTGTGAGGCCAAGGCAGGTGGATCACTTGAGGTCAGGATTTTGAGACCAGCCTGGCCAGCATGGTGAAACCCCATCTCTATTAAAAATACAAAAATTAGCTAGGCGGCACACAGCTGTAATCTCAGTTACTCAGGAGGCTGAGGCAGGAGAATTGCTTGAACTGGGGAGGCAGAGGTTGCAGGGAGCCGAGATTGCACCACTACACTCCAGCCTGGGCGACAGAGCAAGACTCAGTCTCAAAAAAATAAAAATAAATAAATAAAAATAAAAATAAACTATACTACAGTGATTCAGTAACCAAAACAGCATGGTATTGGTACAAGACACAGACGAATGGACCAGAGTAGAGAACCCAGAAATAAGATTGTGCATCTACAGCCATCTGATCTTTGACAAACCTGACAAAATAAGCAAGAGGGAAAGGATTCCCTATTTAATAAATGGTGCTGGGAGAACTGGCAGAAAATTGAAATTGGGCCCCTTCCTTACACTAAATACAAAAATCAACTCAAGATGAATTAAAGACTTAAATGTAAAACCCTAAACTATAAAAGACCTAGAAGAAATCCTAGGCAATACCATTCAGGACATAGTTACCAGCAATGATTTCATGAAGACACCAAAAGCAATTGCAACAAAAGCAAAAATTGACAAATGGTATTTAATTAAAGAGCTTCTGCATAGCAAAAGCAAAAGAAACTATCAACAGAGTAAACAGACAACCTACAGAATGGGAGAAATGTTTGCAAACTATCCATCTGACAAAAGTCTAATATTTAGCATCTATAAGGAATTTAAACAAATTTACAAGAAAACACAACCCCATTAAAAAGTAGGCAAAGGACGTGAACAGATCCTTCTCAAAAGAAGACATGCATGTGGCCAACATTTGTAAAAAAAAGCTCAACATCACTGATCATTAGAGAAATGCAAATCAGAACCACAATGAGATACCATCTCAGAATGGTTATTATTAAAAAGTCAAAAAACAACAGATGCTGGCAAGGCTGTGGAGAAAAAAGGAACACTTTTACACTGTTGGTGGGAGTGTAAATTAGTTCAATCATTGTGGAAGACAGTATGGCGATACCTCAAAGACCTAGAGCCAGAAATACCATTTGACCCAGCAATCCCACTACTTGATATATACCCAAAGGAATATAAATCATTCTGTTATAAAGACACATGCCTGCATATGTTCATTGGAGCACTATTCACAATAGCAAAGATATGGAATCAACCTAAATGCCCATCAATGATAGTCTGGATAAAGAAAATGTGGTACATACACACATTTTCTATGAATACTTTGCAGCATAAAAAGGAACAAGATCATGTCCTTTGCAGAGATGTGGATGGAGCTGGAGGCCATTATCCTTTAGCAAACTAATGCAGGAACAGAAAACCAAATACCGTGTGTTCTCACTTATAAGTGGGCGCTAAATGATGAGAATGCATGGACACAGAGAGGGGAACAACACACACTGGGGCCTGTCAGAGGTTGTGGTGTAGGAGGAGGGAGAGGATCAGGAAAAATAGCTAATGGATGCTGGGCTTAACACCTGGGTGATGGGATGATCTGTACAGCGGACCACCATGTTCACCATGTGACCAAACATGGCACATGTTTACCTATGTAACGAGTCTGCACATCCTGCACATGTACCCTTGAACTTAAAAGTTGGAAATTAAAAAAAAAAAGAAAATGGTAAATGTGCTTTTAATAAGACTACAAGATCAACTTAGATTACTTTCTATGTGAATGCTAACAGCCCACTGTAGTTACATTGACTTTGCCTGCTGGCCAGAAGCTCTAATTAGCAGTTATATGTTTTTGATATTTATAAAGGATAGGAAATTAATTATAGATGCAGTTGTTACTAAAAATAGTTCAAAATGTGAGATCCTGGGCAAATTTAAAAAAATCTTATTAAAAAACTGCTGTGCTTTAAAGTTTAGAAACAACTGATCTAGTTCATCCCTTCTGTTTTACAGACAATGAAATTGAGGCTCAGAGAAGTTCCTGGGCTTATCCAGTATCCCACAGGAAATTAGTGAGTTCATTAAAGAAAAATACTTGTACCTCTAGTAGTAGCAGCCAATTTCTAGAATAGATCATATTTTTTAAAGAGCACATCATGGACATTGTTCATCTAATGTCTGCTTCCCTTTTCCCTTTCCCATATGTATACCAATTTTCGTCTGAATATCTGCTTGTGTTCCCCAGATTCCTTGTACTTTGGGCAAAGTTGATCCCAGTTGCCAAGCTGGGTCTTGGTTGCCTTATACAAGTTTTTCTTAGTATACTTCGTTGCCTGTACCAGTAGAACTTTCTGTAGCAATGGAAATGTTCTAATCTATACTGTTGAGTACTGTAGCCACTAGCCACATGTGACTCTTGAGTTCTTGAATAAGGCTGATGTGACTAATAAATTTAATTTTTAAATCGTATTTAATTTTAAATAGCTACATGTGGTTAGTGGTCACTTTATGAGATGTCATAACTTGAGACCATTGCCTCTTCCCATAAGCCCATGACCTAGGTAGTCCAGTCAGGCTGAATCCTGCTTGGAATTCTGTGGTGTAAGTAGTTTCCTGATGGATATGAACAAGGCAACACTTATTCCTTACTGCTATTAGCAGCTATCTTATGGCTTGCTAAGTATTATACACAGATGAGTAAAGAACCGGAAGCAAATCTGTGCTCCTACATTAGATCTAAGGCCATTAGTGAACCTTGGATCAACTAACTCTGAAGCCTTGCCTACCTTTGGACTTCAATTACATGAGCTAGTTTGTCACCTTTGATGTGTAAGTCAGTTGGAGTTGAATTTTCTGTCATTTCAGCCAAGAGCAACTAAGCAGATACAAAGGTACTGCTAGGCTTCATGTTTTATATAAGGCTTTTGAGTTTCTGATGGGCATTGTCACGAACAAAATTTGTAACTGAGGGAGAGGGCTTCTTTGTGGTAAAAGATGATGTGAACAACCTCTAGTTCCACTCTGCTGCTTGCTTGCCAGGTAACTTGGACAAATCAATTTTCTTCTTAGATCCCACGGTTTTCATGGGGCTGGAGGCCATTATCCTTTAGCAAACTACATGTAAGTGAGGATTATGCTATTTTACAACTTTAAGAATAGGGGCATGAGTGGGTTTATACACACACCAGGCTTTATGTGACTTGCTGGGGAAAGAAAGGTGAATACAAAGTAAAATCTGGATACTAGTCTTCGGGTGCACTTAGTCCTTAAGAAGAGAGACCATAACAGATGTGCTCTGGATCTTGCCTGCTGTAGCTCCTTCAGTGGGAAGTCCCCTTACTAAACTGGTAAATACAGTCTGCTCTTGTCCCCAGGGCCTTGCTTGGACCATGAGTAGACTCCTGTCCCAAGGAAAACCAACACATTGACTGGCCAGTGATCCACTAGATATTTTTCTTCATGGCTTGAGAGCTCTGGAGCTGAGATGTCACATGGAGTTAGGGCTGGAAACAAAGTTGTTAGGGAACAGAGGCTCTAGCAACTGTAGACAGTGGCATGTAGACAAGAGGAACAGATTTGCAGGGAGAAGGAGGGACCATTCAGAGAGGAAGGGGGGGACAAGGTAAAAGGAGGTGTGGTAGAAAAAGGGAGAGAAAAAAAGAGGACAATGTATTTCCTGGGCCTTGAACAGTGAGTAGGGCTTGCCAAGTGAAAGAGGGTGAAGAATATTCTTGGTATGAACAGGGTCACAGAGCTGGATGGTAGGTAGAGTAATACCTATAGTGGGATTAG
Source organism: Nomascus leucogenys (assembly GCF_006542625.1). Classification (NCBI taxonomy): domain Eukaryota; kingdom Metazoa; phylum Chordata; class Mammalia; order Primates; family Hylobatidae; genus Nomascus; species Nomascus leucogenys. The sequence continues at coordinate 132,700,363 of NC_044402.1, forward strand.
TACAAGATGCACAGTGGAGAGTCTGGAAAGGAGACTAGAAAAAAAATGGGCTGTGGTGAGGTTTTGCAGAATTATCTATGGCTGCTTAGAGCTCTGGATTGTGAAGAGTCATCCAAGGTTGTTATAGAAAGGAGACTTGTCATTAGAAAGGGGAGAAACTGGGGTTTGGCCGGGAACCATTAAGACTAGAGATGCTGGGGAGAAAAATTATGTTCCAAAAGAAAAACTATAATACACCTGTTCTTAGCTGTCCTTGAGTTTCCTACAGCTTGGACTATATCCTAAATTCTTTGTGGGCTATAAGTCTCCAAATCAGAGCTTTCAAATCTTTACTTTTAAAACTGGGAATTGCACTGCTCATTCCAGTACTCAGTATTTACCTTATAGTATGCTGTTCCCTTATGCGGTACTAAAACTATAGATGACAGTACTAACACCTTTGCCATGCAAGTCTTGGAACCCCAGCCAGGCCTGCATGAATATGCTTAGACAGTTGCAAAGTGGTTCCACTCCTTTTATCTTAGGGTCTACACCTATTCCCACTATGCCCCTGATAGCAGGAAGAAGTTAGAATGGTCTTCACCCTTTTTCCATCTTCATTAGCCAACACCTTAAGATTAAGGTATTATAAAACCTAAAGGGAGGGATTGAAACCACCATTGCAAAATTGTAACTGAGTCAGTGAAAGAGAGCTGACCTAACCAACTCCATCTTGCCTCTAACCTCCAAGCTATCCTTGTTCCTTCCTGGGAGTGGGCTGAACCAGCTTTGGGAGGAACTTAGTTTACAGTTTAAAACAAAGATGATAACAACCCTTTCCCAAAACAAACCTCCTTCTTGCCTGAAGACTAGATTGCCTTTGTAGGACTAACAAGTTAGGCACAAGATTACAAATTATGGTTTAGGAGTCATGCAGCTGGAGCTACAGGATTCTGACCCTCCCTAAACTGCTCATAAGATCAGTGCTTGAGATATTTTGCAGATACTGCACTTGATGGATCAGCTGGCACCACACAGATTGATAAACTGGCTTATCTGATCTTGTGGCCTCCACTCAGGAACTGACTCAGGGCAAGAGGACAGCTTCATTTCCCTATGGTTTCATCTCAGACCCAACCAATCAGTACTTTTGACTCACTATTCCCTTACCTACCAAATTATCCTTAAGATCTCTGATCCCTGAATGCTCAGGGAGACTGATTTGAGTAATAATAAGACTCCACTCCCTCCCATTCCCATCCCCCCACCCCAAAGACTAGAGATGCTGGAAGACCTGACTAATAGCAACAGCGCTGGAATAAAGAGGAAATAATAGATGAACAAGACATTTCAGAACTAGAATTGACATGGTTCCATGGCAGATCTGATACAGGACTTAGACAGAGAAGGATGAATTAATGAGAGTAACTTGGTTTCTAGCTTAGCAACTATGTGGTGCTGATGCTCTTAAGTAAAAAAAAAAAAAAAAAAAAAAGACTAAGGGTAAGAAGGACTATGAATTCAGGTTGTGATTATATGTTGATTTGAGTTTCATAAGGGACATTCAGGTTATGACATCCAATGGGCAATTGGAAATAGAAGTATAGAACCATAGGAAGGGTGGTGAGAGTTATACATCTGAATCTTGTCAAGCTATGGGAAATCTATGAGATTGTCGAGTAAGTGGACTATGATTGAATTACCCAAAGTAATCATTGTCCTATAATACCAGAGCACAAGCTGGAAGATAGAGAAAACTCAGGCATGGGGGAGGGTGTTTGAGAAGTAAATCTGATAAAGATTTTGAAAGGCTTGAAGAAAACCTAGAAGAAAAGCATCTGGAAGTGTCTTAGTCTGTTTTCTGTTGGTTATAACTGAATACCTGAAACTGGGTAATTTTTATGAAAAGGAATTTATTTCTTACAGTTATGGAGTATAAGAAGTCCAAGGTCAAGGGGCTGCATCTATTGAGGACCTTCTGGCCAGTGGGGTCTCTCTGCAGAGTCCCTAGGCAGCACGGAGCATCATATGCAGAGGGAGCTGGATATGTTAGCTCAGGTCTCTCTTCCTCTTCTTACAAAGCCACCAGTCCCAATCCCATGATAACCCATTAATCCATTAATGGATTGTTCCATTCATGAGAGCAGAGCCCTCCTGATCCAATCACCTCTTAAAGGCTTCACCTCTCAGCACTGCCACATTGGGAATTAAGTTTCACCATGTGTTTTGGAAAGGGACAAATATTCAAACCATAGCAGGAAGTAAGAAGAAAGGGATGATTACTTTCAAGGAACAAAGGAATGCCTGTTTCCCTTAGCAGGTGTCAGGTGATTGAAGATTATTTTTATAAAAAAAAAAAAGAAAAACAAACCTAATTCTGACAATTATTTGGAATCAGTCTGTCAGCCCCTTTTGCATTTAATCTTTATATCGTAAGAATGTATTAAAAGAGAAAAGTTAAATTTGGTATTTACTGAATGAATGTACAGTATACTCAGGAACCTGAGAATCAGCTTCACGTGGGATGTTTTATGTCTTCATTCTCACTTCTCCCTGAGATTCTGAGGCTGTTTGCCTGTGAATGATATGGTTTGGCTCTGTGTTCCGACCCAAATCTCATTTTGAATTGTAATTGCCATGTGTCGAGGGAGGGAGTTGATTGGATCATGGGGGCGGTTCACCCCATTCTGTTCTTGTGATAGTGAGTGAGTTCTCACAAGATCTGATGATTCTATAAGTGGAAGTTCCTCTGTCACTCTTCTCTCTCCTGCTGCCTTGTGAAGAAGCTTTGCCTTCCACTATGATTGTAAGTTTCCTGAGGCCTCCCCAGCCTGCAAAACTCTGAGTCAATTAAACCTCTTTCCTTTATAAATCACCCCATGTCAGGGAAGTTATTTATAGCAATGTGGAAATGGGCCGATACAAGCCTGGCACAGTGGCTCACACACAGGATTACAGATCCTAGCACTTTGGGAGGCTGAGGTGGGCAGATGGCTTGAGGTCAGGAGCTCAAGACCAGCCTGGCCAACATGACAAAACCCTGTCTCTACTAAAAATACAAAAATTAACCTGGCATGGTGCCGGGCACTTGTAATCCCAGCTACTCAGGAGGCTGAGACACAGGAATCACTTGAACTCTGGAGGTGGAGATTGCAGTGAGCTGAGATTGCACCATTGCACTTCAGCCTGGGCAACAGCGTGAGGCTTGGTCTGAAATAAAATAAATAAATAAATAAATAAATAAATAAATAAATAAATAAATAAATTAAAAAAAAAAAAAAACACAGATGAATACAGTGAAGTTAAGCTTCAGGTCTTCAGAGCCCAGGAAGGGAAGCTCGAGACAGTCAAGTAGCTCTTCCCTTTTCATACCTCTGGTCAGCATATGCCGGGTTTATTCAGTTGAGTAATGAAGCGTTTTGGGTAACTTGGTGTTTTACCTGTGTCTTTAAGGTTTATGTATTTTTTCCTTTGTTAGAGACCCTTTCATGGTCACTATGTGGAATTATCCTTGCTTACAAGTTCATCCTACTGTCATTGATTCCTCTTTGGATCACTCTAAATAATTCTCATTCTCCTTAGAGAATTCACAACTAGGTTTTTCAAGTCATGCAGCAACATGCCAAAGAAAATCTTTGCCTGACTAATAGACTTGGAGTAATGATGGTTATAACCTGTTGAGATTTTTAAAAAGCTATTGAAGAGTCTAGCCAAGCCTATTGGCTAAAAACTGAGTCATGTGGCTCTGAATGGGGAGAGGGAACTGACAGCTGCTCTACTCTGGCTATAGAATGTCCGCCATTAAGGACAGATCTTATTTAACATTTTACAATTGAAAACTCTCCCTGGTTTTCAGATAATGCTTAAAACAAAAAACAAAAACAACAACAACAAAAACCCCACCCAGCTCAAAACGTTAAAGAATGAATATGCCACCCCTCTTTCTGTAAGTGGAACCAGCCATCCATACTTCATACCTTTTGTCTAGTCTCTTGAACAAAAGCTCAGCTGCACTGTGAAGTCCCACATGTCTGCTCCTCAGCTAGCTAACCCCCATGTGGCTGCTCCCCTTGGCTCTGACACTCATTTCAGCCCTGTTTCAGAGCCCCTTTGGTACCTGCTTCTGCACTTTAGACTACTGCACCTGTGACTCTGCAGTTCACCCAGGCCTCATTGCACCTTTTCTTCCAGGTATGAATATGCTCTCTGGGCCAACCCTGGTGCAGTGGGGCCAGGATCCAAACCTGCCTGGCTAGCTCTGTTTACTTCTCCATCAGGGAAAAGGGATCCAACAAAATGTGGCAGCACTCTTAGTAGGACAAAACAGTACTAAACAAGAGCTTTTGCCAGTCATTCTTACCTCTTAGTGCTTCATTTTCCTTATTTGTAGGAAACCTTCATAATAAGTACTTGTCTTGGTTACTTCACAGATTCTTATGTAAATCAAATGATTCTTGCATAGATCAAGTGAGGTAATGGAAGGGAAAGCACCTTAAAAAGAATAAAGCATAGCATTTCATTATGGGCATTTTCCAAACCATTTTTTGAAGCCTGTTACCTCTTGAACTAGCAAGTGTCAAATGAATCTTCCTGCAGAGGTTCTCAGACCACATGGTGTCAGTGATGAGCTTTAATGACTCTCTGGCTCCCCTTGCCCACCAGGGGCCTCTTCCCTGCCTCTCCAACCTTTGCTCTTGCATCTGCCCATTCAGACCTTAGGGCCAGCCTAACCAGGCTCCGTATTTTTCCTGAACACTCCCTTTCCTCTTCTGCCCTTGTGTGTCTGTGCTTTATCTTTTCTGACATGAATGCCACCTAGTTCCCCATTTCCTGTGAAAAGGCCTCCCATTCTTCAAATGTCAACTGTCATTTTAGATGTGTATTAGGTATCTCTCACTGTGTAACAAATAGCCACAAACTTAGTGGCTTCAAACAACACATTTATTATCTCACAGTTTCCCTAGGTCAGGAACCTGGATAGGGCCCTTCTGGGTCCTCTGCTTCAGAGTTCCTCACAAGGCTGTAGTCAAGGTGTCGGTTTTCTGAAGGCAGACTGGGGCAAGATCTGCTTCCAGGCTTTTGTGATTATTGGCCAGATTCAGTTCCTTGTGGGCTCTTGGACTGATGACCTCAGCTCCTTGCTACCTCAGCTGCCTCCTCCATGGGCCTCTCTATGTGGCCGTGTGCTTTATCAGATCCAGAGAGTCAGCTGGCAAGATGGAAGTCACAGTCTTATGGAAGCTAATCATGGAAGTGACAGGCCATCATCTCTGCAATATTCTGTTGGTTAGAAGCAAGTCCCAGGTCCTGCCCACACTCAGGTGGGGGTGATCATACAGGGCATGAAGACCAGGAGGGTGGGGGATTATTGGGGACCATAGTAGAGTCTGCTTGTCACAGATGGTTCCTCTATCAGCCTTTACTTATTTCTTCCAACCAAATGTGTGATCTTTTCCTTTTGTGAGTCTTCTTTATAGCAGCGTATTTTTTCCAGTTTACAATTCATGGCTGGTGTTTTTACAGTTGACTTACAAATTTTTTTCTCATGTAACTGTTTTTGCTCATCTTTAATCATCCACTTGCAACCCCACAACAGTCTTGTATTTAGCAACTGTTGTGCAGAAGGCGCTCCTTCTTTCCATCCTTTGAAACTAAAGAAGGACCAAACTAGTTGCTGTCTTGTTTAATTCCTGAGTATTTTTCTCCACAATAGCCATATAGCATCCATTATAAAACCTTCAGATTTGCCAATTTGGCATCAAAAGCAGTGACTCATTCATGTCTATATAACCTGGCTGGAGTGATCCATGTTAGCCTGATTTGCGCTTAGAGCTGAAGCTTGTTACCTTGTAAAAGAGAAGCAGTTTTCCATCAAAGATGCATCAAACATTAGCTGTTTCTGAGTGGTGCATTGTTGTGTTTCCTAGGGGCCTTCATGGATCTCAGAAATAATGCTATCTGTAAAAATGAATTTATTCTCCTTTAATCTATCTAGCTTCTTTTCCCTTAATTCACTTGGTAGTCCTGCTGTTTTCAGGTCACGCCAAATGATTTGAAAAAGAGGACTGGCTCTTGGGGAAGTAGCATTTTAATTATTTCCCTTTTGTCGAGCAGTAGGCTGGATATCATTATTTCTGCTGGAGATGTTCAAGAGAGTGAAATATTGAATGTGCTTTAAGAGGCTTGGAACATAAGAGAGATATGATATGTATTTCATATATGTGGGCTTGCAGACTCAATTTGACTCATCTAGTCTAGCTTCCCATGCTTTGAGGCTAACTTGCTTGGATGGCTTAACACCTTTTTTATTTTTTGCAGTTTTAATGGGTAGCTAGCTAGTCCTTAGAAGACAGGTGAAGAAACACCCGTTGGACTTTAGTAAACACCATATTTCTAGTGTTGACATGATCGCATCACAGTAAGATATGAAGCTTGGCCTCTTTCAGAAAAATTCAGATGGAAGTCTACTTAAACTTGGAGGAATCATTCATCTGTTGAGTAAGATGCAGAATTAGTAAGTTAAAGCCAGCTAGAGATGGAAGCATACAAGTGTATGTACCTACATTTAGGGTCTTTGGGGAGCCATCAGACTAAAAGTCAATTAAAACTTCAGTAGAGAAATTTAAAAGTGGTTTCTCCTGGGCAAGAGAAAGATTTGGAGCAGAGAGTGCTCAGGGAAAAGCAGAAGAGTGTTGAAGATGTAATTAATACAGTTAGTAGCTGGGAATGGGAATCAGTGCAAAGCCCCATTTGAGAAGACCCTGTGAGGGACTCCAGTTTGGGCCTGAAAGCCACAGTATCCTCAGGTCCAACTCAGGAATCTGAAGCCACTGCATGGCCAGCTTAAAGAGGAGGGCGACCAAATCTTGCCAAAATGTGTACCACCTTTCTTAATCTCTTACCAATCTGTAAATTAGAACAATGAAGGGAAATTGGGTAGTGAAAGGATGTTTTTCCTCTCTTATTCCTTGGGTATCAGCTTCCTTTTCATTCCTTTATTCATCTTACGCTCTAATATGTTAAGGCTTTTTTTCCCCCAGTCTCTGCCCAGCTTATACTCTCAGATGATGTTATCATAGAATTAGTATACCCAGCCTCTACCGTAAGATGTAGAACCATATCCCCGGCTTGGACAGAGGACCTCATTATGCTTGTGTTGCATTGTGACCCCAAATTTGAAATGTGTTCAAAATAAAGTTGATTGACTCTTGCAGTATCTGTCACTTAGGCATATCTCTTAGGAATCATGTTTTCTTTTCCATTTTCACTTCCATCGATGCTGTTTGGATTCTGAAGGTAGTGTGGCAGCGTGGAAAGAGGATGAGGTGCTGGCATCCATGAGATTTAGGTTCGAATCCTGCCCCAGCCACTTCCAAGCTGGTCACCATGGGCAAGCATGTTATTTGATATGTGTGAGCCTTTAGAGATAAGTTCCCTTATCTCTAAAACCAGCATGATAATCCCTGCCTACCACGTGGGACTGTTGGAGAATATTAAATGTGGTATGTATGTAAACCACCTAATACAGTGCCAAGTGCAGGTGACGGGCTCAATGACAAGCTACCAATGGTTAGTTTGAATGCATTGAGCACAGTGCCTGGCATGTTCAAGGCCATTGTTTTGGGATGTCATTCGCTTTCAGGTCTCCCCTGGCATTGTGGAACACAGAGCTCTGTACATAGTGGGTCTTCTCTACCTTCCGTAGCACTTTCAGCAGATGTGTTTGGCTTTGATGTTTCAGAGGAAACAAAAGCTGACCCCTTTGTGATCCCCTGCAGCTTACAGCCACCAGATTTACAAATGGCTTATGTCTAATCTCCTCCCCTCCTGCATTTATTTCGATACAATGAAGTTGGCATTTCTCTGTCCTTCTGCCGGAGTTAACCCTTCCCCTGGGTTCTGCATCACATCCCTTCCTGTCCAGGGACCCCTCCCTTTCCTAATTGTGCCCACTTCAACCACGCCTTCTTTACTGGTTCCTTCCCATCAGCAGTTAACCATGGCCAGGCCTCCCTTATCTTAAAAAAATAAAAATTAAAAGCCATGTCATGATTTCTGTCCTCCCCCTACAGCTTCCACCCTGTATTATTCCAATCCTTCACAGCCAGACTTCCTGAGCTTCTTCCACACCCTCATTCCCACAGTCTGCCTCCCACTCAATTTCCCAGGCACAGCATTCTGACTTCACTTTTCCTTCATTCAGATTAGTCTCACTAGGGCCACCTGTGACCTTGTCACTAAGGCCACACTGCTGACTACACTTTCCCTATTGAAATACTTTCTTTCTTTGTCTTCTCTGATTCCATATTAGCCTGATTTTTCACCTACCTCTGACCACACCTCAGTTTCCTTTGCAAACTTTTCTACTTTTGCTTTTCTTAAATGTTCTTGTTCTCCACTATTCTGTCCTAGGTTCTCTTCCCCTCTAATTCTGAACAATCTCCCAGGGAAAGAGTCTACTCATTCATTTGCTGTCTGTACACAGGTGACTCTCTCATTTCTATTTCCAGCCCAGACCTTTCTTTGAAGTGCCAGATCTAATATCTGACACCTTAAACTAAAAACTGACTGAATTTATATCCTTTCTTGGTTGCGCTGAGATATAGTGGTGGCTCACACGCCTTAGTGTGCACTGGAATCACCTGGAAGGCTCGTGAAGCTACAGAGTACTGGCCCCCACCCCCAGAGGCTCCGAGTCTGTATGTCATGGACGGTGCCTTTTATTTTGCATTTCTAAGAGCTCACAGGTCATGCCTATGCTGCTGGTAAGGAAGCTCTGTTATAAGGAAATCAGGTAGTCTTTCCCACACCCTACTCTACCCCATATACCTCCCCACTTCCCCACTAGCATCTAAATATTATAATTTTGCCAGTTTTGCCTTCTACATACCTCTCTAGCCAGGACCTTCCATTCCCTTGGCCACTAGTCTGATTTAGTGCAGTAACCTATTAACTGGCCTCCTGCCTCCAGTCTCACTTTTTCTGAATCTGTTCCCTGTTCAGAAACCTGTCTAAGCTTCTCAATACTTTAATCATGTCAGCCTTTTGCCACCATTCTCCTATAGCTCCCCATTGCCTTTGTGATAATCCAAACTCTGTAATGTTTACCTGGCCTCTGCCTATCTATGTAGTACCTTCTCTTGTTCCTCCTTACTCTGCACAGCATACACCAGGCACACAGAAAAATATCAGCAATTTATATATATAGCAGTTACTGAGTGCTTACTGTGTTTTAGCCCCTGTGGCACTTTAACAGACATTAATTTCATTTAATTCTCCCATTGACTCCTTAGGGTAAGTTACATTTTACAGACAAGGAAATGTGACCTATTTTGTAATGCTGCCATTGTCCTGTATACCAGTCCTGTCTTGCCAGTTGTGTCCAAAATAACAGGGTTGGATTCACTCATAACTCGCTACAGGCCAGGCACGGTGGCTCATGCCTGTAATCCCAGCATTTTGGAAGGCCGAGGTGGGTGGATCACCTAAGGTCAGGAGTTCAAGACCAGCCTGACCAACATGGTGAAACCCTGTCTCTACTAAAGAATACAAAAATTAGCCAGGCGTGGTGGCAGGTGCCTGTAATCCCAGCTATTCGGGAGGCTGAGGCAGGAGAATCACTTGAACCTGGGAGGCAGAATTTGCAGTGAGCTGAGATTGCACCCTTGCACTCCAGCCTGGGTGACAGAGCAAGACTCCGTCTCAAAAACAGAAAACAAAAAAAACAAAACTCACGCCAAGAGACAACAACAACAACAAAAACATTAATAGTATCTAACAATTTTTTAAATATGTACTTGTGCCAGGGCACTACATGTAAACATAACTCATATAAACTATTTCCGGTGTGCAAAGAAGGAAATTCAGAGACAAAGAGTAATTTATTTGTTCGGAGCCACATAGCTCAAGCTCATAGGATCTAGGTTTGAATTTAGATCTTGTGACTCCAAAGCTCATGCTATCTGTCATGCCTACGGATGGAAGCAGTGAAATTATATATAAGGAGAGCTGTTTATCATTAGGTAGCTTCTAAAATTTAAAACCCATCACTGTCTATAACTGAATTATAAAATTTTCCACAACCCTCCCACCTTAATTGGAACCTACCCACATACACCCATCTTTCTTCCAGATCCCATCGTGCCTTGGTGGGAAGAGCTTGGACTTGGAGTCAGATTGGGTTCTGATGCCCGTCTACTAACCATCTCCTTGGATGAACCCTGGGATAAGTTACTTTACTTCTTTGAATTGCTGGTTGCTTTTCGTTAAAACTCAGGATATTAACAAGCAATGGGTTTCTGAAAGAAAAAAAAAAAACCCTAGGATAATAATACTTTCCTCATGGGGTTGCTGAGACAAATGAATGTGAGTACCCACTTCTCTCCATCCTTGTGTCTTAATGAGATAGTACCTTATCTGACAGTGCCTTAATGGAACATTAGGTACTATTGTAATGGCTTCCTTACCATCTCCTTGCTTGTGCTTACACTGTCCCCCTCCCCTATTCTTACCCATCACTGCTCCCCATCTGTGCTCTACACTGCCACCTGAAAAAGATTTCTAAGATACAAATCCTAGGGACTTTCCGTTAATCGTTATGGTGGGCTATTAAATACAACAGGAGGAAACTACTGAAAACCAAAGGCAGATACACCCTCCCACTGAAACAACTAAAAATATTTGGATTAAAAAAAATCTCAAAGCATTAAAGAACTGACGGGCATTACCAGGTTAAAACTGGAATTGATAAGACATTGTAGATTTGACCACCAGTTGTTGGGGACAGAAATAAGGTCCAGACTCTTTATAAGAAGCTGGAACCCCAAAGGGCTACACCATCAGGGTAGACATGAAACAGCAGCTCTCACATGGAAATGCAGCCCAGGTTCAAGCTGACTGGGTTAATCAAAGAATCTAAAGTCTTGAATTGGTTTAAGGACTGGTAGTGCCTCTGGATTTCTGGCAAAATCAAGTGGAAGTTCTTTCAAAAGAAAGGTTTCTTCAACCTAGGCCTCAGATTATTCAGTGACTAGCACGTAAACATAACCAGACATCCAAGGAAATCATACTTCAAAGACAAGAACCATAAGAAACCACAGACAACAGAAGCAGCTCTTCAAAAACATCATCAGGTACTAGAATCATCACAGTCTAAAAAATGTCTGTTTGAAATCAGACTTCAAAGACAAGAACCATAAGAAACCACAAACAACAGAAGTAGCCCTTCAAAAATATCATCAGATACTAGAATCATCACAGTCTAAAAAAATGTCTGTTTCCCCTGTTTAAAGAAATGAAAGATAACTTTGAAGATAACTCTGAATTATGACATAGCAAATTGGAAAAGAAACCAAAAAATCCTTCTAGAAATAAACATTAAATTAACGAAATTAAAAAGTTAGTGGATGAAGAAAAGTGTATGTTTCAGATTAAATATTTTGAAGAGAAAAAGTCAGTGGATAGATTTAACAGCAGATTGGATAAAGTGGAAGAGAAAGTTAACAAACTGGAAGACAGTAAGAAAAAAATTATCCAGAGTATTGCATGGAGAGACAAATAGAAAATGCAGAGGAGAAGGCAAGAGACATAGAGAACAGAGTGAAAAGGTTTAAATAAGTTGAATTAGAGTTTTAGAAGGAGATGAGACAGAAAATGGGCAAAGGTGAAATTTGAAGACAATGGCTGAGATTTTCCAAAGCAGGCGAGATACCATTAAGCAGATCAGTGACTGCAAGTCTTAATTTTTTTAAAAAAATCCAAATTTAGATACACCAGGAGGAAACTACTGAAAACCAAAGGCAAAGAGAAAAAAGCAGCTGGAGAAAAAAAAGGTTGTCTTCAAACGAGCACTAGACCGACCAGGATAACCTTTTCTCATTAAATATAATTTAACCATTTCTCATTAAATATAATTTGATCATATTATTCTCAGAATTTGCAATGGTTTTCCATCACTAAAATATAAAATAGATACTCTTCAGAATGTCATATGAGGCCTTTCATGGTCTGGTCCCTACACCTCGTTTATACACACAAGGCTTTCCTCCTTCTCAGTTCACTCTTGCTTGTGTGCCTTTGCACACTCTCTTCTCCCTTTCTAAAATGCTCCCTAGTCCCATCCACCTAGCTATTTTCTACTTAGCCTTTCCATTCTCAACTCAAGAGTTTAGCCACTCTGTCAAACTGTGGGGCTCCCATCTCATTGCCCTTAGGCACACTGCTTGCCAGCAGTCATGAACATCATGTGCTTTCAAAATTTATTTGCATTTTTGCCTCCCTTCCAACATAGGAGCTTCCTGAGGACAGAGCTTGATACTCCATCAATATTCAGGATGCTCACTGGGTTGACTCCAGCATTTCAGGAGGTCCCATGCCATTTAAGTAATATCTTGATACAGGTTTTCATGGCTCTTTTCATAGTGTCCCAGTTCTTGCTAGTGTGGAGAACAGGTCACCACCGTCAGCACCAGCATCCTGCATGCTGTCATTGACTGGCTCCCCCTCTTCACTACTCCTCTTTCCTCAGTGAAGCTGGAATAACAATACCCACTTTACCCATAGTATAAGTTGTAAGTTAAAAGAGGTAATATAGGCGAGCATGCTGTGAAAATTCTTTGGCATCATACATTTTCATTAGCTCCATATCAGAGTGAAATTTGCTTAGGCCTAGGGATTTTGTGAAGAAAGGAGCTTATTGGTGCTCCTGAAGACTGTCCCTCCCAAGTCTTGCCTTGACAGGAGCTAGATGTGGGGTCCTAGAATGATCATAAGCACTGATCGTATGCCCAGCAAGCTTGCAGCATCACAAATGATTATTCACAGTGTATGTTACCTTGCCCCTGTGAGGACTTGTGTTTTCATTTCTACATTTCACTGGAGAGAGGAGGGCCCATAAGATAAGTTTTCCTAGTTGGTTTTGAGAGATCCAGAAGGGACATATTTTCATTTACAAATACATACTGCATTCTTTTCATTGAACTCTTTGGAAATTGTAAATTTCTGTGGCCCTCCATTCAGAGATTGAACCAGCTTGGATTTCTCAGCTTTGGGCTTAAATCACTGCCATTATCTTAATTTGGGTTCTGATTGTGTCTCACCTAGATTCTAACCTCAGCTTTCTGAGATCTCTGCTACCATTGTCTCTTCATTCCAGGGTGCCATCAAATTCATAGCCCTAAAATACATGTGTGATATGTAACTCTCAAGAGAAGAATTGCCCTGGCTTTTATAATGCTTTATAGGATAGTGTCCTAGCTTGTCAGTTTCATTGTCTGGGCCTGTATGTTAGAAAGTATATTCTGTAGAGAATAGCATTAAATCCTAAAATATCAATGGCTTAAACAAGAAAGAAGTTAATTTCTATCTCACGTAGAAGAAGATCAGAGACAGGCAGGCCAAGACTTGTAGGATAGCTCCGCAGTCTTCAGCTCATTCTGTTGTACTGCTCTGCAGAGTAAAAAACACCCTTGACCTGTGGCCTCCAGGACCAGGATGAGTGATCAAAGTCCAGCTATCAAATCCACATTCCAGCCCGCAGGATTGAGAAGAGAGAGAAGGCTGGGCCTCTGCCCTGTAAGATTACTCCTGGAAGTCACTAACAACACACTTTCCCCAGAATCTTGTTGCCTAAAATGTAGACATGCAGGGATGTGGCTGAGGGATGCGGCCTTTTAACTAGGTGGCAGTATGCCCAGCTAAAAATTGGAGTTCTTTTTACTAGGAAAGAAGAGGCTGGATAATTGGGCAGTAACTAGTCCCTCCCACAGGGCCATTCTACCAGCGTTATTTCCCCCCTATTCTAGTCCCTCTCTAGCCAGCACTGTGTCCCCAACCTGTTAGTAGCTACAGTAAATCTTTTACTGGGCCTTTACCATGGCAGGTCCACTCAGATCTAGGCCTTTCACAAGTTCTGGCCTTTGTCTGGAGTGGCCTTCAACTTCCTTATTTCTCTTTGAAACATCTATATCTATATATCCTTCAAGGCTCACCTCACTTCCTCAGTGAATTTTCTTCATTAACAGTGACAGAACATTATCCCTTACTTTTGCGTATAGCAGTGTGGTGCACTGGAAGAGTTGCATGGATTTAGTGGTTGCATGGACTTGCATTTGAATATCCTCTCTCCAGCTTGGGCTGGAAAGTTTCTCAGCATATAAACTGTTTGTAAAGCAACAGCCCAGGTCTATCTTCTGAGTTCCAGACCTTCATTTTGAATTGCTTACTCAGTTTCTTCACTTAAAAGTCTCATATGTGACCTGTCAAGTAGAACCACCTCCGAAATAGAATTACTGATCTTTACCCCTTCCTCTCATCTTTCCTGTGCCATAAGTGATGCCACTGTCAACCTAATTGCTGGTGTCAGAAAGCTGGAAATAATCCTTGACTTCTCTTAACTGATAATCCTTAAGCTCTCATATGTAATTATCGCCAAGACTATTCAACTCCAAAATATATCTTAATTCCATCTCCAATGCCTGCATCACAGCTCCATCCTCTCATGCCTTGACTATTGCAGTAGCTTTTAACTGGTCTCCCTACACCCACTCTTAGCCTGCTCTTATCTTGCCCTGGGCAATGTTGCTCTCTTGCACAGAATCCTTACCCATCTTGCCGTTGTACTTAAATTCTGGCTTCTTATATTCTGCAAGGCCCACACCTGACTTGGCACCCATCTACCTCTCATTCTCATCTCTAGCCATGCCCATTCTTGCTCACTGTGCTCCAGCCATGCCTCATGGTCTTTGTTCTGGTCCTTGATTGTGTGAAGAACTTCCTGCCTTTGCCCTTTCCTGTGTGCCATTCCTATCCTGGGTCTCTCATTCTCCTCTTCACTCCTGTATACACTGTCCTCATGTCTCAATTTAAATTCTTTCCTGATCTCTAATCTAAATCATATGTCCTTTCCCCCTTCTTTTTGGGATTATTCTTTCCTTCTTAGCATTTATCACGGTTTTCATTTTTTTTTGAGACAGGGTCTCACTGCGTCACCAAGGCTGGAGTGCGGTGGCACGATCCTGACTCACTGCAGCCTCCACTTCCTGGGCTCAAGTGATCCTCCCACGTGAACCTCTCAGGTAGCTGGGACCACAGGTGTACACCATCATACCTGGCGGATTTTTTTTTTGTATTTTTTGTAGAGACAGAGTTTTGCCATGTTGCCCAGGCTGGTCTTGAACTCCTGGGTTGAAGTGATCCTCCCACTTCAGCCTCCTGAAGTGCTGGGATTACAGGCATGAGCCAACATGCCCACCCTATAATTTTATATTTATTGAGTGATTATTTATATAATATTCCCACATTAGTCTATAGGGCTGGGATAATATTTAACACTAGATCTTCAATGCATTAATGTGTTCAATAAATACACGTGGAATAAATGAATAATAAGTGATCTTGTGATTAAATAATGTCGTAGAGTCTCATTAAATTGACAACTTTGCTAATTTTTTTTTGGTTTGTTTTTTGGAGAGACAGGTTCTTGCTTTTTTGCCCAGGCTGGAGTGCAGTGGTGCAATCTCGGCTCACTGCAGCCCTGAATTCCCAGGCTCAGGTGTTCTTCCCACCTCAGCCTCCTGAGTAGCTGGGACTATAGGCAAGCACTGCCATGCCCAACTAAATTTTATATTTTTAGTAGAGACAGAGTTTTGCCATGTTGCCCAGGCTGGTCTTGAACTCCAAGGCTCTAGTGATCCTTCTGCTTTGGCCTCCCAAAGCACTGGGATTATAGGCATGAGCCACCCCAGACCAGCTGACAACTTTACTATTCAGTGTGGCAAGACATGGTTGTTGGAAATGTATTAAGGTGATTCATCTTTTCAATCTGGCATTGTGTTTCCTTATATCCATTGACTGTTATCTATGATTCTCACCTGTAAGGCTTTAAACCTTGGTTTAATTTATTAGAAAGTAACTTTGTCTGAACAAAGCCTCATTTCTGCCAGGATATCCTTCTGAATATAGAACCTGAAAAAGTCATGTTCAGGTCTGATAGAAAATCATGATTGGGCACACTTCTATGGCTTGCCCTCTCTCTTAAGATGTAATTTGGTATAACATTTTGAACAGTCGACTTGCTGTTGTTGGGATGGAATCTGAGGTAACAGTCATTTGAAGATGGAGCCATCAGTGATCATCACAGAAAGCTGTTTGCCCAGGTTTAGGCTGCCTTGGAAACCCAGTCCTCTCACTGCAATGTCTTGATTGCTAGCATTTGAGACCAAACTAGTTGTCAAATATCTAAGTAGAGGATACTTATTCATGGTAATTCCACGCTTTGATTTTTTTTTTTTTGAGGCAGAGTCTCGCTGTCGCCCAGGCTGGAGTGCAGTGGCACGATCTTGGCTCACTGCAGGCTCCGCCCCCCGGGTTCACGCCATTTTTCTGCCTCAGCCTCAGCCTCCCGAGTAGCTGGGACTACAGGCACCTGCCACCTCGCCCGGCTAATTTTTTGTATTTTGAGTAGAGACGGGGTTTCACTGTGTTAGCCAGGATGGTCTCGATCTCCTGACCTCGTGATCCGCCCGCCTCAGCCTCCCAAAGTGCTAGGATTACAGGCTTGAGCCACCGCGCGCGGCCCACGCTTTGATTTTTTTCCTCAGTTACTTTGTTCTGCAGAGCACATTGGTGAGGTATGTTATGGAACAAACAGATCAACAACTTGGGTGGTTTTTTTTCTCTCTACAATTATAAAAAATGTTGTTTTAAAAGCATTTGATGATTTTGGAATCCTGAATTATGGGTTTAAAAGAAAAGATGAACCTTGCTGATGTCCTCTTTCACTGATAGGGCAATCTACAATAGGAAAGTTTGTGTTTGCTTTTACTTTTTGGAAAACAATGAGGATCCTGCATTCAGAGGGCACTTCAGTAGGTAGATTTCAGCATAGATGGAAAAGCAAACAGTTGATCATTCTTAAACCCTGGTAGGTCAGCTCATGTCAGTGTTTCCAGAGTACGCCCAGAATGGTAAAAGTTGGCTTTAAGCTGAGTTTTTGCTAAAAGGCAGCCAGTCCTGAAAAGGATTGATTTATTTATTTTGGCCTTGGCAACATCTAAATGATGATAAGTGCAAGTTTCTCTTAGCTCTCTGGAGAGGCTCCCATGTAAATTGGTTGTGACCCCTAGAATCCAGAATCCCTAACATAGTTGGATAAGAATATTTTGTGGGGAAATCTAATGTAACAAGTAAAGATTCAAAATTTTAAATGTTTAGAAGTGTATAATTTGCCGCTTTTGTTTGTGAGTGTTTTTAATACTTCTGGTAGAGAGCCTAACTGCCTCTTTCCTCAGGAGATGTGGTTTCAGTTTCTTGGGTGAATGTGCATTTTATAAGTTTTTTAAGAAAGGAAATTAAACATTAAAAGACTTTAAGTACTTTACTCTTTATATAATGTCACTAAGAAAAAGCCAGGAAAATCAGGGTTGGGTTTTTAAATTTATTTATTTAATAAATATAATCTATTTTCCACCATTTTGTTTGTTATGGCTGGTACCAAAGTACTTTTAAAAGTTAACACTTATTACGATTTTGTTTTATTTCAGCAGATGTGCATAATAAATTAACCTATCTCTATTCTTCATTTTGGGCTCGGGCAGCATTTAACATCTAGTTTTTTGGCATTTTGACACACAGGCTATTTAGTTTAATTCAACATAGTTTGATGCTCTCCACTTGTATGATATTTATGATAGTATGTGAATAATGTTAAGTAGATAAAATGAGGTCTGCTAAGGCTGAGTGCTCAGCCTGAGTATAATACTGGTATGTGACAGGTCCACTGGGGGCCTGGGGTTCTTCTGTAAAGTGAGTAGTTTGGGGTAACTGGTATCCAAGCATCCTTCTAGATTGAATTTTAAAATCCCACTAATTGATACGCATGTAGTTGATGACTCCTCTTCTCTCTTTATTTCCCTTTTTAATGTAGGAAGAGAGGATGGTGATGCACCGGTTACAAAAGATGAGACCACCTGCATTTCACAAGACACAAGAGCTTTACCGGAAAAATCCCTGCAAAGATCAGCAAAGGTCATTGCCTACAGATTTTCTCCATGTGTCCAAATGGCTTTCACCTGAGCTGCTTGTTGAAGATCTCGGGTGATTCAGTCAGGACTGTACTTGGTCATTTAATCAGAACAGTTAGAGCAGAGAATCGTAAAAAGTGAATTAAAAAAAAAAAACTTTAAACATATAAATACGAATCCATCTTCCTGCCTTTGGATAAGGGGTCAAGGCCTTTTCTTTGAGTGTGGGTATGTTGATTGGAGTTCTGTGTTATCTTTCTTGCTTAAACCACACTTGTAATGCAGCATTTATCACTTCCAGTTTTGGTGGTGTGAATGGAGTGAGAATTTAGACAGTGGAGAAGCAGTATGAATATAGACTCTTTTCAGATTTGTACAGTTTTTGCTCCAATTTTTTTTTTGTTACCATGCCCATACCTAATTTAAAAATAATTTTAATGTCTTTTTTAGTTTTTCCAAAGTATTCAATTTAGTTATAGAAACAATTGTTTTTATATTCCTATTTCACCATTTTGCAAATTCACTTGTATTCTTTAATTATATAAGCTAGTGTCATTTTTAGATGTGGGATGAAACACCGCTGACCTCTTCTTTTTTTTTTTTTTTTTTGAAACAGTTTCACTGTGGTTGCCCAGGCTGGAGTGCAATGGCATGATCATGGCTCACTGCAACCTCTGCCTCCCTGGTTCAAGCGATTCTTCTGCCTCAGCCTCCTGAGTAGCTGGGATTACAGGCGCGTACCACCATGCCTGGCTAATTTTTTGTATTTTTAGTAGAAATGGGGTTTCGCCAGGCTGGTCTCGAACTCCTGACCTCATGATCTGCCCACCTCGGCCTCCCAAAGTGCTGGGATTACAGGTGTGAGCCAACATGCTCAACCAAACACAGCTGACTTCTAGCTGTGCAGATAGCTCATAGTGGCAGAAATGGTGAAGGGCAAAGTATAAAGTGGCATAATGGCATGAGACTTTGTTTCAGAAGCATCCATCAGTGTGTTTCATATGGGAATGCAGTGTGCTTACTCTACCCAGCAAGTTGGTTAATAGAGTATTGCTCTTGCATACTGACATGAGGAATTTCTAAATTATACTCTATATATTTGAGTATTAACTGTGCTCCAGGCAGCATGCTAAGTGTGGGAGATTAGAATGAATGGAAAGCCTGGGGATGGATCTGGCTCACAGACCTATTTTGTTTGACTTGTGCAGTATTTAAAAATTTTGACTTCATGGCTTTCAGCAAAAAAAAAAAAAAAAAAAAAAAAGTTGTCAGTGGGCAGGGGTGGGGGTGTTCACATTAAAAATTAGACTTCTGGCTTCTCTTGTCAAAACAAAACATTTGGTAACACTGGGCCAAATTTCTAAATGACTGTAGTCAGAGCTGAGTAGAGGCAGCCCTGGAGCCTGTGTTCTGTGATTGCTACTGCCCTCCAAACATGTTTTCCCTCTCCCTTGTCCCTTCTCCCTATCTCCCTTTCTTTTGGATAATGTTTTTAATGGATTCAACCAAAAATTACAAGGCAAACAGCACTTGCCTGCGAAACTTATGCTATGGTAGAGTCATTTCCATGACAATTAACATTATATGAATTGCAAGTAATGTAGTAATGTCAGCCTACTTTATACACTTCCGTGCTGTCAAACATTAAAACAAGAATTAAAACAAGAAACAAGAATTTCCAGTTCAGACAAGATGGCATAGACCTATTTTTTCTTGCTCCTCCCACTGAGGATAACTGTAAACCCTGGGAAAAAACAAGAGGCAACCAAAGGAGAATTCTGAAAGGTGAAAAGAGGAAGGCAAACTAGTTACGTCAGTACTAGAGAAACAACATAACAGCAGGGACCTCACAACCCCCCAGCAACAACAGCAACAACAGAAGGTGGCCCAGGCCCAGTGTTTCTGAATGCCAACCTAGCAATGGAGAGTGGCCCAGCTAGACTCATTCTCACCCAGATCTAACAGCAATCCCTCCAGCAACACCAGGCAATCCACAGCACCTGTAAAGAGCCCTAATGACTGTAAGTGGTTAAGAGAAGGGCTTTCTGTCCTCCCTGGACCTGCAGCTTCTCTTTCCCACCAGGAGACATCAGGTATCTGAGTGGCTCCAACAAGAAGGATTCTAGAAGTGGCCCAGCCCAGAAAGCCTCTTTGTTTCTGTGGGACTGAGACTCTCGTCTACCCAGAGGCACTGAACATCCAGAGACGCTGGACATCTACCCAGAAAACACCAGGAAAGGGGATCTGGCCACAACATGCAGTCAAGTATGGAAAGCCCCCGTGTTCTCACAGGCAGGAGAACTTTGCTTCTTCACCCAGAGACACCAAGCAGCTGGGTGGCATTAGCAAGGGAGATCTAGTCATATTGGGTGTGTGGTCCAGGAAGCCTCTTTATCCTTGTGGGCCAGAGACTTCCCTCTCTCACTCAGAAACACTGGGCAGCCAGGTAGCACCAGTAAAGGAGATCCTGCCACAACAAGAAACCCAAAATGGGAAGCCTCTTTGTCCTTGCAGGCTGGAGATCCCCATTCTGTACTTAGACCAGGTGGCCTGGCTTGGGGAATTTCTTGCCACCCACATAGGCAGTACCAGTAGAGACCAGTGGGAGCCCCAGTGATACCATATAAACCAAACATACCAAGATAACACAGCAAAGGCTGTTTTCCAAGGAAATTGTCATTGAAACTACAGCCCACAAAAGTAGGTCAGGACCTGCATTTTAAACCTCAACAGGGTGTATGACTGCCTTCTAAAATAAAAGATTTAAATGAGACCCAGAGTGTCTTAACATGATAACCAAAAGGTCCAGGATACAATTGGAAACCACCAGTCATATCAAGAACCAGGAAGATCACAATGTGAATGAGAAGTCAATCATCTGATGCCAACACTGATCTCTTGCAGTTACCCAACAATGATTTAAAAATAGCCATCATAAAAGTGCTTCAATAAGCAATTAAAAACTTTCTTGAAACCTTTGAGAAAATAGAAAATCTCAGTGAAGATTTAGAAATTATAAAAAGGCTGGGCGTGGTGGCTCACACCTGTAATCCCAGCACTTTGGGAGGCCAAGGTGGGCGGATCACCTGAGGTCAGGAGTTCAAGACCAGCCTGGCCAACAGGGCGAAACCCTGTCTCTACTAAAAAAATACAAACATTAGCTGGGCGTGGTGGCACGTACCTGTAATCCTAGCTACTGGGGAGGCTGAGACAGGAGAATCGCTTGAACCCAGGAGGCAGAGGTTGCAGTGAGCCGAAATCATGCCACTGTATACTAGCCTGGGTAACAGAGCAAGATTCTGTCTCAAAAAAAAAAAAAAAAAAAAAAATTATAAAAAGGACCAAATGGGAACTATAGTCCTGAAAAGTACACTAACAGAAGTAAAAACACTATTGGATAGGCTCAGTAGTAATGACGACACAGTAGAGAATCAGTGAACTTGAGGACAGATCAGTAGAATTTACCCAATCTGAACAAAGAAAGTATAGACTGAAAAAAATTGAACAGAGCCTCAGGGAGTTGTGGGACAACAAAAAGATTGAACATTCAGACAACTGGAGCCCTAGGAGAGGATCAAGAGAGTGAAGAGGAAAGGAGAGATTGTGCAGAATGGGGACAGGTGAAAATATATCTTCAGAGAATTTAAGGTTCTAGCAAAAGTTGTATAACAATGTATAATGCTGTCCATCTGTACAATCGTAATTTCTTTTCTGATCAACTCTATACCTTGCGTTTAAGGTTAGAGAATACTGGTGGCTGAAATGTTCCAGGACTGAGGGTTTTTAGGGTGGGGTTAGTGGAAGGACCAGAAGATAAGGCATTTGACAGCTTGGGTAAGAGGACTTGAGGTGATAGGATATGGTGGCTCAAGGCCGGATGCAGTGGCTCACACCCATAATCCCAGCACTTTGGGAGGCCGAGGTGGGCAGATCTCTTAAGATCGGGAGTTTGAGACCAGCCTGGACAACATAGTGAAACCCTGTCTCTACTAAATAAACAAAAATTAGCCAGGCTTTGTGACTGGTGACACACGCCTGTGGTCCCAGAAACTCAGGAGGCTAAGGCAGGAGGTTTGCTTGAACCTGGGAGGCGGAGGTTGCAGTGAGCCAAGATCACACCACTGCACTTCAGCCTGGGTGACAGAGCAAGACTGTCTCCAAGAAAAAAAAAAAATGTACGTGTGGTATTGGTATCGTGTGTGTACACACACACACACACACACACACACACACACACACACACACACACGGTGGCTCTGGGAAGGGAGGAAAGGATTCGAGGCTTAGACGTAGATAACAGACTTGGAGAACAGGCAAGGATTAAAGGTGCTAGAAGTCTTGATGTGGTGAAAAAGCCTGTGGAGTGCAGCACTGGAGAACAAGCGAGCTGTGTGGTGGATTCGTCAGAGGAAGTGTTGGAATTGGAATAGTTCCAGATGATGCTGAGGTGTGGCCGTGAGGACGAGTTGCTGAAATCAAATAGAAGTGAAGGTTGCTGGCATTGAAGAGATAGGGGAACGGTGAGGACAGGATGTTGACTAAGTTACTCACCTGGATGGACGTGGGAGGGCCAGACTGTAAGCCAGGTTTCACAGAGTAACCAGGAGGCCAGGAGATGATAATAAGAGGGGGACCACCTCAACCAGAAGAGGGTGCACATACATACATGAGGCTGGAAGAGTAAAGGTCTGGGCGTGGCAGTGCGGCATGGGAAAACACGGACACCCATTTCAGAGGCTGTATGTGGGAAAAGGAGCATCCTCTTCCTAAATGGGCTGGGGAAGGCAGTCCTTAGGACAGATAGTACATGCAAGGGAGCGGGGGGTGGTGGTCCCACAGCCTTCTTGAAAAGAGGGCACAGCAGTTTGTTTAAAATAGCTGTTTTTCAGGGAAGAAGGAAGAGTTAAGAGGAAGAAAGTAGAGCATGTTTTGGGACTGAGCTTGCATGAGAAGACGGGTGCCCTAAGGTGCTTTCCTGTGGAGTAGTAGCTGGGCGTGACTGGGGGAGAGGTGTGGTGCACTCAATTGGTTTGGAGGTTTCCTGCAGACGGGCTGAGATTCCACATGGAGTCAGGGACATAGAGAAGAGCAGCAGCCAGCTCACCTGCAGGCTGAATCTTTGTTCAGGGGTCTGGTGGGATGTCGGCAAGCAGCTCTGAGGAAGGGATGAGCCTGCAGACTGGCTACGGTGGGGAAAGGAAGCACTTCAGGAAGAATGCGTTGAGGAGGGGGTGGTGAGGGAGAAGACTCACTTTCTCAGAGAATACTTCTGTCTTGATGGAAATTGCATGTGTATGTGGTGGAGTGGTGACCTCAATCTTCAGCTAGTCAAATTAGAGCTTGGGTTTAATCTTGGAAAGAAGGAAGATCAAATATTTCTCCTTTAGCTATTCAAGACACAATTAAGAGAAGTAATTTATGTCTAATAACCCTTTTTCTTTTACTAAAAGCACCTACCATGTTGTTTGTGAGATACTTGTGTTGTGCATGTGAGAAAAATATAATGTGAAACAAATACCTGGAGCTATACTTCCCTGCTGGAGTCCCACATGTCTTTGTAAGACACAGGTCATGGTAATAAAAGCGCTTTGATTTAATTCATCCATGTATTGCATAATTTTTCCCGGATATATATGCTTACTAGATACTTGCTACAACTTAAATATAGATTACTTAGTCACAGATCATCACTGAGAGGCACTTATTTTGACCTAGAAAAACTGCTGGTTCCTGCTAGTTGATCAAATTATAACCTGCTGACCTCTCCCAAGTGTGATTCAGTTCTGCAGATAAACAACATTGACCATATCTTTGGTGTTTTTAGGTGGTTTACATCTTGGAGAAAAAACATTCTCGAGCAGCAACCGGCTTCCTCAAACTCTTGGCTGATAAGAACAGCGAACTGTTTAGGAAATACGCCCTGTTTTCTCCCTCAGACCACCGAGTGCCTAGAATTTATGTGCCTCTCAAGGACTGTCCCCAGGACTTTGTGGCACGGCCTAAAGATTATGCCAACACACTGTTCATCTGCCGCATTGTGGACTGGAAGGAGGACTGCAATTTTGCCCTGGGGTAGGTGATCTCTGGTAGGAAAAACCACAGGTCACAGGCAGAACTCAGTTTAGGTGGTCTTTAGGTAAACTTTTGGTGTATTTTAATTATTATTTCTTTATTGAAGCATGGTTTCTTGTGTATTTTGGTCCTGATTCTTCAGAAGTCACTCTTAGCTGCCACCTCAACTGGTTGCCTGTATGTTCCTTGAATTACCAGGCAGTCACATTCTTGTTTTTGTTTTTTGGCGTAAAACATGAACATTCTGAGCCTCTACTTATTTAGTTATGTCATGTGTCCTATTTGTACTTGCGTACCACAGATAATTCATTGCATCAAACAACCAGTCCTCTCCTTGTAGATGCTAGTGTTAAACCATGCAAAGTCTAGGCATTTCAGGAGACCCCGGCCTCCTTTGCTTTAAAATATGAACATGAAGGTATATTTAAATGGCATTCTTTTTCGGTATTGATTTTGCCTATGGCATTAAAAACTACCCTATTGTAAGAAGGAAAAGGGTACCATGTTTTTGTGGAAGCTGTCAGAAATCAATCTAACTTAAATATACATGACATAGTCCAGGAGCATCATGGATGGCGACTTCATTTTCATCTGAAGAAACTGCTGGACCCAGTTGTTTGACCAAATGCTATGCCTATTTTCTTCTTAGAACTGGTATTTATATTGAAAGAAAAGCAGTAAGTTTTAGCTATGTTGTTAAGTGTTTATTATAGATGATGTCTGGTTTATGCTTCACAGGAAATGACTATAAAGGTATACAATCTAGAAAAGAGCCTGTTGATTTACTTTTAGTCTAGTTTAATGACTTGCTTGTTGGTCATCTAACTTGTACAGGATGCACCCTCCTGGGAATGTCCTATGGTTAGGAGAGTCAGCATTGAATGGATGGCTACAATGTGCTGCTTTTATCAGGTTTATTCTATACTTAGCTTCTTATGCCTAGCAAAATAAGCCAAATCAAGTGTGTGTGTCATATATAAGAGTGTTTCATGTATAAGAAACATTACCCTGTGCCACTTTTTCAGTTATGTGAAGATTGGTGTGATTTAAATGATCTCATAACTACTTAGGAACAGTTGTACTTTCTTTTTTTCCTCTCAAGTGGTGTGATTGCAATGTCATCATTTTTAAGCCTAACTCATTATCCAAAAGTGATGTCAACCCCTTGAGCCCTAAATAGTCCTTCTTACAAGCTTGCCAGTTTCTCACCATCAAATCAAAAGGCCCAGTAATGGTTGTGCCACCTGGTCCTGTTGATTGTGCAGCCACACTCTGTTTGGCAGTAAAAGAGGAAGACTTTCACATCAAACCAGGAAATCCAGCCTTGTTTTTTATCTGCCTTTCTGTCGTATCCCATTGTGTGTACTTGATTGGACTACTTCCTTAGTTTTCAAGTTGTAAGGGTGTAGTCAGGAAATCTTCATAGTATGAGTTTCTCTTATTACTTTCATGGCCTTATAGGTCTTTTTTAATTTTTATTTTTTTATAGCTGAGCCGTTACTTCATCAGGAACCCTTTTCTTGAAGGTAAAATACAACAAAAAGGGAGTCAGGTCTTTGAAGCCTCAAGCACATTTGCTGGATTTAAAGAAATAATATTTAAAAATGATAGTCATATATTAATCATGTAATTTTTAAAATAAAAAATGAAGATAATCATATTCAGATGGAAAGATCATGCTTTTTTGCTACCTTCTTAATACAAGGATATAAAAATTGTCATTTATGGAAATATGCCTTTTAAAATCTTTGTGAAGAAGAGAAAATTTATTTTAAGAAATAAAACATGGTAGGTTTTCCTGATGAATTTCTCAAATGACGTCTGTTGTATGAGGGGTGAGGGCTGCAGCTGTTGAGTATGTTGGTGGTCGCCTTGCCATTTTGTTCTGGTTATCCATTACTGATCTTTAAGAACTGAGGTCACTTTTTCTTAATCAGAACATGCTGTGCTATGACTGCCTAGGTTTCCTCCCTTATCTTTGCCAGGCTTTGACCAGGAGTGTGACAGTAATACCTGCTGTGGGTGTGAAAGTGTTATGGTTAGCTTCCACATAAACTATCCCTAAAAATCAAGTTTAGCTAAGGTGGCTGCCTTCTGAATTTCTTCCCAACTCCTATACCTCTCTCCTTAAAAGTATTGGACTTCCTTTGCCTATGTAATTGCTTCTAATTATTCAGGTTCAAAGTCATTTACCTCTTCTGTAGTTACATTTAGTTCACCAGACAGGTTTTGATCCAACTGTGTGTAAAGTACTATGCTATATTATCTGAGAAATACAATGGTAAACAAGCTATGGATTCATTATTTAAGGAACTTATAGTCTAGTGCAAAAGGATTTTTGCATATATATATATCTCTCTCTATATGTATATCTATATATATATCTATCTCATAGGGATAATTTGATTCTAAGAAGTGGAATCCCACTTGAACTAATTTAAATAAAAGTAGAGATTAATATAAGAAGCTGGTGATTGCTTTAAAAACCAGAGCAGGAAATGGAGGAAGTCTCATGAGAAAATCAGAACTAACAAGGCAACAAAGGAACCATAGCTTCTCTTTTCATCCCTGTGACTAGCCCAGCCACCACACAGTATCTTTTCTTTACCCCTTTTTGCACGTGAGCTGTGTTATTCTGCTTCTCTCTGCACAGTAGTCTTCTACCTGCACAGCAGCACACATGGCCCCAAAATGGCACTGCCAGTCCTATGGCAGTTACATACTAAAGTCTAGATCATAATACAGAATTTCTGTGGTGGAAAATCTTACTGGTCTAGCTTGAGGCAGGTATTTTCCCTCATCGGTAGTTTCAAGCAGAGGTGGGGGTCCAGAGTCCCATCCACGACTCACACCCAATTTGGAGCGCTGTGGGACTCTCTGGGAAAGAGCGTGGATAAAACTGATGGCTTGAATGGCTTATCTCTTTGAGTTCTACCTATAGTACAAAACAGAATGTTCTAAGTTCTTCCATAGAATAAAATAATTTTGGGGGAATTTAGAGGAGGTAGGTGAAGGGGGAAATCCGGGATCATTTCTTACAGGACAGAGGTCTCTTTGCTGAAAGATCACTCTGACTGAGAGTAAAGAATAGATGAGAAGGGACATGCGTAGCAGCAGGAGGTCATAATACACTATTGCAGTAAGACAGATGAGATAGGAGAACCTGAAATAAAGGGTTGCAATGGAGGAAACAAAAGAAATGAAAAGATTCAGGGGAGATTAAGAAGGTAAATTCTCCCAGATGTGATGACTAATTAGAAATGGGGCATGAGGGAGAAGGATGGAATCTTGGATGAACTTTCAGGGCTCTGACTAGGGGGAGTGGGTGGATGCTGATGGCATTTAACCACAATTTACTGGGAGCCATCTCAGTTCCTTCTATGGTCTTCACTATCAGAAATCAAACTTGCCATTTCCCAAGCTGAGTGTGTATGTTCATAGTTCCAAACTTTTGCACATTACACTTCCTTTCCTAACAGTGGCTTTCTCCTTTCTCTAGGGTTTGCTTGGTGAAATACTTAACTTTTAAACTCAACTCAGTTGTCCACTCAAAAAATGTTCCTTGACTCACAGGCCTCCCTTCTGGTGCTCCCATAGCTTCTATTAGTACTATTATTATAGCTCTCATCTATTTGGATTGCAGTTGCTTGTTTGTTTTACCTGGCCATGAGCTCCTTTAGGACAAGGACACTTAGTAAACATTTGCTAGCTGGTCAGATGAGTAGATGGAAATGGATTGATGACCCCAACATCTTGAGCCAGGTTGATTAGGAAGATGTTGCACCATGAATCAAGCTAGAAAACACACAAGGAGTAATTTGGAACAGAAAATGATGAGAACTAAGGTTCTATGACTTCAAAGTCCATGCTTGACAATGGCATACAACAAGTATAAAAACTCAGGTGGAGAATGCCAAATCGAGAAGGCACAGATATTTAACAAAAAGATTGAATAGAATGCACACATTAATAGAATATATGATGTTAGTAGCTTTGGAGGGATCCTTAGGTAGGACATGGAGCTTGGCCTCCCCTTTGCTGTAAGCATTGCTTCTCTGACACCTTAGTGCTGCCTTGGGGCCACCATTTAGGGGCAGCTCAAAGAGTATTACAACACTGGAGACTTACAGTTGTTATAAAGTTATTTTCTATCTTGTTCTTAGAATTGTCATGAGAGATCTCGGTTGAACCTTGTTCACCTCTCTATACATCACGTCTCCCACATTTTTATGAATCTTAGTTCTGTAATGCTATCAAAACCCAAGTGAACCCTTGCTAGCTTTTAGGGATCACTGTTTTTTGTTATACATCACAACATATTTAGTACCTTTAATATTTAGTACTAGACTCTAGTCCAGGATAATTAAAAAGCCACATTGGCTTCTTCGCTGGAATGATCTGCAATTACTTAATCAGATTTACAGTTTTAAGAGCTTCCCAACCTCTTAAATCATCTTTCCCTTTAGAAACTCTTGCAGTGGAATTCATGCCTATATTTTCTCAGACCTTTGGGAAATCTGGTATCCTAAGTCTAGAGTTTACAGTTCCCGCTTCTCTTTCCAGGATGTCTTGAGCGTAGAGAGAGCATGGTCACTTTCTCCCAGATTTGTCATGGTTTCTTCTTGAATATTTAAGGGTAAATCTTGAATAAAATGGAAACGTTTTACAGCAGCTACTGTGAGGAACTTAATAGTGTTTCTTGGCAACACTGAAGGCTAGCTGAAGATATATGACATGAACTGACCTAGAGCAAATTGACATATTTATATTATTTTATCAAGCAAAGTCTGGTGGTTTTGAGGGGTGGAGGAGGAGGAGGAAAAATGAATAGGTCAGTACAGGCTGAGAAGTTCTTGGTTGAACATGGGATTGCCTAGGCTTAATGGAAGGCTGTGGAAATGAGAAACAGAGAATGGGTCACAGTGCTGCTGGCTTTAATGAGTGTGAAGGACAGCAGGTTCCATTGGAGCGGATGATGGAGTGAGGTGAAAGCAGAGGAAGGGAAATTCTGACCTGAGAGGACTGTGGTAGAGATGGGAAGTAGCGGGTGGAGGTCTGTTCTGGTATCGCCTTTGTCTCCTAGCTTTGCACCTTATGGTTGTTGTTAGCCAGTCAGCAATATTTATTGACCCATGGAAGCAAATACTTTTACATTCCATTCAGTTTTAACAGATACTCAGTTTCTTACAGGGTAGATAGGAATTAAAGAGGTGGTCATTAAATTACATTAAATACATTGAATTGTAATTAGTAGGAAAATTAAGCCATGACTAGATTGATAGAAAAAACAAACAGAAGAAATTAGTTTGTTTCATTGAAGCATAGGCTCCAAGATTAGCAAACTGAAAAATAACTGTATCCAATCTTTCCCTTTGGAAAAGGAATATTTCACCTTTTTGAGAGCATGTTCTTTAAAGATAGCTCTTTGGGAGAAACCAAGTTATATAATGCTATGGACTCGCATTACCAAATCTATAGAGTTTGTATGTTATTTTCGGGGGTATGGACCTGACCGGCTAGGAGGGAAAAAGCAAATCAGGCTGAGGAGGGGGCTCTTTTCTTGTGACTGTTGGGCTCCACCTGGTGGCCTGTAAGGATCAGCTTTGGAAAAAGCTATGTCTTCAATACTGAGAAAATCCTGGTCAAGGCAGAGCAAAAGTTAAAGGAATGGAGGAGAATGATCCTGATCCAGGCTTAGGTTACCAAATTGTTCCTTTCCTTGATGAGCACTGCATGCAATTTTGGCACTTCTTCCAAAGTCACCATCTTCAACTGCAATTTCTAGTGCACCTTCTTGAAAATATTACAATGTTAGAGGACCTTAGATAACCGTCAGCCTACTCTTATACTCATTAAATCCTTTCAGCTTCCTCTTTGCTTTCTTCATATCAACACCAATTCACTCTTAAATTTCAAGACCTTTTCTTAAATAACTCAGTATTGTAGACTCTTACTTCTTTTCTCCGTGCTTTTATCTGTTTTCACTGATAAAAACACCATTCCTGAGGTCCCTATTCCTTAAGTACTACTTTCTGCTATGTCATAGTACTGAGCCATAAGAAACGAAAATAACTCGTTCTCTCTCCTGATTATAGAAAAAAATACATAAAATATACAGCCAAAGACAAGTGTATTTGCCACACTTCGTTTTTACTTTGTATTGTCGGAAGTTTGGGCCCTTGATGTGGTTGATGTTTGATTGTTCCCCACTTGTACATTCTCAGGGCTGTGATGTCATTATATCTGTTTGCATGGAGTTTCCAACATTGGACCAACATGTATGAGAGCATGTATTTAAGAGTAGTAATACGATAGTGGTAATCACTGCAAGAGTGCATGACTGTCTTCTATGTATTGTCTAGTTGTAAGACTAGGGGTTTATAAGAATATTTAGTAGAGGAAAGATGATGAATGGCTGAGAACACTAATCTTGACTATTTAGTGTTCCTGTTTTCTTTAAGGCAAAGAGGCCAATTTGAAGGACTTTCTTATATTTTTTTCTGTCTGTAGCTGGTCCCTTCCCTCAATAAGTTTTTAATGGGCATATCACCCAGGATAGTAGATCTGATGCTTATTTATATAGAATGTTTATATGTCTCCCAAGGCCCCCACCTATCATATGTAGGAAGTTGGGAATATTGTTTCAGTGCCGTTCAGATTAATTTTACAGTAGGACTCAGTTGGAATGTCATTCGTTGTGAATGGGAGCAGTATTCATAGAGGAGCTCTAGTGAGGAAAAATTGAAGTGGTGATCATTATAAATAACTCTATGGAGGAAAACTTTCTCGCTTACAACTATTATTGAAATATCAAATTAACAAACATTTCTAAATTTTATTTTTTCCAAATACATACATATTGAATATTTACTGTTAAATTTATTCAAATGTGTACTATAGAAAATGAAAATTTCCCAGAGCTTCATCCCCAGAAATGATCACTATTAAGGTTTTTGTATACATTTGACTAAAATATTGTTTTTAAAATATTTATCAACTTTAATTACAAAGCATATTTCACAGGAAAAAGAATATATGTAACACTTCTATAATTTTTGAAACCTAATACTAAAACCAACCCATTAACTCATGAACCAGATTAAGAAATATAACATCACCAATACTGTTCAAGTTCCCTGTCTGTTCTCCTGTATCCTAAACCATAATTTTTTCCCCAGAGGTAACCACTATCTCAAACATACTAATGAAAATGTATTTAAAAAAGTAGCCTGTGATCCCGGCACTTTGGGAGGCCAAGGCGGGCGGATCACAAGGTCGGGGGATCGAGACCATCCTGGCTGACACGGTGAAACCCCGTCTCTACTAAAAATACAAAAAATTAGCCAGGCAAGGTAGCGGGCGCCTGTGGTCCCAGCTGCGCGGGAGGCTGAGGCAGGAGAATGGTGTGAACCCCTGGGGGGCGGAGCCTGCAGTGAGCCAAGATCGCGCCACTGCACTCCAGCCTGGGTGAAAGAGTGAGACTCCGTCTCAAAAAAAAAAAAAAAAAAAAAAAAAAAAATTTACCCGTATTTATAACCCTAAATGTTATTTTGTTTTGCTTGTTTTTGAACCTTATACAAAATACCGTGTTATATATATTCTTCTATCACTTGCCTTTTTTCATTTAACATGTTTCTAAAATATACTCACATATTTCACTCATTTTAATCCATAGTATTTCCATTTTCTGAAATATACCATAATTTAGCAATGTACATTTGGGTTGAACAGAGAATTTTGCTCCTGCAAACATTCCAGTGCTCATTAACTAAAGTTTTTCTAGACTCTACTTAAAAAGGAAATTACTGAATCATACATAGGTACATGTTTAACTTTACAACTTTCTAGCCAAACCATTCCCAAAGTGATTGTTCCCATGTTTAGTCCTACCAGCAGTGTGTATGCAGTTCCATTGCTCCACATTCTTATTAACACTTGTTAGACTCATTTTTGCCAGCTAGGTGGGTAAAAATAGTGATAATCGTTGGGTGATTTTTGTTATTTTTTTCCTAATTACTGATGAGGTTGAACATCTTTTCATATACTCATGGTCATGTTTCCTCTTCTAGACAGTGTCTTCGTGTTTTTACCCATTTTTTAGCAGTTAATTTTTTATTTAGATAATTTTGATTACAGAAATGGCAAAAATGGAACAGAGAGTTCCTGTATATCTTTTACCTATCTTCTCCTTATGTTAACATCTTACATGTCCATGGAATACTTATCAGAAGTAAGCAATTAATCTTGGTATGATACCATTAAAGTATAGGTCTTACTCAGATTTTATCACTATTTCCACTAACATTCTCTTTCAGTTCCAGAATCTGGGTCCAGAATCCCGTAATACAGTTAGCTGTGTCTCTGTAGTCTCTCCAATTTGTGACATTTCTTACTCTTTACTTGTCCTTCATGAACTTTACACTTTTGAAGAGTACTGGCCAGTGATTTTGTAGAATGTTTCTCAGTTTGTGTTTGTCTAATGTTCTCTCATGATTAGATCGAGATTAGATATTATTGGGAAAGATACCACAGAGGTGATGTGCATCGTATCGGGGGCACATAATGTCAGTGAGTAATACTGGTGATGTTCACCTTCATCACCTGGTTAAGGAGGCATCTGCCATGATTTCTAACCTACTACTTTTTTCCCTTGTAATTATTATACTGTATTTTTAGAAAGATTTTTTGAGTCTGTGTAATATTTTGTTTCTGCTTAATTTCACCCATTCATTTTAGCATACATTGGTGCTTTTACCCATTTTTAATTGGGCTGTTTGTCATTTGATTTTTTTGGACTTAAAAATACATATTCCAGAAAGTAATCTTTTTAGCAGTCACTGATATGGAAATTATCTTCTCTCCAGTTTGTGAGTTGTCTTTTCATGTTATTAATGGTGTCTTCTGAAGAATAGATGTTTGAAGTTGTCTTTTCTGTTTGCTGCCGGCATGTAGAATTACAGTTAATTTTTGTACATTATCCTATATCCAGCCATCTTACTATATCCCCTTATTCATTTCAGTACTTGAGATGTAATTTCCTTTGGCTCTTCTCTGTAGGTAATCACATCATTGGTAAGTACTGAGAGATTTATTTCTTCCATTCTAATCTGTATGACTTTTGTTTCTTTTTCTTATCTTGAATTGGCAACTCACGATTGGAGAGGAGGTATTTTCCACACAGTAACTGACAAAAGTTTAGTTGTGAATAAAAGCAATAGTAGCAGGCATTTTTTTATTCCTGATTTTTTGATGTGTTAATAAGTTTGCTAATGTGGCAGCTAATTATGGTAGGACTGGATAATTTACTGAAGTACTTATCTTTGAGTTTTATTTGTTTTTGCTATCCTCAGTTTTCTTAGCTTTCCTTTGGCATTTCAAGGAAGAATAGTATGCCTCTCTAATAGGTTCAAAGCATTAATTTGTTTATTTACATATTCAGTCACCAACATGTGTTGGACACCAAAGACATACAAGTCTCAGTGGTACACAGAAATTAAGAAATGTTTATTCTTTTTATGGATGATCCCCCCCATCTATTGATAAGGAAGAGACATACCTAAAGCACCATGACACAGCTAGAAAGTGGCACATGCAAGAAAGAGGGTATAACCAAAGGATAGGAACAGTACTAATGAGGCAGATCCACTCTAGGAGACAGGGATGGCTTCCTGGCCTTGCTGCTATATTCCATGAACATGAAATGATCTGGGTGTATGCTTTGTGGGCCTAGTTCAACGTGGAAGTTATAAAGGGAGCACCTTTAGGATAGAATCATGTTGCCTGAGGAAGGGCCATTTATAGTATTCTTAAGCTCTAGAACCCAGCAGTTCCATGTCAGTGTGTAGTGAATATCTCTACAAGATCTATGATGCTAACAGTACTAAGATTTTATTTTTGGTAGTCAGAGCTTTACATTTTCTGTTGCAGAGTGAATGGAGGGAAAGGGAAGTTTGCTTCTCATGGATGATCTTTTTAAATATTTTGTAGTAGGATGCTTTTAGCAGCAAATTATAAAAATGCCTGACCCAGAGTGACTTAATCAGAGAAAATATTATCTCACGTAAGTGGGAGTTCAAAGGTTGTGCAGCTGCAGACCCAGTAAACTGAGTGACTGGATGATGTTACCAGGTTGCCTTTTGCTGTCCTCAGCGATCCAGTGGTGGTTTCTCTATGGTTGTGAAGATGGCTGCCAGTACGATTAGGCTACCTGCTTTCTTGATGACATGTGACACAAAAAGGGAGACCTTGTCTGCCAACAATGCTATTGACTACAGTCACCAGGGGAGGCCATACACTGAATTTATTAGAATAATTAGTATCTGTCACTGGAGCTGAAGGTGAGATGTGTTTCCTGTATGAAAACTAGATTTCTGTGAGGAAGGAGGAAGACAGAAGTGAATGTTGGGTAGCAAACCAGTATTGGGCACTCTAATTTTTGTTATAATTATTTTTTGTATAATTTTTAAATTAAAAAACCTCCAACTTTGTGATATTAAAGGAAGCTTAGAAAATAGATTAAAAAGTCACTCAGAATCCTCTCTCAAATAATTAACACCATTTGTCCCTTTCAGCATTTTCATAAATGTTTTTACATAGTTAAATTATACTCTACATACATCTTCAAAATTCTTTTTCTGAAATACATAAAAAATTGAAAAATATGACATGGGTTAGTTTATCATTTATCTGTTGCTTGACATCTAAATTACTTTTACTCCTTTTCTGCTCCAAGATTTTTAAAATAAACTTAATTTTAATTAATTAATTAATTAATAAGAATGGGGTCTTGCTGTGTTGTCCAAACAGGTCTCAAACTCCTGGGCTCAAGTGATCCTCCCACCTCAGTCTCCCAAAATGCTGGGATTACAGGCGTGAGCTACCATGTCCGGCCCATAAAAGTAAACTTTATTTTTCAGAACAGATTTAGATTTACAGAAAATTGTCAAGATAGTACAGTTCTCATCTGCCCCTTCTCTCTTCCAAAACTAGTTTTTTTCTCTTAACCAATATTGATACATTATTAATGGAAGTCCGTACTTTCTTCAAACTTTCTTGTTTTTAAAAATCTAATGTCCTTTATCTGTTCCAGGATCTCATGTTACATTTAGTGGTCTTGTCTGTTTAGATTCCTCTTGACTATGAGAGCTTCTAAGTTATTTTTGAAGGACATATTTTAATGCAGAATAGGATGAAATGTTTTTAAGAGAATCACCAGCTATTTTGACATAACATTGAATCGTAATTGTCCTAAAGCAGCTGTTATCTTTTCAGACAGTAAGCAGAAGACAGAAACTACTTAGAAAGTTGTAACATTTGAACTACATTACATAAAGGGGAAAGTTACTTTCATGATTCATTTTAAATAGAATTTACAATGAAATTAAATTTAAAATATAAAAATAAACCCTTCTGCAAGACAAATACACAGTGTAAAAGTCAGTTCCCTAGTAGAATTTGGCTTTGTTTACATACCAAAGAATTCTGGTTTTCAAGGTGACAGAAGAGTTCATGACTAAGTAGACAGGATAGGATTCTCTTCTCTTCTCTTCTCTTCTCTTCTCTTCTCTTCTCTTCTCTTCTCTTCTCTTCTCTTCTCTTCTTTCTCTTCTCTTCTCCTCTCCCCTCCCCTCCCCTCCCCTTGTCTCCCCTTTTCTCCTCTCTTCTCCCCTCCCCTCCCCTCGTCTCCCCTTTTCTCCTCAATTCTCCTCTCCTCTCCCCTCCCCTCCCCTCCCCTCCCCTCCCCTCCCCTCCCCTCCCCTGTCTTCTTTTCTTTTCTTTTGACGGAGTCTCACTCTGTTGCCAGGCTGGAGTGCAGTGGTTTGATCTCGGCTCACTGCAACCTCTGCTTCCTGGGTTCAAGCGATTCTTCTGCCTCAGCCTCCCAAGTAGCTGAGATTACAGGCACGCACCACCACGCCCAGCAATTTTTGTATTTTTAGTAGAGACGGGGTTTCACCATGTTGGCCAGCATAGTCTCGATCTCTTGACTTCGTGATCTGCCCACCTTGGCCTCCCGAAGTGCTGGGATTACAGGTGTGAGCCACCGCACCCAGCCAATATAGGATTCTTTCTAGGGCATCTAAGGCCCCTAAAGCATGAGCTCTTTCAGCATGCTGATCTGTTAGATTTTTATCTGCCATAAGCTGTCCAGTCTATGCTGCTGTAAAATAGATCTCCAATGAAAGTCCATAATAAATTTATTTAAATAAGGAACTTGAGAAATGTTCTCTGGAACTCGTAAAATAAATGTTAATTACTACTAATAGGAACTTGGAGTCACTTATCACATTTGGAAACCATAACTAAAATATAATTTTGTCTTTATGAGCCATCTTGTAATTTGAGTAAACAAATTGAGACTCTTTGGACTCAGAGTATAACCTGGTAAAAAATTGTGTCAGAACTTTACAAAGCTCCAAAAAAGACGAAAATTTTTTTTTTCTCCTTAATTTTCTAAAGTTCCAATAACTGGTATGACAGGACTCTTTTAACAACCAATATCAGGTCCATCACTTCACTTGCTTCCTGTTGTCCTCCTCCTCCTCACCTTCCCACCACTCCATTCATGGACCTAGTGCTCAGCGCCAGTCTTTGGAGGAATTTCTCCATCTCTTGGTACACCTCAGTTTATCACTTTGCAGTTTTTCAGAAAGGGCTTATGAGAACTATATTCCCTGAGTTCTTGTATTTAGAAATCTTTATCTTTGAAACCCAGTAACTCCACTAGAATATATTTCATTGGTGATTTTCTGTAATTTTCTTTTCTGAGACTTACCCTTTCTGTAAACCTACATTTTCTTTATTTCAGTAAAGTTTTCTTAATGATCTTGGAAAATGTTTTCTTTTCTTCATCTCTAGCTCTTTCCTTCAGTTATGCCGAAGGAAGGAGCTAGAGATGAGGAATAGAAAATGTTTTCTGGCCAGGCGCGGTGGCTCACGCCTGTAATCCCAGCACTTTGGGAGGCCGAGGCGGGCAGATCACCAGGTCAGGAGATCAAGACTATCCTGGCTAACATGGTGAAACCCCGTCTCTACTAAACATACAAAAAATTAGCCAGGCGTTGTGGCAGGTGCCTGTAGTCCCAGCTACTCGGGAGGCCGAGGCAGGAGAATGGTGTGAACCCGGGAGGCTGAGCTTGCAGTGAGCCGAGATCGTGACACTGCACCACTCCAGCCTGGGCGACAGAGCGAGACTCTGTCTCAAAAAAAAAAAAAAAAAAAAAAAAAAAGAAAGAAAATGTTTTCTATTCCAAAGAATCTTAGAAAATGTTTTCTATTCCTCATCTCTAGCTCTGTATTTCAAGGATGCCTGGAACTCCTTGGTCTGCCTTTCACATCTGTCTGTTTTCTTTATTATCTTTTTAAACTCTACTTGCCCAGTTTCATTTTCCTCACTTTTCTCAAGATTTTACTCTATGATCCTTATTGCTTTCAAATAGTGTCAGTTCTTCATTAGGTACTTCCAGTATGACTTTCATTTTCTGTGATGGTTTTATCATTCTCTTCTACTTATTTCCTGAGGTCTAAAAACCTAGTTTTTGTTTCCTTTCATGACTTATTTATTCCTTATGCACTTGCATCTTTGCTTCAAGCTCTTGTTTTATAAAGCTTATGTTTTTGGGAGTTCTTGAGAGTATCTTTGGTCATTTCTGTGGTTATAACCTTATAGAGATTGTTTTGTCCTTCTGCCATTTCTTTTTCTTTTTAAATGTGGGTTTGTTTTTTTTTTAATAGAATGTTTGGATGGTTCCTTCTACTCCCCTTCCCTGAAATTTTTAAATAGTGAGTTTTTCCTGGACTTTAGTATTACATTTATAAAACTGGACATTATAAAATGCTTTTTGTCTAAGTTTTTAGCCCCTTTTCTATTTTAGGCATAAGACAATCATTTTCGGCCATTTTGTATCCTAGAGGACAGCATTCCAACTTCACTCACTCTTAACTTCAAGGCAAGAATAGTATGGTCACTGCGCTCTAGGTCAGCCTCACAAACACTGAGACTCCCACCACATAGAAGAATTTGTTTCTTTTCATATTAGTGTAGTTCTCTAATAAACTGTATGTGATATATCTCATTTTTATACTTCTCCCAGAAGCTATGTATGCTATCTAATTAATGGATGGTTATTTTATGTAACTTTTAATACTGTTAGGTAGAATCAGAAGAAATTGTGTTTTATATGTTAATAAATGGTCAAATACTGGCAATTTTCTATGCCTCAAAATAATATATTATTAACTTCTTTATATTATTATTGCCCTTCTTGAATTACTACTTCTGAGTAACCTCTCAGTTGGCTTGAGTTGCACGTATGTTTTTTTTTTGGAAGGAAAGTACGTAGCATATTTTCTGCCTTTTAGTATCAATCAGGGTTCTTGTAGTCTCAGATTCCAATTCAGAGGAATCATAATTATGTCCCCAGAGGTACTAAAACCTTTCAACTGTAGAGATGAGCATTATGAAGCAAAACTAAATATTTTATGTGTGGGTCTTAAGTGTGATATTGAAAGGCCTGACTCCTCCCTTGCATTCTGCCTTCCCAAACCATGTACACTGCCTGTAGGATGCTAAATCAGAGCACCAATGCATCCTGGAGGATGGCACTCCCCCCTCACAACTGATGCCTCCTGGTTAGTCCAACAGCTTAGTAGTCACATCATTACATCATTCCGGTCAGTGAAATGTATGGGCTTTGCTTCTTCCAAAAGGTGAAGTCCTTAATTACAAACAATGTTGAGTGCGATAATAGCTTAAAAGATATTTCGTAAATCTGAGGATTGTGGTGTTTACATAAGCAATATAGGTAGAAGAAATGCAGATAGCAAACCTAGAGTAAGTGTCTCTTTTAGTGGAGGAATTACTGCCTTTCCCATCCTAAAAGAGCTCAGTGGATGCGATCTGATGTGAAGTAGTTGGTTGGGGGGTCCTCCTGGCATGGCTGTGTATCAGGTACTCAGAGTTGGTTGCTGCTGCTGGCAAGCTAGCATCCTGCAAGAATGGTATTCAGGTCAGCATTAGTGAGAAGTGAATGTTGTGGAGTGCATTTCCTGCTGTCTTGTGCTTTGTTCCTGTGTCCCTTGAGCAAGCACTGCAGTGATGGGGACATACACGGGCAGGCCATTCTGCCTCCACAGTGGAAGCCTTTCACTGTGCACTCTCATGGAGAACAAATAGTGATACCCTGTCTGGACTCATTTCAGTGGGCCCATTTCATTCACATGTCTTTTCCCTAGATGTCCTTGTCACCAGTACTCCAATCTTTGTTCTTTCAGGTCCCTATCCATCTGGCTAAACTTGTAGTTCTGCCTATCAGACTATCAGGTTGTCCTTCCTCAGCTAAAGTGGACCACGGACATATGGCTTGAAGTACTGCCCACTGGGAGAAAGTTTCTGCTATATTGTCTTTTCAGAGACCGTCCCTTAAAATGGATTTAATGCTATCATGTCCATTTATGACTCATGACAATGGAGGGTCAGTTGGAACTAGGCATTCAAGGTACTCAAACCTTTCTGCATCCTCCTTTATATCGTGTGTGTGTGTGTGTTTATGTGTGTGCATGTGTGTGTTCGGGTTCTCTGAATCTTACTCTCTCTGATTAATGTCCTACTTTTCACCTAAGTGACTTAATGAGACCTTAAATTCAATGGTGTAATGATTCATCACCCTTTCAATTTGTTTTTTCCGTCTTAGCCTGGCAGCTACAAGAGGTTCAAGATACTTTTTTGATGGACATACTAAGTCCCTGACTTTTGGTCTTAGAAATGAAGAGTTTAGAATGAAGAATTTAGAGATGAAGCATGTAATTCTTTGTTTCTCCCCTTTTTTCTGGCTCTCGAAGCCTCTCACTGTTTCTGTGAGCCCTTCGATATCCTTTCAAGAAATTTCTTTTTTTCTTTTCTAACCAGCACTGGTCTTTGTGCTTACTAACAAGAACCCAGACAGACAGTTAAAGATGTTGCTATTAGGAGACAAATGTAGGAAACAGAACCTCAGGGACCTGTGAGAATAATAAATGAGTTAGATGGGTTGGAAGTAACTCAGGTTCCATTAATTTTCAGAATACAAAATAATTTTTAAAATTACTGATTATTACCTGTCATCACCAGAATAAAGTTGTTTTTAAGCTAAACAACATTGTTATAAGTATTCATCTTGTACTCACAGTGTTGAATTCCTGTGTCCTTCAAATTTCAAAGGTTGGGATAATAGGTCCCCCATATCTTCAGTTGGAACTTCATTCTAGTGAACACAGGTAATAATTTAGTCATTTTGAAAATTAATGGGACCTGAGTCTTTAATTGTCTGAGTTCCTGGTTACAAGCAAGAAAAAACAACTCTGGTTGGGAAAGGAATTTATTGGGAAGATACTGAAGAGCTCACTGAGCAAAAGACTTGAATGACCTGAAAAGGGATGTGAACTAAGGCAACTCTGGAAAGCCAAGAACAAGAAGCCCAACCATCATCTTTTATCAGGATTAGTTTGGCTATAATGCCAGTTATTCTCTTACCACCACTGTTGCAGGACACCATTTTCACTGGATGCTGCCACCACCACTGCTATCATGAGAAACCATTCTAGTTGTCATCAGTGAATCCTAAGCAGCCTTTTTGTCTTTGTGTCTCTGTCTTCCCATTCAAAGTCTTGAGTTGAGGCAGAGTTTAAGTCACACAGTGTACTGGATTTTGGTTCTCACAGAGTGAGAGGAGTCTTGTATAAAGAGAGGCCAGGCATTATGTAGTAGGAAGCTGGTCACTTCTATGAGGGGAATGTAGTCCTTTGTCCTGCTTATAGGCAACGTGCAATTCTTCCTTTCCAATTTGTATGCCTCTTCTTTTCCTTGCTTTATGGCATTCACTAGTACCTCCAGTACAATGTTAAGTAGTATTGGTGAAAATGAACACGTTGTCTTCTTTCTGCTCCAAGGGAAAGCATTTCTGTTTTCACCACTAAGTTTTACATTAGTGCTAGGATTCTCATAGAGGCCTTTAACCAAGTTGAAGAAGTTCCTGTTACTCATGTGCTGAGAGCTTTTATCTTAAGTGAATGTTGAAATTTTGTCAAATGCTTTTTCTTCATTTACTGAGATGATTATATGTGTTTGTTTTTTTGTTTGTTAATGTGATGTATTGATTGATGTTTCAATGTTGGACAAATCTTGCATTATTTGGTCATGACGTATCACCTTTTTTATATATTACTGAATTCTGTTTGCTAATGACCTTGTAAGAAGTTTTAAATTTTCTTTTTCAATAACTTTGATATACCTTTGTAAGAATTTTAAGTCTATGAGAGGTATTGATCTCATTAATCCTTTGGTTTTGATATCAAGGTACTGCTGTCTTCATTAAACTAGTTGGAAAGTATTCCATCTACCTCTTTATTCTAGAAGAGTTTATGTAGAATTGGCAATAATTCTTTCTTAGATACTTGGTAGAATTCACCAGTGAAGCCATCTGGGTCTGGAGTTTTCTATGTGGGAGGGTTTCAAACTGTGAATTCAGTTTCTTTAATAGATACATTAGATATAATAGATAATAGATATATTAAATAGGAATATTCAAGTATCAATTTATTTTAATTATCCTAGGCAGTTTGCATCTTTCAAGGAATTTGCTCATTTCATCCAAGATGTTGAATTTATTGTCTTAAAGTCATTCATTATTCCCTTAGCCTTTTAATGCTTGTGGGATGTAAAATGGTGTCTCTTCTCTCATTCTTGATATTGGTAATTTGTGTTTTTCTCTCCTTGTTTTTCTTGATCAGTCAGGCTAGAAATTTATCTGTTTTTCTCTTTTCAAA
The DNA here is from genome assembly GCF_006542625.1 of Nomascus leucogenys. Lineage (NCBI taxonomy): Eukaryota > Metazoa > Chordata > Mammalia > Primates > Hylobatidae > Nomascus > Nomascus leucogenys. Next base: position 132,742,236 of record NC_044402.1, read on the forward strand.
GAGTTAGCTTTTGAGCCAGGTGTGGTGGCTCACAGCTGTAATCCCAGCACTTTGGGAGGCTGAGGTGGGCAGATTGCTTGAGCTCAGGAGTTCGAGTCCCAGCCTGGGCAACGTGGCAAAACCCCATCTCTACAAAAAATACAAAAATTAGATGGGCCTTAGCGACTCAGGAGGCTGAGGTAGGAGTATTGCTTGAGCCTGGGAAGTCGAGGCTGCAGTGAGCCATGATCATGCCACTGCACTTCTGCCTGGGTGACAGAGTGAGACCCTGTCTAAAAAATAGAATTCTAAAAAGTAGAATTCTAAAACATAGAATTAGTTTTTGGTTTTATTGATTTGTTTTCATTATTCATTCTTTTTTTTCTTTTCTTTCTTTCTTTTTTTTTTTTTTTTGAAACAGACTCTCACTCTTTTGCCCAGGCTGGAGTGCAGTGGCGTGATCTCGGCTCACCGCAACCTCCGCCTCCCGGGTTCAAGCGATTCTCCTGTCTAAGCCTCCTGAGTAGCTGGGACTGCGGGCATGCACCACCACGCCCAGCTAATTTTTGTATTTTTAGTGGAGATGGGGTTTCACCATGTTGACTAGGATGGTCTCAATCTCTTGACCTCGTGATCCTCCCGCCTCGGCCTCCCAAAGTGCTGGGATTACAGGCATGAGCCACCGCGCCCAGCCTATTTGTTCATTTTCTATTCATTGATTCTTGTTTCTTCATTATTTCTGTCCTTCTCCTTACCTGGAATCTAATTTGTCCTTCAGTTTTTTAACGTAGAAGCTTAGATCACTGATTTGACACTTTTCTTCCTTTCCGATGTGAGCATTTAATGCTATAAATTACCCTCCAACCACTATTTTAGCTACTTCTCACAAACGTTGACATGTTGTGTTTCCATTCAGTTCAAAATTCCCTTCCTCCCTCCCTCCGTTCCTTCCTTTCCTTTCTTTTTTGAGATAGCATCTCGCGTTTTTGCCCAGCCTGCAGTGCAGTAATGCCATCTCGGCTTGCTGCAACCTCCATTTCCCGGATTTAAGTGATTCCTTTGCCTCAGCCACCTGAGTAGCTGGAATTACAGGTGTGTGCCACCACACCCAGCTAATTTTTTGTATTTTTAGTAGAAACGGGGTTTCACCATGTTGGCCAGGCTGGTCTCAAACTCCTAGCCTCAAGTGATCCACCCACCTTGGCCTCCCAAAGTGATGGGATTACAGATGTGAGTCACCGTGCCTGACCCCAGTTCAAATTTTTTTTTTTTTTTGATTCAGAGTCTCACTGTGTCACCAGGTTGGAGTGCACTGGCACGATCTCGGCTCACCGCAACCTCTGACTCTCTAGTTCAAGGGATTCTCCTGCCTCAGCCTCCTGAGTAGCTGGGATTATAGGCACGCATCACCACGCCCAGCTAATTTTTGTATTTTTGATAGAGACGGGGTTTCACCATGTTGGCCAGGATGGTCTCGATCTCCTGACCTTGTGATCTGCCTGCCTCAGCCTCCCAAAGTGCTAGGATTACAGGCGTGAGCCACTGCGCCTGGTCCAAAATAATTCTAATTCTTTTTTTATTTCTTCTTTAACCTATGGGTTGTTGGATTTCCACATATTTGGGGATTTTCCAGATTGCTTTCTGTTAATTTTTCTCTCATATTTTTGCTGTCTGGCTTTTTGATGTGTTTTATGGGAGAGACCACCCATTTGTTGAGAAAGTACTCTTCTGAGCCCACATTATATGGGAGGAGCCCACAGGTCAGTCTGCAGGCTGCCGAGATCATGGGCTGGTGGGCGGGTGCACAAGTAGACTGGGCTGGTCTCTCTTGACTAGTGTGAGAAATGGGGCCAGCCCTGCTGCCATCACTGCTGCATTCCAGTGGCAAGGCTGAAGATTGGAATTTGTTAAAAGTCTGCTTATGAGGCAACCACCTCCTCTATTCCTCTTTACCACTGTGCACATAAGAACTCCAGCAGCCAAGCATCTACCCTTATTTAGGAAACAGAACCTTTCATTGAAATCGAATAGCCCCAGAGAATGTCCTGATGCTACAGCTAAATTTCTTGCAGGAAGTGCTGAGGGCGGACTCTTGGATCACCCTGGTAGATAAGTAGACTTGTACAACAGAGGAGATGGCCATTTTTGGTCTCCGCAATACCCTCTGCAAAGGCAGCCAAGGCCCATAACACATTTCCTGTTGGCTGCCTGTATTCAACGCACAACTTTAGACTTGTGATCTGTATGTGGCATGACAATACTTATGAGAATAGAGAGCTGCTGCCAATTTGGTAAGGAGTAAGATCTGCCTTCTGAAAGATGGAACCCTGTTCGTAATGTTAGCATTGTCCTATTAAATGCAATTTTATTTTTAATGGGCCGGTGCCCTAAAATGTGAATGGGTGACTGGTTTACAGATAATTTTAATTTTCTTCTCAGTGGATTTTGTGTTTTCTAACTTCTTTGCAATGAACGCATATTACTTTTGTGTTTAGATAAAATATTTTAAAATTTTAAAGATAAAAACTGGTAGAGTTGTGAAATGGGAACATCAGAATTAATCTAGTAAGCATGACTTAAGGTACAGGCACTCTGAAACTAATGATTTAACAGCACAGTGGGTTGATCATAATATCAGTTTTGACTTCTCTGTGAAGAGCAATTGGAGGGGTCCTAAGAAAAGCCTTCTGGCTCTGTTTCTTAAGTCAGAATGTCAAATAAAAAAAGGTAAAATTACACTGTACTTACAGATTTAACAGGACAAGAGCATTACTGTGTCTTCTGCTTTCCCCTTGCCCATCATTTGCAGATGATCATGTTTCTACTGGTGGAAGGGCAGGAGATTTTAAACTTTCCCACTACCTTACTTTCAGAGAGGAGACAGGTGCCTATGTTCCATTTGTTTGCTAACCCAGTTATTCTGTTTCTGTTCTATCCATAGGCAGCTGGCTAAGAGTCTTGGGCAGGCTGGTGAAATTGAGCCTGAAACAGAAGGAATACTAACAGAGTATGGCGTGGATTTCTCTGATTTCTCTTCAGAAGTTCTAGAATGTCTTCCTCAAGGCCTGCCATGGACAATTCCACCAGAGGAGTTCAGCAAGAGAAGGGATTTAAGGTAAGCACCTGAAACCCTTTAAGAACGTGTATCTCCCTTTCTGCCTTAACTTTCCTAGGGGCTAGGCTTAGATGTTTTCATCTTTCTATGAACATTCAAGTTCAGTTCAGTTGGAAATAGTTGCTTCTGTACCACAGTTGGCAAATTATGGCCCACAGGCTAAATCTAGCCCACTACCTGTTTATGTACAACCCATGAGCTAAGAATGGTTTTTACATTTTTAAATGGTTGGAAAAAATTAAAACAAGAATAATGTTTTATGAAAATTAGATGAAATTCAGATTTCTGCGACCATAAAGTTGCATTGGAACATGGCCATGCTTATTCATTATCTATGTTGCCTATGGCTGTTTTTTGCCCTACAACAGCCACAGCCCAGTTGATTAGTTGCAACCAAGACCATATGGCCTGCAAAGCCAAACGTAGTTACTGTCAGCCTTTTACAGAAAAAGTTTACTGACCCCTGTTCTAGACCATTCTAACTTCAAAAGCTACAGTGCCCATCTTCTCATTGCTATTTGCCATAGATCTGGTCAAGTACAGACTGTTATCTAGTTAGAAGTGCCTTCCTTTAAATGGGCCTCTTCAGGCATAGAGCAAAGGATTCAAGACTTCTGTACTTGGAGCCTCATTTTAAAGCCTTACTTTTAGGTCTGGAATTTGTTGGAAAGTACTTTTGTGGTATTTTTATAACAACATCTTCTTTGAAGATGTTTCTTCATTGTGGGATGTTAGTTCTTTTCTGATATTTCTCTTCAGAATTTGGTTTCAGTACTGGCATTCATTTTGGATGCCACATGGAGATATTTAGAACCAAGAAACTTTTCATACAACCCACTGAGGCTGTGGAAGGTTTTTGCTAAGGTCATCCCATGTCAAAGTCTTTTCCACCACACTTGCTCGCTTCATGCAGCTGAACTTAAGACACTTCAGCTCTGGGTGCCTGTTACCCACCTAGTTTGTGAATACTCCCTCTCTGTACCTTGTTACTATTGTATCTTTTAGTAATTTACTGCCTTTTTCTTTTCTTATTGAGGTTAGGCAAGGAAAAGGAGACGATCATTAGTCCCCTTTCCTACTTGTTAGTATCTCTCATAGAACACATATTACATTTGAAGTCAGTTAACCCATATTGCATTCCTGGATTTTCATAATAACCCGTCTATCACTGAACCCCTGCTAGCACATGGGTGTGTTATCTCTTCAGGGGCTCCGAGGTCTTGGGCCCATAGCATTAACCTCTCTGAACCTTTGTTTTCTCATATACAAATTGAGGGGTTTGTTTTCTAAGGTCATTTCCTGAATCTAGGAATCTATCTAATGATTTAATGGGAAAAGAATGCTAGAATAAATGGCTGAACCTTATTGTTTAGCAGAATTTAGTGTAGCCATGCTGCAGTATCTATCAACATTTTAAATGTACCTACTCCTACACCCCAAACTCTACTCAAAGAAGTGTACAAAAATATATGTACAAGAATGTTCATTGCTGTCTTGTCATAAAAGTTAAACATTAAAGACACTGCTAATGGCCATTAATAAAGGAATGGTTTAGTAACCTGTGTTATGTCAATATGATAGCATTCCTTGCAGCTCTGCAAAAAGGTGCTATATCCGTGTTGACTTTCCTAAAAGAATGGCTATAATATATTATTAAGTCAAGCAAGTTTCAGAACAATATGAATATAAGCCTATATTTTGTAAAGTAATACAAAAACTACATAAATATACACATATATCTATATATGTGTATACATATACACATCAAAGTATATATGCATAGAAAAAGGCCTGGAAGGAAATAAACTGTTAACAGTGACTACCATGGAGTGTGGATTCAGTGGAGTGGTAAGGCAACAGGGAAGTGAACTTTGACTTTTCATTTTGCATACTGCCATACTATTCAAATTATTATTATTATTTTTAAGACAGCATCTCACTCTATTGCCCAGGCAAGAGTGTAGTGGTGCAGTCATCGTTCACTGCAGCCTTGAATTCTTGGGCTCAAGTGATTCTCTGCCTTAGCCTCCCAAAGTGCTGGGATTATAAGCATGTGCCACCACACCCAGCTAATTCTTTTATTTTACTTTTGTAGAGATGGGGTCTTGCTATGTTGAGCAGGCTGGTTTTGAACTCCTGGCCTCAAGAGATCTTCCTGCCTTGGCCTCCCAAAGTGTTGGCATTACAGGCGTGAGCCACCACACCTGGTCCAAAATTTTTTTAAAGTAACTTGTATAACTTTAAAAAATTATAAATGTGAAAGTCACAAAATAGAAGTATTCCATTTTTTCTAGCCTTTTAGCCTACAGGTAAATAATAAGCATGTTAGTAGTTATGGGGCCCAATATTGCTGTAAATTCCCCTCTCATGGCTCTATCTTGCCATTTCTTTGACCTTTATTGCCTTCTGGTTTAGACCATAGAATAAGAGGTCCTTAGTGAGACCTTGTCTCTACAATAAATAAATAAAGAAATAAAATATTAGCCAGGCACAGTGGTATGTGCCTACTTGGGAGGCTGGGGCAGGAGGATTGTTTGAGCCTGGGAGTTTGAGGCTGCAGTGAGCTATAATCATGCCGCTACACTCCAGCCTGGACAACGGAGCAAGACTCTGTCTAAGGGAAAAAAGAAAAGAAAAGAAAAGAAACCTTGCTCTGCAGAATGCCTTTGTTAAAATATATCTTAAACACACACACACACACACACACACACACACGCCCTGTGAAAGGATCCAAACACAGAAGGAGTTTGTAGGGTGCTCTCTGCTATTCATGAACTAACAAGGATCTTTTGAAAAATTACTTTTGGGCCGGGCATGGTGGCTCACGCCTGTAATCCTAGGACTTTGGAAGGCGGAGGCGGGCAGATCATGAGATCGAGACCATCCTGGCCAACATGGTGAAACCTCATCTCTACTAAAAATACAAAAATTAGCTGGGCATAGTGGTATGCACCTGTAGTCCCAGCTACTCAGGAGGCTGAGGCAGGAGAATCGCTTGAACCCAGGAGGCGGAGGTTGCAGTGAGTCAAGATCGTGCCACTGCAATCCAGCATGGCGACAGAACGAGACTCTGTCTCCAAAAAAAAAAAAAAAAAAAAAAAAAAAGTTACTTTGGGCTGGGCACGGTGGCTCACACCTGTAATCCCAGCATTTGGGGAGGCCAAGGTGGGTGGATCACTTGAGGTCAGGAGTTAGAGACCAGCCTGGCCGGCATGGTGAAACCTCATCTCTACTAAAAATACAAAAATTGGCTGTGCATGGTGGCGGGTGCCTATAATCCCAGCTACTTGGGAGGCCAAGGCAGGGGAATTGCTTCAACCCAGGAGGCAGAAGTTGCAGCGAGCTGAGATCATGCCACTGCCTGGGCGATAGAGTGAGTCTCAGTTAAAAAAAAAAAAAAAAATTACTTTAACCTTAAAAAATGTTATCTTTGCCCCTTGTCCTCAGGATTATGTTTCTAAAATTCAAATCTGATTTATTTTACTCCTTTGCATTTAAAATTTTTCTAATGTTTCTTAATGCCTAAAGTAGTAACATCTGAAGTTTAGAAATTGCTACTTTAGGCATCAAGAAGTAATATAGTAAATTACCACTAATGCTTGTCTTTATTTTAAAACTATAAATGAATTTACTATATTGATAGTCTATTATGTACATTATAAACAAAAGTAAAAATAGAAAAATAAAAATAATGAGAAATAAATAAAATTTTTTAATATTTTCATTTTACTTACGAAAAGTATAGAAAACTGTTTATATAGTAATTTTACTTTTGGTGAAAGCAGTATGGTTGAATAATATTCTTTATTTATTAAAATTTTACTTTAACAACTAGTAATATGGAAATTCAGAGGTCTGATTCTAAGTTCTGTATGTTTTGGTACTTGGTTTTAATGATTATCATAATTGAAAAGGATATATGTTTAGCAGATGTGAGCTGTGCTTACAAAATCCTAATACTCATTTCTCAGTCCTATTCGCCAATTATATTCCAATTCAATTTGAAATTCACCTAGTAAATTTCCATCTTTTCTGATGTCAGTTCTTGTGGATTCATTGAAAAGTGCTGCGTTTTTAGATTAAAAAAATAGATTTATAATCTCCAGTTACTCTTTAGTCATTATCTTTAAAAACTAGTTAGAAAATTCAGCCAGGCACGTTGGCTCACACCTGTAATCCCAGCACTTTGGGAGGCCAAGGTGGACAGATCACCTGAGTTCAGGAGTTCGAGACCAGCCTGGCCAACATGGTGAAACCCTGTCTCACTAAAAATACAAAAATTAGCCAGGTGTGGTGGTGGGCACCTGTAATCCCAGCTGCTTGGGAGGGTGAGGCAGGAGAATTGCTTGAACCCGGGAGGCAGAGGTTACAGTGAGCTGAGACTGTGCCACTGAACTGCAGCCTGGGTGACAGAGCGAGACTCTATCTCAAAAAAATAAAAATAAATAAAAATAATTCTATTAGGAAGTTTAAGTCTATGGATATGAATGTTTTTGTAGTTTATACACTTACATCATTTTAGGCCCCAAATAATAACAATGGAAGTATTTCAAAACATCCATTTTAAAAAAGTTATCTTTAAAATTCGAATATGTTATTTTGTTTTCAAAATGCAATAATTTTTTTTCTTATTGTTAAAATACCACCCTTACCTTGAAGGGACAGATTAAGCATATTTAATTTTCCTAAAGTATCTGATAGGTAACATATGACTGATAGCCATTGTTTTGAAATTATAATGTGGCTGGAGATGAATTCATATTAGACACAGAAGAAATGTCAGTGTTGCCATTTTTCTAGTGTTAATGATATTACTAGGAGTATTAGTGGTTTAGTATTATCTTCAATATATGGACCTTTGCAGTAATCTTTTTTTGGCAAGTTGCCTTTTTTTTGCAAGGATTAGTTTAGCTAAAACTAGACAATATCCATAAATCCATGTATCCGGGCATGAGTAAAGACCCATTATTTGCACTTGGCAAAAGCATAGGAACTAAGAGTGCCACTGACATTGCCTTTGTGTTCCAGAACGCCAACTTTTTCATCTGTACACCTCACCTACCACCTGACCCACACACAGTGAGGGTGCCAGGGTTAATTCATGTAGTTATGTAGTGTCAGTTAATTCCTTATTTTTAACACACATAAAGAGAAGCCATAAGTGTGTGGAATGAGCTCCAGTGATGTAGTTGGTCAGCGTGCAGTACTGTACAGCAGTAGGTAAGCATGTGGAGGTATTTGGATCTGATAACGTTTTCTTTTTCTTTGACTGGTTTTATGATGGATTTATTCAGTTTTTATGCCAAAAATATTTATTGAACACCAACCTTGGGCACTGAGGATACAACAGTGAACAAAAATAGATGTATTCACTGCCCTTGTGGAACTCTCAGTTTGTTGGCAGAAGAACATGAATGAAACCATTAAGCAGTAGTCAAATGTGGAATTGTAATGAAGGAGGGGGTGCTTGGTGCAAGTGTTTGTGATCATGTGGTTTCTTCTGCTCTGAGGTCCACTGCCTTCAAAGAGTTTTTAAAAACAGTATTCATTTTCCTAGGAATGTCAAAAGAAGTAGGATTGAGTCCCAGCACATGCTGAAAAATATGTGCTATATTGAATAAATTAATATATATTTTGTAAACTAATAAAATCAAACCTTTTTGAAACATTTATTTGCACATATGTTTATATATAGTATATGTCATATATGCCATATATATATATATATGCCAAGTAGTGAGTTAGCCACTGAAAATGCAAAGACAACCAAGGGCCAGCCCCTGTTCTTCAGGGAGACAGATTCGTACTCAGATAAATTACAGCAGACAATGGCAAGTGCTGTAATGTAGGTGTGAACAGACTGCCAGGGTCATTGGTGCATGAGGTGAGATCTGAGAAATGAGCAGGTATAGAGGGAACTAGAGTGACTAAAGTTGTCTTCATTTTAGTGATAGTCCATGGCTGCAGAAAGGCAGTATGTTCCCTTCGGACTCTAAGATCCTTCTGTAACAGGGCTTGCAAGTCCTATGGTTTGATCACTTAATCCCCTGTCCTGGGTCATCCTGCCTCAGAGCCTGCAGTGTTACTCTGGCTCTAGCTACGTAAGAACTTCTACATACTCGTTTAGGTTTGGTATTTGAACAATTATATTTGGAACAGAAAAGTTCCATCCATCTTTAAACCTCATAATCCAATTATGTCAGTAAAATTCCAGTTTTTTGGTCCAATGGAATTGGGGTAATATTTTGCAAACTGAAGTTGAGAGAAATAGTGTTTATTTTGAAAAGAAAAATGGTTGGTTAGCAATTTTCAAGAAGTTAGGCTTGCGTGAACTCCTAGGGGCGATATAGCCCTCCTGATTGGGGTCACCATTTTTCTGGACCTTCAGCTCTAGTCTCTGGAGAGTCCCTGCTTGCATGGCCTAGACCTGTAGCTGTCTTTAGCAGGGCATCTGAGGCTTTAAAAAAGAAAAGCAACATAAGTACTGCAGGAATTTGAGGATCAGGAAGATAATATGTCCAAGGAAACTGCTTAAAGGGGGGTTGCACCAGAAGCTCAAGAAACCCAGAAGTTATTTCTGAGACTGGCTCCAGTTATTTCAAATTTCATTCATATTGTTTTGTTTCCTTTGTTGCTGAACTGGAATAGGAAACCAAAGCCTAAAAGCTCAATTAAAGTGGAAAATGAAAACCTAAATATTGGAGGGGGAAAATACCACGCTAAACCGATTTTTATGTTTTTCCTGTAGTTAGTATTATTATGGAAGTTTGAATCATGTCACTTTTCAGTAAAACTGTGACTTTCATTGAAGTGGAGGTGGTTTCTATAGCTTTTTACAAGAGAAGTTGTGGGTATCTATTTCTTTACTCTTCCCTCAATGAAAAGGAAGCCCAGTGACCTCCACCAGACCATTACAAATGTGAAACTTGGCACTTAAAATTGCTTGCTCTAAATTTTCCAATTGCTTTCTCTCTTTTTTTTCCATTTAATGTCGTCCTGCCAACTAGTGATTTTATTATTATAAACAGGACATTGTATTCACTTTTAAGAAGAAATATGAAGCTGGAGGTAAAATTACAAACTGCAGCTTCTCAGCTGCCAAAATAGAAAACAATGAGCTAAAAATACTAAGCACAGAAAGGGGGTTGTGGTAAGAAATATTGAAAAATCTTCAAGATGGAGCTGTTCCAAATAGACAGAAATTTCCTCTCACTCCAGGTAAAACCAACCTTGAAATAGCAACTTGAAAGGAGAGTCATATAATACTAATCTCTTTCAGGTCAACCCTTTTGTGGGAAAGCTTTCAAACATAACTAACATTAAATGACTAATGATCTTGCTGTTCATCAGGAAGTCCAGTATGATTAAATTGCCATTTAGAAAAAGGTTCCCCTGGTAAGACAGTGTGGTAGCATTGAAGGAGCGCCAGAAGTGAGTCCTAGCTCTCCCCAGGGCCTAGCTAGGTGATTTTAGGCAAATCAGTTAAAGCTGGGGAAGTGGAGAGGTGTGAGCAGTTTTATCTCTTGTGAAATGGGTTTTTGACCAGATTAGGATTTTTCAAAACATGTTGCTAGGTCATGAATAGGTGTCATGCAGAAAAAGGATCTGTGGGGAAGTATTTTTGGAAAACAGTGGGTTAATAGATTTCTTAGAGTTTCTTCTCATGGATCATCTCGTGGAACTAGTATTCCTTAGAATACATTTTGCAACTTTCTGAACTAGATATTTCAAACCCCTCTAGCTCTAACAGAGCATGACTCTGCATTTGAAATGTCTTTTCTGAGTTATTTAGAGCTATCTCATTCTTGGATTTGAAAGAAAATGGTATCCCATCAGTGACTGTCCGCTGCATTTATCTGACAAATAAATATCAACTGTGCCCCGCCATCGGCCACCCAGGAAAGATAATTATGCAGGAATTTCAAGGGTTGTGCTTTAAATCTCAGTTCTTCGATGGCCAAGGGAACCCCTTCTTCCCTTAGCTGGAGGGAAGCAATTAAATTGTTTGGCATCAAGTGGGGAAGCTGTCATTGTCATTTGAAACTCCTGGCAGTAGTATTCCTTTCATGTAAATCCCAACTCACTGTGAAATTACAAGAAATGTATAGATAGTAACCAGGATGAATGGTCCCTAAAGTAGATACACAACTGAACATTCTTAATTGTAAGTATTTAGTACTTCGTCAGCCCATAAAATTCATATTGATAAATAGCACCACTCTCAGAAAAGACAAATACTCAAAGATCAATAGATTTTTGTCTGAGCCAGGAGGAAAAATGCCTACTGGCAAAAGACAATATTTGAATTTATTCCCTAGAAATATTTTTATAGCACTGTAGAAATATGAGTGCATGGGCAAGATAATTTCTACATCTTCTAAATAAAATCTGTTTGGAAATTATACTATAATGATATTTTAAAATTTCATTTTGTGGTATAGATGGCCTAAGATTTGGAATAAACTGGAGTATAGAGATAACTAAATGTCAGGGTGGCAAAGTCTGTTTTTTATATTGAGATATTCAAATACCACAAAATTAATCCTTTTAAATTCAGTGGTTTCTTGTATATTGGTAGACTTGTTGAACCATCACCACTATCTAATTCCAGAACATTTTTATCACCCCAAAAATAAATTCCATTAGCAGTTACTCCTCATTCCCTCTCGCCCCAGCTTCTCACAACTACTCATCAGTTTTCAGTCTCTGTGGATTTCCCTGTTCTGAACATTTCATATAAATGGAGTCATACAGTAAGTTGCCTTTGGTAGCTGACTTGGTTTACTTGACATAATGTTTTCAAGGTTCATCCATGTTGTTAAATATATCAGAACGTAATTCCACTTTATAGCTGAATAATATTCTGTTGTATGGATATTTCACATTTTGTTTATTCATTAGTTGATGGACATTTGGGTTGATTCCCCAGCTTGACTATTATGAATAATGCTGCTATGAATATTTGTGTACAGGTTTTGGTGTGGACATTCAGTTTTCTTGGGTATATACCTAGGAGTGAAATTGCTAGGTCATATGGTCAGTCTACTTTTAGAGTAATTGTGAAACTGTTTTTCAAAGTAGCTGTACCATTTGCACTCCCTGTGGCAATGTATGAGGGTCTCAGTTGCTCCATATCCTAACACTTGTTATGTGTATTTGTGATTATAGCCATCATTGTAGGTGTGGGGTAGTATCTCATTGTGGTTTTGATTTGCATTTCTGTCATGACTAATGAGACTGAATGTATTTTGATGTGCTTATTGGTCATTTGTAGATTTTCTTTGAAGAAATATCTACTCAGTATCTATTCAGATCCTTTGCCATTTTTAAAATGGATTGCCTTTCTATTGTTGAGCTATAAGAGTAGTTTCCGTATTCCAAACACTGGTCATTTATCAGATATATGATTTGCACATATCTTCTCCTACTTGTGGGCTGGCTATCTTTCACTTTCTTGATGGTGTTCTTAGAAGCACAAAGTTTCAAAATTTGATGAAGGCCAGTTTAATCTGTTTTTTCTTTGGTTGCTTGTGTTTTTGGTGTCGTATCTATAAAAACCATTGGCGAAGATCACAAACAATTAGACATATGTTTTCTTTTTGTTTGTTTGTTTTGAGATGGCGTCTCACTCTGTCATCCAGGCTGGAGTGCAGTAGCATGAGCTCAGCTGCAACCTCTGCCTCCCGGGTTCAAGCGATTCTCCTGCCTCAGCCTCCCAAGTAGCTGGGAGTGCAGGCACCCATCACCACGCCCTGCTAATTTTTTTGTGTTTTTATAGAGATAGGGTTTTGCCATGTTGGGCAGGCTGGTCTCCAACTCCTGACCTCAAGTGATCCACCAGCCTCAGCCTCCCAAAGTGCTGGGGTTATAGGCGTGAGCCACCGTGCCTGGCCAACATAAGTTTTCTTCTATGAACTTTATACTGTTAGTTGTTATATTTATGATCCATTTTTAGTTAATCTTTGTAAATGGTGTGAGGTATGGGTCAAACTTCGTTTTTTTGCTTGTGGATATCCAGTTGTTTCAGCACCATAAGAAAAACTTGTTGACAAGATGATTCTTTCTTCATGAAATTGTCTTGGCATTTCTTGTCAAAAATTGTTTGACCATAAATGTATTGGTTTATTTCTAGACTCTCAATTCTGTTCCATTGATCTATATATCTGTCTTTATGCCAGTACTACACTGTGTAAATTATTGTAACTTTGTAGTAAGTTTTGAAATTGAGAAGTGTGATTCTTCCAACTTTGCTTTTTTTTTCTTTCAGATTTTTCCACGATTCTGGGTTCTTTGCATTGCCATAGAAATTTTAGGAGCAGCTTATCAATTTCAGGAGGCACTCAGGATTTTCATAAGAATGGCTCTGAGTCTGTAGATCAGTTTGGGGAGCATTTCCATCTTAACACTGTTAAGTCTTCCAACCTATGAAGTGGGATGTCTGTCCATTAATTAGGTCTTTAATTTTTCAATGATGTTTTGTAGTTTTCAGTATACAAGGTTTCTTTGTTAAAGTTAATCCTACATATTTTTCTTTTTGATGCTGTTGTAAATGAAACTGTTTTCTTAATTTCATTTCCAAATTATTAATTGCTAATGTTTAGAAATACATTTTATATTTATATATAGATCTGGTATCCTGCAACCTTATAAAAATCATTTGTTGGCCGGGCATGGTGGCTCATGCCTATAATCTCAGCACTTTGGGAGGCCAAGGCTGGTGGATCACTTGAGATCAGGAGTTTGAGACCAGCCTGGGTAACAGTGAAACCCCGTCTCTATTAAAAATACAAAAATTAGCCAGGCTTGGTGGCAGGCGCCTGTAATCCCAGCTACTCAGGAGGCTGAGGCAGGAGAATCACTTGAACCTGGGAGGAGGAGGCAGCAGTGAGCAGAGATCACGACGCCACTGCACTCCAGCCAGGGTAGCAGAGTGAGACTCCACCTCAAAAAAAAAAATTGTTAGCTCTGTTTTTCGTGGATACCATGGAAATTCCTGTATTTAGAAGTTCATGTCATCTGCAAATAGGGAAGTTTTACCTCTTCCTTTCTAATTTAGATGCCTTTTATTTCCTTTCCTTTTCTTATCCAGTTACTCAAGCTAGGACCTTCTGTACAGTGTTGAATAGAATTAGTGGGAGTCTGTCTTTCTTGTCCTGATCTTGAGGAAGGAAAGCATTCAGTCATTCAGGTTTTTTTTGTTTTTTGTTTTGAGACAGCGTCTTGCTCTGTTGCCCAGGCTGGAGTGCAGTAATATAATCACAACTCACTACAATTCCAGACTCAAGTGATCCTCCCAGCTCAGCCTCCTAAGTAGCTGGGACAACAGGGTGTGCCACCACACTCAGCTAATTTTTGTATTTTTTGTGGAGATGGGGTTTTGCCATGTTGCCTGGGCTGATCTTGAACTCTTAGGCTCAAGTGATCTGCCCGCCCCAGCCTCCCAAAGTGCTGGGATTACAGATATGAGCTACGCACTCAGCCCAGTCTTCCAATATTAATTGTAATGTAAGCTTTGGGGGTTTTGTAGATGCTCTCTATCAGTTGAAAGCTTTTCCTTCTAGTCCTGATTTATTGAGTGGTTTTCTCACAGAAGAGTGTTGGATTTTGTCAAATGGTTTTTCTGTCTGTTGAGATAATCCAGTGATTTTTGTTCTTTATTAATCTGTTTCATCGATTGACTATCATATGTTGAGCCATCACATTCCTGGGATAAATTCCACCCTTGTCATGGTGTATAATCATTTTTACGTTGCTAGATTTGGTTTACTGGATTCCTTTTTAGGATTTTTGCTTCTGTATTTTTAAGAGATTTCAGTCTTTAGTTTTCTTGTGATAACTTTGGTTTTATATGAGGATAACCCTGGCCTCATAGAATGAGTTTTGGAAGAGTTTGTGAAGAATTGGGGTATAGTTTTTTTTTCTTTTTTTCTTCTAGCTTTTATTTTAGGTTCAGGGGGTACATGTATGTATAGGTTTATTATATGAGTAAATTGCATGTCTCTGTAGTTTGGTGTACAGATGATTTTGTCACCCAGGTAGTGAGCATAGTACCCAATAAGAGGTAGTTTTTTTATCCTTATTCTCCTCCCACTCTAGAACTCATCAGGAACGCCATCTGGCCCTGTGCTTTGGTGTGTGTGTTGGGGGGCGGGGGTTGTTTATTAATTCAGTATCTTTTTTTCTTATAGATCTACTGAACTTTTCCATTTTTAAATCCTCTGCCGTTTATCTTCCTAGAATTTTTTATTTTTATTTTTTAGATGGAGTTTCACTCTTGTCATCCAAACTGGAGTGCAATGGTGTGATTTCAGCCTACTGCAACCTCCTCCTCCTGGGTTCAGGTGATTCTCCTGCCTCAGCCTCCCAAGTAGCTGGAATTACAGGTGCCCACCACCACACCTGGCTAATTTTTTGCATTCTTCATAGAGACAGGGTTTCACCATGTTGGCCAGGCTAGTCTTGAACTCCTGACCTCGACTGATCCACCCACCTTGGCCTCCCAAAGTGCTGGGATTACAGGCGTGAGCCACCGCACCCGGCTTCTTCCTAGAAATTTGTCTTTTGCTTCTTGGTTATCTAATTTCTTGGCATACCGTTGTTATTAGTATTCCCTTATAATCCTTATTGTTTCTGTAAGATTGTTAGTAATATTTGTTCTTTCATTTGTTAGTTTAATAGTTTGAATCTCCCTCTCTCTCTCTGTTTTGGTCAGCTTAGCTCAGGGTTTGTCAATTTCTTTGATCTTTTCACATAGCCAACTTTTATTTTCTTATTCGTTTTATTTCCTTCTCTTATTTTTAAATTATCTTTTTCATTTATTTCTACTCTAATCTTTGTTATTTTCTTTTTTATGCTTGCTTAGGTTTAGTTTGTTCTTCTTTGGTTTCTTAAGGTGGAAGTTTATGTTGTTGAGTTCAGATCTTTCTATGTTTTGTTTTTGTTTTTTTCTTGAGATGGGAGTCTCACTCTGTTGCCCAGGCTGGAGTGCAGTTGTGCAATCTTGGCTCACTACAACCTCCGCCTTCCAGGCTCAAGTAATCCTCTTACCTCAGCCTCCCAAGTACCTGGGACCACAGGCATGTGCCACCATGCCCGGCTGTTTTTTTTTTTTTTTTTTTTTTTTTTGAGACAACGTCTCACTCTGTCACTCATGCTGGAATGCAGTGGTGCGATCTCAGCTCACTGTAACCTCCACATCCTGGGTTCAAGCGATTCTCCTGTGTCAACCTCCCGAGTAGCTGGGATACAGGTGTGCATCATCATACCCAGCTAATTCTTGTTTGTTTGTTTGTTTTTTAGTAATGATGGAGTTTCATCATGTTGGCCAGGCTGGTCTCGAGCTCCTGACCTCAGGTGATCTGCCCACCTCAGCCTCCCAAAGTGGTGGGATTACAGGCGTGAGCTACTGTGCCTGGCCGCCTGGCTAATTTTTGTATTTTTTTGTAGAAATGAGGTTTCATCATGTCACCTAGGGTGGTCTCGAGCTCCTGGATTACAGGCATGAGCCACTGTACCTTTTATAAAGGCATTTACAGCTACTCCCTCCCTACTTCCCTGATTGCTTTAGCTACATCCCATAGGTTGTATTTTGTTTTCATTTATGTCTAAATATTTTAAAATTTCCTTTGAGATTTCTTCTTTGACGTATTTTTTATTTAGGAGTAGGTTGTTTAATTTCCACATACTTGTGAATTTCTCTAATTTCTTTATGCTGTTAATTTCTAATTCCATTCTATTTTGGTCAGAGAACATACTTTGCATGATTTTAGTCCTTGCATATTTATTGAAACTTGTTATATGGTGTGGAGAATGTTCCATATCCACTTTAGAAGAATATGTTTTCTGCTGTTGTTGGACGGAGTGTTCTGTAGATATCTGTTAGATCTAATTGATTTATAGTTTTGTTTAAGCTTTCTATTTTCCTGTTTATCTTTTGCTTATTTTTTCTCTCTGTTACTGGATGTTGTGTATTGATATATATTACAGTTGAATTCTACATTTCTCCCTTAAGTTCCGCCATTTTTTGCTTTGTATATTTTGTGGCTTTGTTGTTAGATGCATATATGTTTATAATTGTTTCATTTTCTAGATGGATTGAGCCTATCGTTGTTATAAGATATTATCCTTTGTCTTTAGTAACACCTTTTGCCTTGAATTCTATTTTGTCTGCTATTAGTTTGGCTACTCCAGCTCTCTTTTGTTACTGTTTGCATGACACATGCACATGCATACATACACAGGCACACACACACATACAATTAAATACTATTAAATAATAATATAATGTGGCAACTCTGGAAATCATCTTGCCTGCCTTCCTCTCCAAGGTTCACTGTTATTGCTGTTTGTTCTTTCTGCTGTTCATTTTCTGACTGTTTTGAACTAAGTCTTTTGAGTCTATGCTGTGATCTGAATGTCTGTGTTCCCTCTAAGTTCATAGGTTGAAACTCTAACCTCCAAATTATAGTTTAGGAAGGCAGTTAAGTCAAGGGCAGAGCCCTCATGAACGGGATTAGTGCCCTTATAAAAAGAAGCATGAGAAAGAAACCTCACCCCTTTCACCATGTGAGGACACAGTAAAAAGTGCCATTCATGAGGAAGTGGGCCTTCATCAGATATTGATTCTGCTAGTTTCTTGATCTTGGACTTCCACTCTCCAAAACTGTGAGAAATAAACGTTATAAGCTACCCAATTTATAGTATTTCTCTGCTTGGCTAGCTTTGTGGTCAGCTAATGAATAAACAGAAATTTCCTTAAATATTTGAAAACAGTAAGTCTCTTAGCGTTTGTTAAGAGGCTGTGTGTCGACTAATACCTTTAATGCTTAGGCATGCACTTTATAACTCTGCCATAGCTTTCACTTCCTGCTGTTGCCGAGCTTCAGGGTCAGCCAGAAGTAAGAATGTAAGACCCTTCTTAAGTCTTTCTTGGGCATGTGCACAGCCCTATGCGTGAGTGTGACCGTCTTGATCCCCAGGAATGTGTCAAACCTTTTCACAGCCCTTTATGGATGCCTCATTCTCCAGCTTTTCCTTTTAATGTTTTTGGTCAGTTCTTGTTGACCAGTACTTTAGCTCACTGTTATCACCATCTCAAACAGCTGCCGTGTTAAATAAATACTGCTGAATGTTTTTGATGAACACCTCTGGGGCTATAAGGCTGTTTGCAGTGAACAAGGTTTGATGAAGGTCAAATTAAGCAAACCCTGTAAATGGGGGTTTTCAGGGAACTGCTGGATAGGTCAAATAATGACATTTCTCCTGTGATGCTGTTTTTAGGGTGCTCTAAACCTGTTCTGGCCACTCCAGTGACTGCTAGGCCACTGGTTTTTCACCATGATTACAATGCTTTTGATTTTAAGGCTACTATAGAGCTGGAGAGAGGGATGTGGGAATATGGAAAGTAAAACTTTACAAAGTTCACTGTCCTTGTTGATATTTAGCCATTTTTCTTGAGTAATTGCATCTCAGATTGTTAAAAGCCTGTGGTTAATTTCCAGAGTTACACAAAATTTGATTTTGACAGTTTTGTCCAGTGTTGTTGTTACTTATATGAAGTAGTAGCTTTTCAGAGGAGGTCTCTACTTTGCAAGTCCCACTGATATGACTCTCAAGTCTTTTCACTTTTATTGCCTGAATTGGAGATGAAAGAAGACAGTGTCCTGCAGAAAAGCTACAAGCTTTCCTGGGAAAATAACAGAAAGAGTGAAAGGAAGATAGAATTTGAAAAGAAGATCGGGTGCGTGGCTCACGCCTGTAATCCCAGTACTTTGGGAGGTCCAGTACTTTGGGTGGATTGATTGAGTCCAGGAGTTCCAGACTAGCCTGGGCAACACAGCAAAACCCCATCTCTACAAAAAATACAAAAATTAGCTGGGCGTGGTGGCACGTGCCTGTAGTCCCACTACTAGGGAGGCTGAGGTGAGATGATCACTTGAGCCCAGGAGGTTGAGGGTGCAGTGAACTGTGATCGCGCCACTGCACTCCAGCCTGGGAAACAGAACAAGGCACTATCTCAAAAAAAGAAAGAAAAAGAAAAGAAGCATAGAGTAGTCAGTAATTGTGTGGGCAAATTATTCCTAAGATTAGTAGTGTTGGGTAGCTTGACGTTCATATTAGGGCAGGTCAAAAATGAAATGGTCAACTCTGTTGATAATAGGAAAAGAGGAAGATAAATTTCTTAGCTTCCTATACAATATCCTGTTCTGCTTTCAGCCCTTCATCTTTCCTCAGTCTTGCTCTGTCATAGTTCTCTGTCTTACCTATGCCTTGCATTGTACTTCATCCATTTTCCAGGGCCCATCTTAAATGCTGTGAATCTTTTGTCTTCTCACTCTAGAAGAATTAGCCTTGCCCTTCTTTGTTCTCCCGAGGCAGTCTACTCACCTGCCATAATGTACCTAATTTACTTAAATATGACTCTGTCTCTCTGATGGGTAGCAAAGTTCTCATCAAGAGCAAGGACTGGGTGTTACTTTTCTGTTTCTAGGTGCTAACTCAGTACATGGTATCCAGACCCAAATAAAGTGATCATGGAATATTCACCACAATAGACCCTATCTTGAGTCATAAAACAAACTTCAGCTCATGTGAAAATGAAGTCATATAGGGTGTGTTTTCTGACCATATGGAACTACAAACTAGAAATCCATAACAGGACAATAGTAAAATATCTAGACACTTGGAAATTAAACAACATACTTATAAATAATTCACTGGTCAAAGAGGAAATCTTAAAGGAAATTTTTAAAAAATATATAGAACTGAATGAAAATGAAAGCACAACATATTAAAATATGTGAGATGTCGCTAAAGCAGTACCAAGGAAAATTTATAGCTCCAAGTGCTTACATTAAAAAGAAAAAAGATCTCAGCAGTGAGCTATGTTTTCACCTTAGGAATTTAGATAAAGAAGAGCAAGGCTGGGCATGGTGGCTTATGCCTGTAATCCCAGCACTTTGGAAGGCCTAGGCGGATGGATCACTTGAGGCCAGGAGTTAGAGACCAGCCTGACCAACATACAAAAAAACCCCAAAAGTAGCTGAGTATGGTGGCTTGTGCCAGTAGTCCCAGCTACTCAGGAGGCTAAAGCAGGAGAATTGCTTGAACCTGGGAGGTAGAGGTTGCAGTGAGCCAAGATCGTGCCACAGCACTCCAGTCTGGGCAACAGAGCGAGACTTCATCTCAAAAAAAAAAAAAAAAAAGAGGAAGATAAGCCCAAAGTAAGCAGGAAGGAAGAAAATACAAAGGTAAGCACTTGAGTCAATACAATCAGAAATTGGAAAACGGTAGAGAAATTCGGTGAAACAAAAAGCTGGTTCTTTTTTTTTTTTTTTTTAAACTTTGACTTAATTTTTAAAACAGACAGGGTCTCACTATGTTTCCCAGGCTATTCTTGAACTCCTGGACTCAAGCAGTCCACCTGTCTCAGCCTCCCAAAGTGCTGGGATTACAGGCGTGAGCCACCATTCCCAGCCAAAAGCTTGTTCTTGAAAAAAATTAATAAAACTGTAAGCCTTTAGCAAGATTGGTGGATAAACAGAAGACACACATCACATTAGAAGTGATACGGGACATCACTACAGATACTGCAGCCATTAAAAGGATAATAAGGAATATACAAATGGTTTTTCAAGAAGTTAATAATTCAACATCTTAGAAGAGATGAGTCAAAGACTACGAACTTTCATCATTCAACTATGTCACATAGACAATCTGAATAGTCACAAAACTATTAAAAATATTGAATTCATAATTTAAAAGTTCACAGAAAGGAAATCTTCAAGCCCAGATGGTTTCACGGGAGAATTCTAGAAAACATTTAAAGAAGAATTAACAGCAATTTTTACACAATCTTTGCTTGAAAATACAATAGGAGAGAACATTTCCCATCTTATTTTATGAAGCCTGATACCCAAACCAGACAGAGATCATATTACAAAGAAAACTGTGGACCAATATCCCTCCTGAACTCAGATGCAGAAGTACTCAGCAAAATTTTAGCTAATCAAATCCAGCAATGTATAAAAAGAATTCTATTGCTATTACAGAAGTGTCTAAAAAAAAGTATTCTAAACCATGACCTAGTGTGATTTATTCCAGGCATACAAGACTGGTTCAACATTCAAAACCAATTAATGTATCATGTGTACAAATTAATTTAAAGTGGATCGTAGACCTGAATGTAAGGGCTAAAACTAGAAATCTCTTAGGAGAAAACAAAAGAGTAAACCTTAGTGACCTTGGATTGGGCAAGGAAGAAGTGACAAAATAAAAAAATAGATAAATTAGACTTCAAAATTAAAAATTTTGTGCTTTGAAGGACACCATCAAGAAAGTGAAAGCATTACCCTCATGGGAAAAATTGTTTTGCAAATTATGTAGGTTAATATATCTAGAATACATAAAGAACTCCTACCACTTAACAACAAAAAAGACAAACAATTTTAAAATGGGCAAGAATTTTAAGACATACAAGTGGTCACTAAGCATATAAAAAAAAGCTCAGCATCATTGATCATTACAAAAATGCAAATCAAAACCACAATGAGATACCACTGTACTTTCACTAGGATGGCTGTAATTAAAAAAAATACAGATAACAAGTGTTGGTGAGGATGTAGTGAAATTGAAACCCTCTTATACTGCTGGTGAGAATGTAAAATGGTGCAGCCATTTTGGAAAACAGTTTGGCAGCTCCTCAAAGGATTAAACATAGAGTTACCATATGACCTAGCAATTTTACTTCTGGAGAATTGAAAACATAGCCACACAAAAACTTGTACATGAATTATTATTATTTTTTAAGGTGGAGTCTTGCTCTGTCACCAGGCTGGAGTGCAGTGGTGCGATCTTGGCTCACTGCAACCTCCGCCTCCCAGGTTCAAGCGATTCTCCTGCCTCAGCCTCCTAAGGAGCTGGGACTACAGGTGTGCGCCACCATGCCCAGCTATTTTTTGTATTTTTAGTAGAGACAGGGTTTCACCATGTTGGCCAGGATGGTCTCGATCTCTTGACCTCGTGATCTGCCCACCTCGGCCTCCCAAAGTGCCAGGATTACAGGCGTGAGCCACTGCGCCTGAATGTTTGTATCAGCATTATTTAAAAAATGGAAACAGGCCAGGCTTAGTGGCTAAAGTGAGGCAGAGGGAGGAGGATTGCTTTAGGCCAGGAGATCGAGACCAGCCTGGGCAACATAATAAGATCCTTTCTTTATTTTTAAAAAGGCCCAGCACTTTGGAAGGCTGAGGCAGGCGGATCACTTTAGGTCAGGAGTTGGAGACCAGCCTGGCCAACATGGTGAAACTCCGTCTCTACCAAAAATACAAAAACAATTGCCTCGGTCTGGTGGTGTGCGCCTGTAATCCCAGCTACTGTGGAAGCCGAGGTGGGAGAATCACTTGAACCTGGGAGGCAGAGGTTGCAGTGAGCTGAGATCGCGCCATAGCACTCCAGCCTGGGCGACAGAGCAAGACTCTGTCTCAAAAAACAGTGGAGGGGGAGGGAGAAAAACAACCCAATCAACTGTTGAATGTATAAACAAAGTGTTTCCCCTCTCTGCAGAGAAGGGAAAACATGGAGTGATTGCCATGGGTATGGAGTTTCTTTTCTTGGGTAATGAAAATATTCTAAAATTAGGTAGGGATAATGATTATACAACTCTGTACATATTCTAAAAACTTGTGAATTGTATGCTATAAAATGATAAATTTTATGGTATGTAACTTTTTTCTCAATAACGGAACAGAATAGAGAACCCAGAATTAGATCCACACAAATACGCCTGACTGATTTTTAACAGAGGAGCAAAAGCAGTTCAATGTAGGAAGGATAGCCTTTCATAAAATAGTATTAGAGGAATTTGCCATACATAGGCAAATAAATGAACTTCGATCTAAACCTCATGCCTTATGCAAAAGTTAACTCAAAATGGGTCATGGGCTTAAGTATAAAATGTAAAAGTATAAAACTTAATAGAAATGAGCATAGAAGAGTACTTACAGGATGTAGGACTAGAGAAAGAGTTCTTAGACTTTGACATAGTACAGTCCACAAAAGAAGAGGTTGGTAAATTGGATCTCATCAGAATTAAAACTTTCTGTCTATGAAAGATGCTGTTAAGAAAAGAAAAAGATGAGCTGCAGAAAGAATTTTCTGCAGCTGGGAGAAAATATTTGTAAACCACATATCCAACAAGAGACTAGTATCTAGAGTACGTAAAGAACCTTTAAAACCAAAGCAATCCAATTAGAAAATAGACAGAAGACATACACTGAAGAGGATATACAAATGGCAAACAAGCAAATTAAAAAATGTTTAACATCACGACACATTCGAGAATGCAAATTAAATTCACAATATCAGTACACATCAATCAGAACGTCTAAAGTAAAATAATGAAAAGGCCAAATTGGCAAGAAGTTCTAAGCAATACCAAGTGCTGGCGAGGATGCAGAGAAAGTGGTTCACTCAAACGTTGCTGGTGGAAATGTAAAATGGCACAACTCCTCTGGAAACACTTTGGCAGTTTCTTAAAAAACTAAACACAACCCAGTAATTGCACTCCTGGGCATTTATCCCAGAAAAACGAAAACCTACATTCTCAAAAAAACCTGTACATGAATTTCTATAGCAGTTTTACATAGAATAGCCCAAATACTAGAAACAGCCCAGATGTCCTTCAGCAGATGAATGGTTAAGCAAATTGTGGTACATCCATATTACTGAATGGTACTCGGCAACAAAAGAGTGAACTGTTGATAGGTGCGACAGCTTGGATGGATCTTCAGTCTCAAGGGTTACATATGTACTGTATGATTCTATTTAATCTTTTTGAAAGTACAATTTTAAAAAGTCGGCTGAGTTTAAGATTCAGAAAAGGCAAATTTTAGAACTGTAGAACAGATTTGTAGTTGCCAAGATTGAGGGAGGCAGGACAGGAGGGAATTGGGTGCAATTGAGGGATCCTTGAGACAATAGTAGTGTTCATTATCTTGATTGAGTGGTATTTACATGAACCTACATATGTAATAAAATTGTATAGAACTTACACACTCAAATGAGTATGAGTAAGTGAGAAATCTAAATAAGATTGGTGCATGGTATCAATGTCAATATCCTGGTTTTGATATTGTACTATAGTTTTGTAAGATTTTACCATTGGTAACTGGGTAAAGGGCACACGACATCTTTATTATTTCTTATACTTGCATTTTAATCTACAATTATCGCAACATAAAAGATTCTAAAAAATTTAAAAGGGACCAGATAAATAAAGATGGAAAAGTAATATAATGTGAGGCACTTGGAAACTTTAGAGCAGGTGAAGTTTGAACTCGGCTTTGAAGGAGGAATAGGATTTTAGTATGCTTTTGTCTTATTTTTTAAAAAAGGGCTGAGCACGGTGGCTCACGCCTGTAATCCCAAAACTTTGGGAGACTGAGACAGAAAGATTGCTTGAATGCAGGAGTTCGAGACCAGCCTGGGCAACATGATGAGCCCCTCATCTTTACAAAAAATTTTTTAAAAAATTAGCCAGATGTAGTGGCACATTCCTATGGTTCCAGCTACTCAGGAGGCTGAGATGGGAGGATTGCCTGAGCCCAGAAGGTCAAGGCTGCAGTGAGCTTTGATCATGCCACTGCATTCCAGCCTGGGCAACAGAGTGAGACCCTGTCTCAAAATAGGAAAAGAGAAAGCAGTTAACATGGTTACCTCATGCTCTGAGAAAACCTCTCAGTTGGGGGATATGCCTACGTGGTCCTTGAATTGCATCAGTAACTATAGGCCAAGGTGAAATTCAGAAGACTGAGATTTTGCTTTAAAGAACATGAACAACGCAATTTTTGGATTGGGAAAGATGAGTAAAATTTGGATATTTTGTCCCTAGGTTCTCAAAAGGAGATGAGATGAGAGAGAGGAAGGAAGAAAGAGAAAGAAAGAAAGAAAGAAGGCAGGCCTGGCATTCAGGGAAGAAGTCTAGACTACAGATACCTGTTTAGGTGCCTGAAGGTAGTAGCATATAATCTGTTGAGGGAAGAGGACCAAGGATAGACTGTGAAGAGCTCCAAAATGTAAAGGGTGGAAGGAAATTTCTTAGGAAAAGGTGGTGTTGGGGGCACAGAAAGGCAGATATTAGAAGAGTTAAAGAAAAGACAAAGGCAAAGTTGGTGACAAGTTCCAAACAAGGGTGAGTTACCCTGTGCTCTGCTGCAGTGAGGTCAGCTGGGACAAAGCTAGAACAGAAGTCACTGTGTTTAGCCATGAAGCTCTTTTCTTTGTCCTTTGGATATCTCAAGAGTCGTGTCAGTGCAGTGATTGGAGCCGAAGCCAGATTATAGTCAACTGAGGAGGTGAAAAAGTGGGGATCCTAAATGTAAACATCTCTTTTAAGGAGGTTTGCTTTGCAGAGGAAGTGAGAGGGAGCTTGAAAGAAGCAGGGTCCTGAAGATATTTGTGCAAATTGGAGAGATCTGAGCTTGCTGGCAAGTGGTGGGTGAGGAGCCAGTAGGCGACATACATATTTTTGGACTCCTTTTTGGAAATTGCCTTCAGAGCCTGAGGCACATTTTCAACAATGGCAAATCTTCATCTTTCGAGGGTGGATTTAATTTTTGGAAGCAGCTGAGTTAATTCAGAGCCAAGGGTGGTAAATCAGGTGGGTGATCAAGTTGGATAACACAACTTCAAAAAAAAATTATAATTATAAAGTAGTAACACTGATTTTCTTGTGAAGTTCATGAATTGGCTTAGAAAGTAATCCTTAAAAAATCACAAAAACCATTTGAGCAGTTGTAGCATTCTCTGAATAGTAGGTGTATGGATTTGTAACTTTGAGGACACTCATTTGTGTGGAAGTTCTATTATATATGAAGAAATTGTCCTAGTTACATTGTGTTTACTCCTAGTGCTCAAATGTAAAGTTGCCATGTAGTCTTTTTGCCTGAGAGGTGACTTAGTGGAGTTATAAGTTTATATATGGGAGAATCAAGAGTTTCAAATTGTGATTGTTTAAACAGTTCTGTGGTCTTACAGATGTAATTACAATTCCTAGGATAGGAGTGTTCCCACAAGCATAACAGTACTTTAAATGTGTGTTCAGTTATCCCTTTCTATAGTCATATTTCATCGTTTCTTTTTGAAATAGAGTTATTTTGAAAATGTTAAGTCGCTACTCTAATCTTGAATGTCTGTCAGACCTAAGACAGAGCTGGGTGCATAGTAGGCACTCACTGAACATCCCTCTCCTGTCTTCTCTACCCTGGTGTTTGTTATATACCAGGGGTCACACTAAGAGAAAAATCAGTTCTTAGCTAGTAGATCATCTTCCGTGGTGTTTGGCCAAAAATATCCAGCATAAAGAAAACAAATGTGTACAGAAGTTTGAAGTTTTTACTTACCTTTGTTGTTAATAGGGTGTATATTTATATACCAAAAGATATTTTTGAAGGCTTATGTTATACCTTTATATGCATATTTATCATCTCCTTTAATCATTGAAATAACCTTGTGAAACTTGTCCTTATTTTTCAGATAAAGAAACTGTGGCTCTGAGTAGTAATCTCTTGCCTGAGGTCACATGACTGAGGGGGACGAACTGGGACTTGATTTCAGGTCTGCAGTTTTGGAATCTCTAACTCACGGTCCTCATATGTCTCCACCTTCTTAAACCTATGCCCTTAATTAAAAAAAAAAAGTTGATTAAAAAAATAAATCAGAAGTGCTTCATACTTACCCCTTCCTCATACTGAGAAAATAGAAGTTAGAGCCTGTCTTCTTTAAGCTCCTACTGGCTAAAAGACTTGATAGCATTGTACTTTATGTCATTCTAATTACCAAAGCAATAGTTTTTAAACTTCTAGAAAGTCACGGCACCCTCCCTCTGCCTCCCCACACCTGGAGCTCTCTGAGCTCCCCCAGGGGGCGGTGTGGAAGTGGCAACTGTAATGTCCTGTCATAGCTTTCGATAATGATAAAGCGTTAGAGAAAGCCAGGGCAAGTTAGCCATTCTAGGAAACTTTCCACAGCTGTTGCATTAATTAAGACTTTTTTGGTCCCAAGTAACAGAAACCACTGGAACTCACTTAAGCAGAAAGGGGAATTTGTTTTAAGGATCCTGTGGTGTCTCCCAGAATCCAAGGGCAGGGAACCAGGGACTGCAGTGAGGCAAGAAACCCAAAAAGACTTCTTTCTTCCTCTCTGCCTCTCCTACTCCACACACTGGCTTCCTTCCTCCCCTTCACTCAGACTAGCTCCTTTGCTTCCTTCTCCTTAGTGGGATGGCTGCTGTCTACAGCTACCAAGGTGCTCTCTGGGCCCATCCAACCAAAGGGAGACTGATTTCTCTCTTTCCTCCCTGCACACCCCTTCCCTGTTTCCCATCCTTTGTCCCAATTTCCAAATTCTAGGCAAGGATCAGATTATTCCGTTTTGATTTTACGTGCTAGTTTGGGTGAGTGAGTGTAAGGACAGACAACCTAATGTGACTAGCACAGCTGTGTTCACTCCTACCTTTGGGAGTTTTAAATGCTGCTATCACAGGAGTGAAATACAAGAACATAGGTTTTAGAGGCATATTCTGCCACTTACTAGGTATATACTCTTGAGCAAGTTTTAGCTCCTGTGAGCCCTACTTTCTTTAAAGTTAAAAGGGATATACAGATAATGTCTTTCTCATGAGGTTGTGGCAGAGTTTAATGTAATAACAGGTATAGTGCTTAGCACAGGGTCTAGCATACATTATGCTTGATAAAATATTGCCCCTTTATTTCTGATGATTATTAAGGCACATTGCCTTAACAAAAAGATGTTTAAGTCATATGAGGGGTAAAAATTTTAAACTGCCTTTTGGTTCAAATTTCTGCTTCCTCTTGCCTCTTTTATGTCCCCATTTCATCTATCATTGGGTATTAATATATTCATAATCCAAAGGACTTTTGGTTCTAAAAAACCTCCCAAATTCTCTAGGAAATAGTTGGAGGTCCCAAGGTATCACCCAAAGTAGTTTCACAAATATGTTGGTACATAGACTATTAGGTGAAAAACATTCATGGCTCTACTAGCCTTTTTTTCCAGTGATTGGAGTTGGAAGACCCCAATTAAAGATTCAATTCATGGCGAGGCCCAGCAGTTTGGGAGGCCAAGGCAGGCGGATCACTTGAGACCAGGAGTTCGAGACCAGCCTGGCCAACACGGCAAAACCCTGTCCCTACTTAAAAATACAAAAATTAGCTGGGCGTGGTGGTGCTCACCTGTAGTCCCAGCTACTTGGGAGGCTGAGGCATGAGAATTGCTTGCACCTGGGAAGCAGAAGTTGCAATGAGCCGGGATCGTACCACTGAACTCCAGCCTGGGTGACAGAGTAAGACTCTGTCTCAAAAGAAAAAGAAAAAGAAAAAAGATTCAATTTAGTAAATATTTATTATCTCTACTATATATATCTTAGTATATATTAATGGGAATGTATCTTGCAAATATTAGTGTATATAGATATATATGCTACTTCTATGTGTGTGTGTGTACACACTAATATTTGCAAGATACTGAAATAGATATTGTTGGAATTAAAAATATGTATAATATATATTTATATAAATAATTGAGAGAAACAGTCCTTTCCTTTAAAAAGAGTAAAGTTAGAAGAAAATATTGTGAATCTACAAAAATCATGAATTCAGGGTATTTTGGCAGAACTGGTTTACCAAGTTCCCATGTTAATGAAGCTAAGTCACATTAAGTAAGAATGGAGAGATAGTTTGAAGCCAAATCATGGAGGATACTGGATGCCAAGCTGAGGATTATAGTTCAAAGATAGCTAGAAGCCAGTGAAGATTTTTGAGAAGGAGAGTATAATGTAATTGTACATTCTAAGAATTGACTTCCTCCTAATAGCCAAGTGGTAAAGGACTTGAAAGGCAGGAAAGAAAGAGAGGAGACTGGAGTCCATTTGAAGAGAGCTGCTTTAGTAGGAATGGAAAGTGGGCTTTATGAATTCAGGGCCAGTCCAGGGCTTGGTAAGGACTGGGCTATGGGAATTGAGCTGAGGTAGAGAGTGTGTGCTGGGTGACCCGCAACCTGGAAGCGCAGGAGGAGGTGTAGGTTGCATGAGGGGTCACTTGGGACCCTTCCTCTCCTGAAGTTGATGGGAGTAGAGAAGTAGCACTCCATGCTTCACTATGTTCCAATTCCTGATTTGGAAACTCTTTGAAACAAGCAGTTATTATGAGCTTATTTTTGACCTAGAATGTAAGTATTTAATATTAAAATGAGCCAGGAATTCATTTTCAGCCTGCTTTTTAAAAACAAAACAAAAAACTATAGAACAAGCTCTGAATGATACAACAGAGTTTTGGCCCAAAATGAATACTTAAAAGACATACAGTTTTAAGCTTGGCTTTCTCCATTAATGAAAAGAAGGAAATTCATACTTTCTTCTGTTAAAAATTACAGATCATACTCAATTTGGTAATAGAATCCCTGATTATCCTGAAATACAGCTGAAATTTGTTTTATTTTGTTTGTTTTGTTTTTGAGACACTGTAACTGCCTAATGGGTTCTTCTTGTCCACTGCCCAGATAGAGCCAATTAGTCAAGACGGGAATTACAATAGAGAAAGAGTTTAATACATGTGGAGCTGGCTAAAACAGGTAGAGTTTTATTATTTCTCAAATCAGCCTCCCTGAAAATTCAGAGGCTAGAGTTTTTAAAAGATAGTTTGGTGGGCAGGGGCTAGGGAATGGGGAATGCTGGTTGGTTCGGTTGGGGATGAAATCATAGGGAGTTGAAGCTGTCCTCTTGTCTTGAGTCAGTACCTGGGATGGGGTGGGGTGGGGGTGGTGGGTGGGGGTGCCATAAGACCAGATGAGCCAGTTTACAGTTCTTTTTATTTTAAATAGAGATGGTGTCTTGCTGTGTTGCCTAGGCTGGTCTTGAACTCCTGGGCTCAAGCTGTTCTCCTGCATCAGCCTCCCAAAGTGCTAGGATTACAGGGATGAACCACCACGCCCTGCCTTGAACACCAGCCTTAGGTTTGATAATAATAATGTTATCCATAGGAGCAATTGAGAGGTGGGGAATCTTGTGGCCCCTGGCTGCATATCTCTTAAACCATTATTTTAAATCTTGCTAATTTATTAGTTTTATGAAGGCAGTCTAGTCCCCAGGCAAGGGGGGACTTTGTTTTGGGGAGAGGCTTTTATCATCTTTGTGTTAAAGTATGAATTAAATTCCTCCCAAAGTTAGTTCGGCCTATGCCCAGGAATGAACAAGGGCAGCTTGGAGGTTAAAGGCAAGATGGAATCTGTTAGGTCAGATTTCTTTCACTGTCAAACTTTTCTCACTATTAGAATTTTTTTAATTATAAATTTTATACTATTATACAGGGTCTTGCTCTGTCACCCAGGTTGGAGTGCAGTAGTGCAGTCATAGCTCACTACAACCTTGAACTCCTCTGCTCAAGTGATCCTCCCTCCTTGGCCTCCAAGCACTGGGATTACAGGCATGAACCAATGTGCCTGGCCTGGTATTTTAAACATATATTCATGTTACTATTCTTTATTTTCTGCAGGAAATTTATTTAATTGAAATGTTTGTATGGATCTCGTACACAAGTCGCTTATCTCACTAAACTGAGACTCTAGTAAATAATCTCAATATTTTATAAAACGGTGCCAGACCTGTTAAGGCCTATTATGCATCATTTATGATGCTTCAACAATAGTATCTTTCCACATCATCATCTTAATAAAAAACATTCATTTGAGAATACATTTTCCAGGCAGTTCCTTTGCCTCCAGGAGGAATATTTTGAGGCCTCCCAGTGACCATAGGATTAAAAGACTTGACAGGAAAGCCTTAGAATTCTTGAAGAGCAAGGCTTTTGAAAGATTCATTGTTGTGGAATCTCCCTTTGAAAGAGACCACTTTATCTTACTCCTAAACATCTATAGGACAGACATAGCATTTTCTGAAAAGAAATTCTGGGTAATGTAGAAGAACAAATGTAGGTAGATAATCTAGTATGGGTAGTGTGTAATGTGAAGAATGATAGTTCCATTTTTATGGTTGCCATAACAATCATACAGTTGTGCAAAAAATGTGTATAGCTTTTATAGAAGGGAGCTGGCACCATTGTAATGCTTCTTCTCATATCAGAACAACTGTTTTCAGATCTGAAAAATAGGGGTGGCTTAACCCTTCCCCAGTTAGCTCAGCATGTTCCCTGAGAAGTCTCTTTGGAACTCCAGGGCTGTTGAAATGCATTCACCACTTGCATTTGCATTTTAGCCTGATAAATGGATTGAGAATTAAGGATGATGATCCTTTCAACAGCAGGTTCTGAATTCCTAACTTGGGAATTCAAAGGATGAGAAAAGAAATACATTGTTCCTCAAATAGAAATCTAGGAGAGATGTCTAGACATAGTAAATTCTTTGACTTTGTGACTATTCTTAATTCTGTCCACTAGAATTTAAATCCATTAAATGCTGTCCTTTACCCCACTGTGCTTAGTCTCAGATCAAGTCATATTAAAATTTGGTTACAGTTTCTGTTTTATTTTTACATATTAACTATGTCACTTCTGGAAATCAAGAAACAAATTTTAAGCGTAGTATATTTAAGTGAAAATATACTCACACATATTCTTCCTTTCACTATCATTTTCCTATTTTTATATATCCTTTCCTAAGGAAAGTACTTGGGACTTGACTTTCTCAGTCATGCTAAGGAGTATCCACTGTGAAGAAACTATATCAGAACTCTGGATGGAGGTTTTCAGGTTGAGGATGGGAAGTTTTCAGGTTTGGATGGGGTACCTAAAATGAAGTCATTGTCAACCTAGTCAACCACAGAGAAACTTTTTCTTGTAGAGATTTGGGATAAGTTATTACTTTTGCCAAAACACATCCAGAGTTTTTAAATCTTAAGATAAAGTCTGGAATTCTGGCTGGGCGCGGTGGCTCACGCCTGTAATTCCAGCACTTTGGGAGGCCGAGGCAGGCGGATTATGAGGTGAGGAGATCGAGACCATCCTGGCCAACATGGTGAAACCCCGTCTCTACTAAAAATATAAAAATTAGCTAGGTGTGGTGGCACGTGCTCCTAGCTACTTGGCAGGCTGAGGCAGGAGAATCGCTTAAACCCGGGAGGCGGAGGTTGCAGTGAGCGGAGATAGCACCACTGCACTCCAGCCTGGGCGACAGAGTGAGACTCCATCTCATTTAAAAAAAAAAAAAAAAAAAGTCTGGAATTAAGGGTAAAAGTAGGGGAGATTTCAACTCTCATTGAAATAGAACTTGGTCTAATTGACTTATTTGGTGAATTCCTGTCCCTCTGAGTCATAGCTCTGCAGTTCTGTGACCTTGGGCTTCTTTGACCTTGAGCAAGTTACTTAATCCTTCTGGGCCTCAGTTTCCCCACCCACAAAATGAGAGTAAAAATAATACCCACCATTGTTATAATTCTATCCCCTCAAGGGCCATCTCTAGGAAATAGAGAAAAAAAAGTGTTTTTAATGAGAATAAGATTTCTCATATATTGAAGACCTCTCCTATGTTTATGAAATCTGAGAAGATTTTATAGATTGTATAGAACTTTTTATACTTTAACTCTTAACACTTTATATTTAGGGGCTTAGGTATTTGATCCTTCTGTAGTATTATTTCCTGGAAGCTTACAGCCCCTTTGTTTTGTCTGATTTTAAAACTTAATTTGTATTAATTAGTGTTCTCATAGGCTGTTTTAAAGTAACTGCAATCTGATATTTTAAATCTGGATTATAGGTAAACTACTACCAGAGATAAAAGAAGAAAGAGATGTTCAGAGAGAGCTTCGTTCGGATAGAGAGACTTTCTGGCCTGGTGGGACTCGGCTGCCCTCATTGCACCCTTAGGCATGGAAAGCTGCATTCTGAAAACCAGCAAGCCTAGCTATAAATCTTCTTGGACAGGAAATAAAAGAGTCAGAGACCAAGCCATCTCTGCCCTGCGTACAAACTCTCTTGGTTGAGTTGTGCCCGGTAGTTCAGTGCTTTCAGGTAAACTAACTTGGTGGATTCTGGGCCTTTGCCCAAGTTCTTCCCCAGATAGCCCAGGCCTTACTTCTGCACCTCCTTTGAGTCGTCTTCACGTGCCATCTTCTCAGTGAAGCCTGCCCTGTCTATCCTATTCATAATTGTAATCAGTACTTTCAATACCCCTTACTGCATTCTAATGTTTCTTTTTTTTCCTCCATAGCAATGAATTTCAGTACTGTTTATTTTCTGTCTCCTCCCCGTAGAAATCTTTGTTCTCAAATGTGTCCCAAACCCCGAGAGCAGTAGATAGCCGCTAAATGTTTGTTGGGTGTAGCATTTCTTGTCTTTCTCTTGACCTCTGATACCTTCTTCACATTGATGTTCCTCTGGTTCCTACAACTTGGACTTGTTCTTGACACTAAGTAAGTGAAAATTTATGAAAAAGGCTACAATTATTCACAGTTATAAACAGTTTAGAAAAGAAAGGAATGGGCATATTTCTTGAAAAAAGTCATGTTTGAAGAGCTGTATGGTATCAGAGGGAGTCAGCTAATTCTTTGTGGCCATGAAGGGCCTGAATTTTGAAGTTTCTCAGAGTCAGATTTCAATTCAGCGTGTAAAGGTGCTTCCTAACAGGTAGAGCTATCTAATTATTGCCTAATGATGCAGTGAACTCTTCCTCTCACCTCCCCATCCCAGCTTTCAAGATGTGGGTTTATCTGTGTGCTTGGTTTTTGTTTGGGGACATTCAGAGGATAAGATTTGGAGTAGGGTAACCCTCCAATTTGATTATTCTGTGATTCTGGTCCCTGAACTGATACAGAGTGATTTCTAGGATTTATTATTAAGTGCAAAAAGCAAAATGAAAAGAGAATTAATAGTATTTGATTATTTGTGTAAGAAAGAAGAGAAAATGAAAAAAATGTATCTATCTATATATGTATCAGAAAGGAAAACAAACACAGAAAGGGTAAACCAGAAAATGATGAAAATAATTATTTATAGGGGAGAGGTAAGAGCTGGGGGAATGGTAGAAATGGGAATGAGACTTCTCTTGAGTATACTAACTTTTGAACCATTTAAAGTTTTAAATATTCAGTAATATAATCTAAAAGGTGGTAAAAGCAAAATTTCTAAAATTGAAATCAAACAAAAACAAATGGGCCGAATGTTTTTCAAATGTATAGCATCAGCACCTACAGAAAAAAGAATTCAAGTAACTTTTAAGCACTTGAACTATATACCCATAGTGAGTATATTCTAAGGATAAACCACCAAAGAAATCAAACTTAATAGGTTTGTTGTTGTGAGTGGTGTTGGCGTTGTAATTCTGAAACAGTTTTGAATATCAAGGCCATTGGGAACTGGAAAAAGAAAGATATAAATATGGAATGGGGGAGATAAGAACTTTATGGTGTTAGATTTCAGTTGGGGATGTCAATATGAACTCACGATTTTTAAACAGCATTTAGGTTGAACCACATGAAATTGCCAGTTTTTAGGCCACAAATAGTCAAATATTAACAATTTCATGTGATTCAACCCAATGTGTTCTAACTCTGCTTGCTGAAAGGGCCTGGAGGCAATGGTAGCTCAGTAGTAATGAGCATATCTTATGCCCCATCCTGGTTTCTAAATGCCATTCCCACCAGAAGGAATTTTGGCTCCTTAGGGAAGTCGGTAATTATAAACCTGGGGCAGGGATTGTACAGCTTGTGAGACTTGCCACAGGGATATAGAGGCTCACTTGAAAGGGCTCCCACCAGCCTAATTTGGGAAAATTTATGTATCAAAAAGAATAGTAGTGGTAGTCGTGGTAATGGCTTATAACATAGTGAATTTTTTTAAAAAATCAATGAATTTGTAATGGCACTAAAAAAAAAAATTGGGGGCAGGAAAAAACTTCTTTTAAAAGAAGATAGCCAGCAAATGTAGGAGATATTATAGGATTAGCAAACATTTTATAATTTACAAGGCTATGATTCATTCAGGCAAAAGTCAAGTCATCTAGATGCTGAAACCATTGACCAAAAGGTTTGTTTGTTTGTTTGTTTGTTTGTTTGTTTGTTTGTTTTGAGATGGAGTCTTGTCTGTTGACCAGGCTGGAGTGCAGTGGCATGATCTCAACTCACTGCAAACTCTGCCTCCTGGGTTCCAGCAATTCTCCTGGCTCAGCTTCCCGAGTAGCTGGGATTACAGGTGCCGACCACCATGCCTGGCTATTTTTAGTAGAGACGGAGTTTCACCTTGTTGGCCAGGCTGGCCTCGAACTTCTGACCTCAGTGATCTGCCCACCTCAGCCTCCCAAGTGCTGGGATTACAGGCGTGAGCCACCGTGCCCAGCCCCAAAAGGGTTTTTGAGAGCAGGATATTCACGTGATCTCTATGTCTCATTCCGTAGGTTTCTTATTATTTACAAAGGGTAAAAGGTAGCCTTAACATACACAGTTCTACCTATTAGCACCTTAACCAAGTAATCCAACCTGGCAGCCTAACATTTTGTGCCTTCTGAAGGTATGCACACCATCACCTGTGAAAATTTGAGGCCAGAATGTTCACCATGAATCTAGTCAAGCCTTTTTATCCAACTTTCCATTTATAGGAAATACAGAGGAGATGAATTTCGTCACATTTGATTTATTTCTCTCTATCCCTTTCTTCCTCCTTCTGTGAGGAAACAATCTAATAAATCCAGAACATAAGACACTTTACAGGACAACTGACCTGGACTCTTCAAAATAAAAAAGCAATGTTATATTTGAAAAACAAAAGATAGTTGAACAAGAAACAGGCTAAGAGACGTAACTACCAAATACATTGTGGAAGCTTTGATTAGCTCCTGGATCAGGAGGAAAACCAAAAGCAAAAGAGACTTTTTGGGAACAGTCAACATGGTCTATGAATTGGGTGATATGAAAGTATTAATCTTGACTGTGGTGTTAGTGTTGTGGTTCTATAGAAGAATGCCCTTAGTTTTGGACAATGCATGTTAAAGTATGGAGACGGAAAGTATCACCATCTCTGTGACATACTTCTCGGTAATTCAGATGTCAAAAATAAACACACAAAACAACCAGCTAGACACAGGAAGGGAGGGATGGAAGGAGGAAAAAAGATAAAGCCAATATGGCAAAATGTTGAAATTTGATGACTCTTGATGAAGGGTATATGGATGTTCATTTTACTATTCTTTCAACTTTCCTGAAAGTTTAACATTCTTCAAATGAAAATTGAGGGGAAGAAAATGAATTTGAACATATTTTCTGGGTTTAAACCATGGCTTTCCTGGCCCATCCCTTGATCTCTGGCTCCCACAGTCCCAGATCCATCCTGTCCTTTGTCCTCTGCTTCAGGATGTTGTTTTTTTAAAGTATAAAAAGAGGCACGATGGCTCACGCCTGTAATCTCAGCACTTTGGGAGGCTGAGGTGGGTGGATCACGAGGTCAATAGATTGAGACCATCCTGGCCAACATGGTGAAATCCCGTCTCTACTAAAAATGCAAAAATTAGCTGAGTGTGGTGGCACACGCCTATAGTCCCAGCTACTCGGGAGGCTGAGGCAGGAGAATCGCTTGAACCTGGGAGGTGGAGGTTGCAGTGAGCTGAGATCGTGCCACTGCACTCCAGCCTGGCAACAGGCTCAAAAACAAACAAACAGAAAAAAAACATAGAACGATGAGAGGTTCATTGAACCGGTGGGTAGAACCAATGAGTAAAGGGACGTAACATGGCAGAACATTTCAGTTTGTTTGGATTAAGTTTCATCACTATCCTTGAAAAAATAAAAGAACTTAATAACCACATTCACTTGGTGTAGAATTTTGCCAACGCTTGAGTTGACCTTTCTGAGGACTCGAGGTTAGAAACACCT
Organism: Nomascus leucogenys; assembly: GCF_006542625.1. Taxonomy (NCBI): domain Eukaryota; kingdom Metazoa; phylum Chordata; class Mammalia; order Primates; family Hylobatidae; genus Nomascus; species Nomascus leucogenys. Next base: position 132,779,216 of record NC_044402.1, read on the forward strand.
GGTCCAGTGAAAAGGGCCTGCCCACAGTGCTGCATCACTTCTTTCTGCTGGCCATGTGGCCTCATTAAGTGTCACTTTACCACTGAGTGTGGTGAGGCTGGGGAAGTGGAGGCAAATGGACCAAGGTCACTTTCTGCCCTAAATAGACCATAGACTTTTCCTGTTCTGAAAAATTTGCGGTTTGTGTCTGCTTCTTAGCATCTTTTGTGTGAGTAGAAGTGCGTGAAAGAATATTATGATATTAGCAACTACTGTCGAAAAAAAGAAAAGATGCAGCCCCACTAAACAAGGGGACAGACCTAGGTTTGAATGATGATCCCAGCAGCTCTGTGAAATGGAGGCTCAGATGAATTCAGCATCTGATTGTACTGGAATGTCACAGCACCCATCTGGCTGGGCTCTCTGCAATGGTACACTTGGGAACACATCCCTGTGGGTGAATGATCCAGCTCTTCAGTTGTTTTTCCTTCTACAGTTTACATAAAATTTGCTGATTTCTATATAAACTGTGATGCCATCTAATCTAAGAAAGTGTTGGACTGAAAGTTTTATTCTTTATCCACTTAAGGTTATTTCATAATATTTTTTCCATTCCTTTTCACCCATTCTTCATCACTGACCCAGATCCTCCTCCCCAGAATTGCTTGCTAGCACGGAGACAGACCCAGAGTCATGGACAGAGGAGGGCCCCTATAAATTTTGTTAATCTGGAAGTGGTCCCTGAACCACAGTTTGTAAAACACTATTTTATGAGAAAAGAAGATGGGATGAAGACAGAAAAGGACACCCTTGGAAACAATAACACTGTGGTGTGACCACAGGATTGAATGCCAGGAAGTCATGAGTTCTAATCCTAAATGTATTTCCCAAGACACAGTGGCAAAATTGAGTGGAAAAGTGCTCCACAAGAGCCCTTTGGTCGTTTTTTCATTCATCTGTCCATCAGCTATTCATTACATATGTGCCTTCAATGTGCTGGAAGGGTTATAAGGAGTCCAATCTCATTACCAGACCTGATGCTGGCTCCCAGCCTGTCACAGCGATAAGACATGTCCGTAAGTGGCCACCAACATGCCAGAGACAGTGGCTGTTGCCTTTAGAGAGAGGCAGATTGCAGGCATGGGTAGGGCGCATGGGGGAGAGGTGACTTGTATTCTGTGGGGCTGTGAGGGTTTACTGGAAAAAAGCTGGCATTGCAGCCAGGTCTTTAACTGCAAGGTAGGTCTTAGGCATTGGAGATTGGTGGAGTAAGTAGCCTAGTATAGGAACAGCACAAACAACATTTCAGAAAGCAGAGGGTGTAGAGAAGAATTTAGCACACGAGGGAGCATGCAGTCTAACCGGAAAAGTACAGGTTGGGGCTGGGTCATGAAGGGCTTTAAATCTTAAGCTGACTTTCTATTTTTCTCAGTAAGGAGTTGATGAAGATTTTTGACCAATGCATGCTTTAAGATGCTTAATCTGGCAGCATCTGTGACCTTCGGGAGAACAATTTCTGTGATGTGGTAGGGGCCATGGCCAAAATCCAGTGAGGTGAATAATGACAAAGTGGTGAGTAAATGTTGCTGTGGTGACTAGGCAGCTTCTTCCAGCTTAAAGGAGGTAGAGATGTTAATACCTTGAGGAGGCTAAGGGTGCAGGGTCAGAGGAAGAGTGTAAGTGACAAAGGAACAGAAATTATTTCTAAACTTTTGCTATTTCCTAGGGTTCTTGGCGAGGTTTTAAGGGATTATAGAAGACTTTTACTTACTCTTCATGTGTTCATTCCCAGACCAATGGCTTTGGGTAAAACACAATCTTAGAAGTTTTGTGTCTCTTTAAAAAGTTCTCCTAAGCCCTTCAGTCACGTGCCTTCAGAAATTTTGGTTACATAACGTTGCTCTGAATTGGAATTCTGCAGCCTCATGAACTGGAGTCTCATTCTTTCCCTCCCCCACCTGGCACTTTATTTTCTGCGGGTCAGGGTTAGCTTCTTTCTAACCATTGTTGCGGAACTCTTTAAATATTTGGTCTCACAGGTTCTAAAAGCTGGCAGGCCAGGCTGCTCCCTGCAGGTTGTGAGACCGAAGCCTTCCAGAAAAGGAGCCAGTAAAATCCCAAGCATGTTAACTGAGTGTAACAGCTGCATGGTGCACCTCCTCCATCACCCTCAACCCCACCGCACAGGGCTGGGCTCCCAAGTGCTGAGGCCAGCAGCTCCTAGCCACTGCGGCTTGCAAGCAGAAGGAGCCCTCATGCAGCACATCGTGGCAGGCTCGTAATTGTGGTGATGACAACAGATTAAATCACTGGCTCTCAGCACTGAGGACTGGGGTTTGTCAGGGTCACTCACCGTTCCTTTGCTTCTCCCAATTTTCCATAGTGAGAGAGCAAGCTTGGAGTCTGCTGCTACAGTAGAAATACTTTCTGAGAGCCCTCTGAGTTTTGCTGTCAAGAGGTTCATTCTCTTAGTAGTCCAGGCTGCATCCCCTCAACACATGATTCTGGAATGTTGTAATCTCTCAATATACATATGTATTTAGTTATACCCTGCTTTTATCCAAAAGTATTTGAAGGTAGTTTACATATATATATATATATATATAATGCAGTGGATTTTATTGTTGTTGTTATTTGTTTTTTGAGACAGGGTCTTGCACCCAGGCTAGAGTGCAGTGGCGTGATCTCAGCTTATTGCAACTTCTGCCTCCCAGACTCAAGCAATTCTCCCACTTCTACTACTAACTGGAAGTAATAGTATACTACTGCTACTTCTCAGGAGTAGTCTCCTGAGTAGCTGGGACTACATGCTCATGCCACCACAACCTCTAATTTTTGTATTTGTTGTAGAAACAGGGTTTCACCATGTTGCCCAGGCTGGTCTTGAACTCCTGGACTCAAGCAATCTGCCCACTGTGGCCTCCCAAAGTGCTGGAATTACAGCCATGAGCCACCGTGCCCAGCAAGTGTTTTTTAAAAATTAGGAAATGGGGTAAAAGGAACACGTGAGTAGGAAAATTAGGCACAGCCAGGATAAGGGTTAGTTCACAAAGTGCAAACTATAAATAAAATCTCCTAGAGGCAAGTTAGGAGGGTTTTCTGAGTTTCCTAGCAGCCAAAGCAAAAAGGAAAACTTTTTAAAGTTTATTTATTTAATTTTGTACAGCAGACAGTTCGTATAGCATAAAAAGGGAAACCGTCAAGTATAAAATTTGTGTGTCTGTAAGATAAAGATTGTCACGAGAAGAGTGTTTCCTTATACTGCATCAACTTCCCCCATAAGTGCACTCTATAAAAGGATACTACATGGTCAAATGGGCCCTTGTTCTCCCTGCTTTCAGTGATAGCATAGTCATTTGGTTGACTTCTTGCAGTGTCCTTTGGGGTAGGCTTGGTGGCAAAGCCCCAAGTAGGACAAGGGCACCATGGGAGGCCTGTGCAGGGTGTTTCAGTGCAGTTCTTCGCATCTCCAAAGGTGCTCCCTTGAGGAATCTTGGTTCTGGGAGATGCTGTCCCACAAAGAAGTGCCAGGAGCAAATGTGTTGGTCAAGAACTGTTGATACCGGCATATTAAAGGCTTCCCGAAATCCTACAATTAAGAAATCAGCCCAGTATTTCCCAACCTGATTAAATCATAAGATCTTTTTTAAAAAAATTAAACCACTTAATTGGCACATTCAGAAACATTGATCTAAAACAGGGGTCAGCAAACTTCCTGTGAAGGGTCCCATAGGAAATATTTTAGGCACAAATAAAACAGCTGTCTGTTACAACTAGTCAACACTGCCATTGTATAGAAAAAGTGTGGCTGTGTACGATAAAGCTTTATTTGTGGGTAGTGCAATTTGAATTTCCACAATCATTTTTGTGTCACAAAATAGTATTCTTCTTTTGATTTTTCATTTTTTAGTCATTTAAACATGCAAAAACTGTTCTCATCTTGCAGGTCATTCACAAACAAGTGGCAGGCCAGATTTGACCAGTGTAGTATGGTTTGCCAATTCCCGATCAGGAATAATGTTTGGATGGCTTATCCTTCCAGCAAGCAAGGCTTCCTGAGTACTGTTTGTCAGGTTCCATTTTAATTTAGACTTTTATGTTTCTGGTTTAAGAGCAGATTAAAAAGTGTTGAAGGTAATAGAGAGTTGGTTTGAGTCCTTACAGGCTAGTCTAGGATTTTTCTTAGAAAGCAGTTGTGGGTGCTCCCAAAGAAGACATTTACAAACTAACAAACAAAGTCTTACACGATCACATGTGGTTGGATCAACTTCAGGCTGGAAATGTCTTAATGGGAATTATCATTCATGCACTGGATCCATAGAAATGAAAGTCTCAAAGCACCCAGAGATGTTTAATTTTAAGAAAATAAAACTTCCTAGTCAACCCTCCAAGTAACCTAATAAACTGTGGCTTCCCACCCCCAACCAAGCTAATGGAGTTCTTTTTGGTTTTGACTAGGGGAACATTTTTTTGGCTTTTTATGATGTCATTATGATGAAAGAAGAAGAACCAAACATCCTACTACCATGTCTGACTTTTTAGTTTCAGTTATACAAGTATTTTTTGTTGAGTACTCAGTGTATATAAAACATTTGGTTAGGTTTTATGGGAGATACCAAAAGGAGAAAGAAGTGGACACTTCCTTCTTTACCTTGTGAGCCAAGTTCAAGATCCTCATCAATTACAGCCCATTGCTGTGGTGCCAGGTCTGATTTCACCTCCTGGGCACTTCCTATTACCAACCATCTGTTCATTCAACAAACATGTCTGAGGTGCAGCCTCTGTTCAAGGCTCTGGGAACACAGCCTTCGGAGCACGCATTCCAGGAGATCAGTGTTTCTCTTCTCCTCTGGCACTCTTGCTTACAACCTCTTTTATATAGTGGAACCAAAATTCTTCTGTATATCTCGAGGCTTCAACCTTCATGTTGCCTACACTGTGTGTGACTCTCCTGGAAATATTTAGAGGAAGAGTGGGTCTCCTGATTAATCACCCTTTCTGGGATCTGCACTCTAAATACTCTTGTTCCCTCCACCTGAATGGCACCCACCTTTCCCTGCCCTATTTTCTTAGCGTCCAGTGGGGACACAGTTTTTACCAGATCCATAATCTTAAAGCCATTAACTATATTAAGCCAAATGCACCTTGTAACAAATGTTACAAGATAGCTAAATATATGTACAAACAATAATACATATCTGATCAATTGTTTTTTGATTGAGGAAGATTCTCTATAGTTTTGATTTTTTCCATTTACAAAAGTAATATTCAATTGCAGTGAAAATTTTTAAAAATATGAAAAAGTACGCATTAAAGGGAAAAAATTAATCCATAAATCTAGCACCCGTCGATCAACCCTATGAATATTTAACATACGTGTTTTACTCTTCTTGATTTGAAAGTCACATGAATTTTTTTAAAAAATAGTAAACAATAAAATTGACCTTCTTTTGCTGTATGTAAAATTCTGTGAATTTTAAGACATGTATAGATTTACTTCCATTCCCCCTGCTGCCCCCTCACAAGCATCCCTTTCCTAGCTCTGGCAACCACTGATCTGCTCTCTGTCTTATCTCCGTTTTCGTTCCGTTCGTTCGTCTCCTCTTCTTTTCCTCTCCTCTTCTTCTCCTCTCCTCTTCTTATCCCCTCTCCTCCCCTCTCCTCCCCCTACCCTTTTTTGTTTTTGTTTTTGTTTTTGAGACCAAAAACAAAACTTGCTCTGTTGCCCAGGCTGGAATGCAGTGGCACAATCTTGGCTCACTGCAACTGCCACCTCCCGGGTTCAAACAATTTTCCTGTCTCAGTCTCCTGAGTAGCTGGGACTACAGGCGTGTGCCACCATGCCTGGCTAATTTTTGTATTTTTAGTAGAAATGGGGTTTCACTGTGTTGGCCAGTCTGGTTTTGAACTCCCGACCTCAGGTGATCTGCCCACCTTGGCCTCCCAAAGTGCTTTGTTTTCTTTTTGAGAGTGGCTCTTTTCACTCAGTTCAATACGTTTGAGATTCATCCAGGCTGTTGCATTTATGAATAATTTGTTAATTTTTGTTGCTAAATACTGTTCCATTTTGGGGGTATACCACAGTCTGGTTATCCATTTACCATTTAAGATTACTTTTAGGGTTGGGCATGGTAGCTCACACCTGTAATCCCAGCACTTTGGGAGGCCAAGTTGAGAGGATCCCTTGAAGCCAGGAGTTTGAGACCAGCCTGGGGAACAGAGTGAGATCCTGTTTCTATAAAAAGTTTTAGAACTACTCCAGTGTGGTGGCATGCACCTATACTCTCAGCTGCTTGGGAGTCTGAGGTGGGAGGATTATTTGAGCTCAAGAGGTTGAGGCTGTAGTGAGCCATACAAAAAAAAAAAAAAAAGGTTATTATTATTTTTTAAACATTTGACATTTCTGAAATTCTGAAGTATCTTAAAATTAATATATATATTTAATGTGGTAGGGTTTTTATTTCTCCAAAAGCTATTACAGAATTGATGGTGCGTCTTATAATTAATACTCTCTTAGGATCAAAGTATTGTGGTTAGGATTAGAGAGGGCTGTTGGGAGTTACTAGGAATAGGGTAAGTGGACAGTTAAGAGTCGGATAGAGAAAGGCCCCGAGAGCTTGTGGCAGGCCAGCATTAGAGCAGCTTGGCAGGCCAGCATTAGAGCAGCTTGGCAGCCTCTGAAGACAGGGTCTCGCTCTGTTGTCCAGGCTGGAGTGCAGTAGCCCAATCATAGCTCACTGCTGCCAAGGAAGTTTTGAACAGAGGAGCAACACCAGGGAACAAGTCTTTAAGAACAAAGCCTGTCTTACCATGGTTAGTACAAGTATGGGCAACATCATCAGTGTTGATGAATCAGGAAAAGACAGAGAAATGGTGGCAGTGCACTGCTAGTCCTGGATGGAGTGGAGGAAGAACCTAGGAAGCAGTGAGCACTGACTAGAGTGTGGCATGGGGGCAGAAGGGCAGTTGCTGCAGAATACCCCAATCTCCAGGCAGTCCTTGGGCAGGAAAGGCTGGAGGTATGGAGAGCCAAGGACAGCTGCTGCCAAAATCTTTAGGTGTTTACGTGGTGGGAATGGGTGGGTTGAGTCAGGCATGCTATATGGGAAACTGTAAAACAGAATGAGAATGTCTGGGAGTTTCATAGGGTAAGAGTGTGATGTTCATAAGGGTATTGTGCAAAGATAAATGGGCACATGGTATACTTGGTATGAGCTTGGTTGAAATATATAATTATTCTGTGGAAACAAACTGTGATTTGTGCTGTTTCCAGGTAGACTTAAATTATGGTTAACTCTACGGCCCAAAGTTTTTTTGTGAAGCTTATTGTTGGGTCTCATCCCCCTGTATCACAAGTCAGATGATTTATTCTTTGGCATACCCCCATTTTTTTCAATATAGGAGAATTAACAGTAAATTATCTTCATAGAGGTCTTTAAAGGGCAGCTTCCCATCAGCCACTGGAGAAGGATATTTTACCAAAGTGTAAATTGAAGAGTAGTTTACCAAAGTAACTTGCCCCTCTTGTTGGCCAACTCTTCTTGAGAAGCCTCGTTCATGGAAGCAGTCTGATTTTCACCCACTCACATCTCTTCTGGCTTGGGGTGAAGGAGAAGTAGGTGCCAGTTCACACAGAGGAAGAGAAAGTCACTCACCCATTTGTCTCTTCCCAGTCTCACATTTAACTAAAGATCTCATTCTCATAGAAGTTATTTTTCACTTTCCCTAACAGAGCACATATGCAAAATTCACTGTTCTTTAAAGCTGTACTATGGTGGGGTAAAGTTGCTATTATTTGTGGCATTGCTAATTGTTTCTTCACTCTTTCCTAGAAAAGACTGTATCTTCACCATTGACCCATCAACCGCCCGAGACCTCGATGATGCCCTCTCCTGCAAGCCACTCGCTGATGGTAGGATGGAAATTTCTATAGCATCTTGGGTAGCAGGCAGTCTGCATGCCTGTGTGGTTTGCCTGGCTGCCCTGTGCTGCCTAGGCAGCATACTGTGCAAGGCTAGGTTTGCTTTGTGCCTGAACTTGCAATAGGCCTCTGAGCCTTTACAACTATGTGACCTTAAGATTGTGTTCCTATGGTGACATTGGGGAGGGCGAGAATGAGAAATGTCCTCCCACTAGACTCTTCTTGGGCTTCAGAAGGGGCAAGAGTGAGTGCAAAAGAATGAATTCCAAGCCTTGGCCCTTCAAATAGTTCCAGTGTTGGCGTAAGGTATCACAGAAAGAAAGCTTGTAAGGGCTCTGCTTGGGAGAGACATAGGGTTCTTTACCTGAATTTAACACCAAATAACGTGATTGAAGGGGTACTTTTCAAAGGCATGCTTCTTGGTGGGTAGCAGGAACACCTTCCCTGAGAACTGCCTCTCTAGGGCTGAGCTGGAGAAGCGTGGGCTACTCCCAGTAGGTTTTCATCTATCCACCAAGTTGAGAAAGGCAAACTGGTAAGGGCTCTTTAAACATTCTTTTGGGATGTTACTGAGCAGGTAAAGTGGGATTGAGCCTAGTTGTCTTTGGAAATTATAGTTGGAGGAAGGAAATGCAGCAATTGACTCTCAAAGGAAAAATGTGTAGGATATGAGAAAAGCAAACCCTTCCAATCCTCCCTCCTCCACCCCCTCCCCCTCCCTCCTCCCTTCCCCTCCCCTCCTCTTCTCAACAGAGTCTCACTCTTTTGCCCAGGCTGGAGTGTAGGGGCATGATCGTAGCTCACTGCAGCCTCAGTCTTCCAAGCTCAGGTGATCCTCCCACCTCAGCCTCTCAAGTAGCTGAGACTACAGGTGTGCGCCACCAAGCCTGGCTAATATTTTGTATTTGTGGTAGAGATGGGGTTTCACCATGTTGCCCAGGCTGGTCTTGAACTCCTGGGCTCAAGTGATTCATTCACCTCAGCTTCCCAAAGTTCTGGAATCACAGGCATCCACCACCATGCCTAGCACCCCCAATCCCTTTTCTAATGCCCCAGATGTGCTGCTTCTAGTTTTTACCTACTTCTTGCCCCCTCTCTAGGGTGGCTTCTGGGTGACTGCTTTGGCTTTGGTCATGCTCAGAGATGGCCTTGGCACTAACATGGCCTTTGACATTTGCCCAATGTGGGTACCCACCCTTGCAGTTTCAGTCTGCCACCAAGCATTGATGGCCCAGTGGCCTAGTCTTTTAAAACATTGCGAAGATGTTCATATCTCCCACTGACACAGAATGCCATAGGTTCAGTGTGTAATCTCTTCTCTACTATAATAGATGGGGAAGCTTAGTAGATAGAAGGCTGAGAGATAGAAGACATCATTGCCTAAGACTGTTTTTATCTTCCTTGAAACTATGGGCAAGATTGCTCAATATTTTCTTTTTAAAAATTAGTTAATCGATTTTTAGAGACCGGGTCTCACTCTGTCCTCCAGGCTGGAATGCTGTGGCTCATTGCAGCCTTGAACTCCCAAGCTCAAGCAGTCTTCCTGCCTTGGCCTCCCAAAGCACGAGCCACTGTGGGATTACAAGCACGAGCCACTGTGCCCAGCCTCAATCTTTTCAACTAAAGAAAACTGAAAGAAAGATAAAGCATAACAAGAGAAAAGTTCCCCTGGAAATTTTGGAGAAATTGTATCTTTTTAAAATCCAAAATTGAAGCAGCCTACTTCAAAAAGCAAGTACTGGCTTGATTTCTTACATTCTTAGCAATCTCTGTTGCATGCAGAGGCTTAGGCATACCTGCTTGGTATATAGACACCACTTCCCTAAGCCACAGTGTGAAAAGTGCCCCTAGGCTGAAAGCCAGGTGACCATGGACCTCATTCCTCATATTTTCCTTACCTCTAGATTCACACTTCTACTGTTTGTGTAATGCTTAGACACAATTGCTTCATTTGTTTTGTCCATTTTCATAGTTGATAATAGCAGAAGGATACATCTACTACCTGTTCCTCTGTCTCAGCTGGCCTGGAACCCTGCACCTTGCAGGGACTCCAGGGAGCAGGCACATGTCCTGTCCTACTCACTGCATTCACTGCGGTTTTATGTCTAGGGTACAAGTGTGTCAGCAGAGGTTTCATAGAGGAAGTGGTCAAAGATACGATAGGAAAGACAGATTGGGGACAAATTCGGGACAAATTTTCAGACCAAATAGTGTTTTTTGTTTATTAGACAATGGAAAGGCAAACAGATGTTGTTCAGCAAGAGAGCATTCAAAAAGAGGAAAATAATTTAGTACTGCAAGGAAAAGGAGAGAAACTAGAGGCTGGGAAATGAGTCGGAGAAACATTGCAATAGTTATGGACCTGGACTAGATGGTAGCAAAATCAATGGGGGGGTTGGAGTGGGAAGGACAGATGTGAGAAAGGGATAATGACAGAAGAATCTATGGAAATGGATGTTGGGGTTAAGGGAGAGGAGTCCAAGATGGTGCCAAGGTTTCAACCTGGATGACTGGGAGATGGAACTCATAAGTTAGAAATGGGAGTCAGGAGTACAAGCTGGTTTGGGAGAGAGTATGTTGGCATGGAGTTGTCTGTCTGATGATATTTATGTTAGTTGCTGCAAATTCTTTGCAGAGGAGCTGAGGTATGTATAAATAAGCTAAATAGATGCAGCCCTTGGAACTATATATGAAGAGCCCGGGAAGAGAGGAAGCAATGCACCAAAATGCAGTGATTTTATTCGAATGATGGGATCATAAGTGATTTTTTTTCCTTTCTCTGGTTTCCAAATTTTTATAATGTGGCGATAATAGTTTTATAATGAAAAAAATTTTGTAATACAAAAATATTATGAGGTGCCAAAAATCACAGGCCGCTCAGTAGCCTACTGCACCAGGTGATCAGATACCTTCCATCCGCTTAGTTTTTCTTGCATTCCTGAGGAGCAGTTTGGCAGAGCAGCAGAAAAAGGACATGGAAAAGGAGTCAGGGAAGACTCTGAAAAGGCCTGAGTTGGTCAGGCAAACAGTTTTATGGTGGCACTTCTACAGTTGGCCTTTGTGACAACAGTTTCTGCCAGGGCCATTTATCCAAGGAGTTGAAAAGGGAAAGTCAGTTCCAGTTTGGATTGGGGTGAGGTTGGCTAAGTTCAGGTTGAGGTAGTTACCAGTTCATGTCAATTCTTGCTTAGGGGGAAAAAACGTTTAATGTTTCAAAAAACAAATAGTGTTTTCTCGGTCTATTTATATCATCTGTAGTTGTTTTTTTTTTTTAAAGTGTAAAGTTTAACTTTCCTTTGGTTTCATTAAAATTATCTGAATGACCATTCTGTGAAAAGCAGACAAATATAACATACCTAGTCCTTACTTTCCCTTTTGGTAGAGTTCAGATGTACTCCCAGGACTTGTTACCAGTGTCTGTCAGGTGAGACACTCCAGTGATCAATTCAGCAAATCACAGTGACCACCTGTCTACCAGTAGATCATAATTAGGTTGCAGGCGGAGGAGAGGGTGCCACCTGTCTTTGTGAAATCTCAGCTTGGAAGGGATTCTACTGGTTTCCAACCTGGTAATTCTCCACTTTTCTTAGCCTAAAAACACACTTCAGGAGAACACTGCCATGAGCATTACTCAGCAATGTAGAGTTTTTCACCTTTGTTCAAGAAAATATTTAGTAATGTAAGTGAGTAGGAGTGGCATTATAGTGATAACCCAGAATCTGGAGACAGTAAATCGTTTGCCTCAGTGTTTTATTATTGTACAGATCACTTGCAGCATACCTCACAGCTGACCTCAACGCTCGAGTGTGGGAATGTCACATTTGTCAGATCACTCTCTGGTTTTCGAATTACCTCCACTGCATCCACTTATGGCATGTCCAGCCTGCATTTGAACTTTCTACCTTAGAGGCAATTCATTCTGCCTTAAGATTGCTTGACTATTAGGAAATCCTTCCCTGTAATGATCTGAAACACTGCTCTCTTCCTATAATTTTCCACTCATCAGTCCCATTTATGCCTCTCTGGCCCCTATAGAACAAATCTAGTGTCTCATTTGACAACCTATCAGTTACTAGATAACAGTTATCATGTGTCTTCTGAGTCAAAAATTCTCAACTTAGCATCTTAAATATTCTTTGGTGTCCAGTGGGTTATGAGGTGTGAGCCCATCTCCCATGTCATGGAGTCACTTCTGCTTTTATGAAGTCTGAAGTACATGGCTGCCTGTATCCAGACTTCGCCTCCCTGGCTATCAGGGCCTGCTCTCTCCTTGCCAGTTCCTCCTTATTGGGCAGGACTGGGTTCAGAGTAACAGCTACCCATCCTCTTCAATTAGTCAAGCATTGTGCCTTTACCTTAGTCTCTGAGGGAAAATTGTCAGCCTGACAAGCTAGGACCTTTATTTGCTTTTCATTGATTCAGGCTCCCAGCAGATCCTGCAGGAAATTGAATTTCACTTCTCCAGCATCTTGTTTCTCTAAAGTTGTATTCTCTAATGTGTACTCTGCTGTTGAACTTACAAGGTTACCCTAGCCAGCCCTTAGAAATGAATGAATGGGAATGGGGAATGATGGTTAATGGGTTTCAGTTTCTTTTTGGGTGATGAAAATGTTCTGGAATTAGATAGTTGATAGTTGCACAACTTTGTGGACATACCAAAAACCACTGGGAGAAAAGGAGTGAGTGAATAAATGAATGAGAAGAAATAAACATATCCACTTATCCTTGAGGCTTTCTGGAAATTGGAGTTTATACCTTAACCACAATTTAGCAGAGGTCTTTATGGAATGCCCGGCTGGATATCATAGTCACATCCCTCGTGTCCATCTCTCCTCCTTGCTGCTTTCCTCTCTGAACCATGAAACTACAGCCCCGGGTACACAGCCCTGTGCTCTGCTGCCCGCTCGCATTTCCCATCCCCACAGAGTGCAACCATCTGACTCAAAATAAGAAGGGTCTGTCCCACTATCTGCATAGAAAATATTTGGTTAAGTTAGAACAGCATCCAGCCTAAGGGGCCTCTGGGGTGCACATTACCTACTGTGCTCAAGGAAGCACCAGTCTTCCTGCCTGGATTGTCTCTGCAGCCTGCTTGGTTGCATGACATTTTTTGGGAGGATGGAGCAGACAGCTCTGTTCTTGGGAGCCCATAGCAATAAGGCAATAGAGTGAGAGTCTAGGAACAGTGCCTGTAAGGATTTCAGAGAATTCCTAATAAACTCTCTGGCTCCCCAAATGGTTATGTTTGTCACCTGCTGAGAATTTCCTGTATTGACTGATCACCTTTGGAGGCAGTGAGGAAGTAGGAGCCAGAAATTCTTGTGTCCCCCTGTGTGCCAGGCTTTGGCAAGAAAACCTGAGGGATAGGATGGGGTGGTAGTTGTTTTAAAGAGCAAAGGGCTGAGATGAAGTCACTGGACCTGCTACTGGGAAGAAACGGGACATATGAGAGCCCTGGAGCTTCTGAGTGAAAAGGTTCATGCATGTCTCTAGCAGCCAGGCCAGACCCTCTTCCTGGGCTCTTTTCTCACCTCTGGGAAGACTTTTCCCCAGCAATCATTCACCCCAGCCCCTTTACATTTCCCTTTACCCTGCTTCCTCCTCTTGCTGTACCAACCGAAGTCTCCCTCATCCTATAAAACCTTCCTGTACTGTGCTCCAGCTCCAGAACTTTCACTTGTGTCTGTCAGGACACCTTGGAAGAGTTGTCTTTACTTGCTGTTGCTTTCTCACTTCCCGTTGCTTTCTCACTTCCCGTGTATTCCTTATCCCTTTTACAGTGTGGCTTCAGGATGCTGGCTGCAACAGGTTGCCCCAGCCTCAGTTCACTAAGCATCTCTATAGCACTTGGCTCTTTAGTCTGCTATTCCTCCTTGAAATTCACTCACTCTTCCTTGGACTCAAAGGACCCTGCCTGCTCTTGGCTCTAAATGTGGGCTTTTCTTCTCCAGTCGCCTTTTTAACTCATCTTTCACTGCCCAGCCCTTCAGGCATCAGTGCCCATCTCATGCTCTACAACCTTTGCACTTGGTGTCCCCTGTGCCTGGTTTCCCCTTTCCCTGTAAAGCCACATGGCTGATCTCTCCCTTTCAGGTTTGATTGGTCACCTTCTCTGTGAAGCCTTCCCTAGCCATTCTGCCTCTGATTCCACCCTTCTCACCTAGCCACCTTTCCTTTTTTTTTTTTCTCCCCACTCATCACTTGCTAAGTAACATAGGTCAAAGGTGGCTTTTTTCTTTGCTTTTAAGATGGAAGATATTTGATATGTTTATGTTGAGAGCTAGGAGATGACAGAGAAGGAAAAGTTGAAAACACAGGCATGAGAAGAGTTGATTGTTTTGCAGGGTCTTGAAGAAGAAGGTTGGAGATGAATCAGAGCATAAGTGGAAGGTGAGGCCAAGGCATAGAGGAGGAACACCTCCTCTCCTCTCCTCTCCCCTCCCCTCCCCTCCCCTCCCCACCCCTCTTTTGATGGAATCTCACTCTGTCACCCAGGCTGGAGGGCAGTGGTGCAATCTCTGCACACTGCAACCTCCGCCTCCTGGGTTCAAGTGATTCTCCTTCCTCAGCCTCCCGAATAGCCGGGACTACAGACGCACGCCACCACGCCTGGCTAATTTTTGTATTTTTAGTAGAGACGGGGTTTCACCATATTGGCCAGGCTGGTCTCGAACTCCTAACTTTGTGATCTGCCTGCCTCGGCGTCCCAAAGTGCTAGGATTAAAGGCATGAGCCACTGTGCCCGGCCAGAACACCTCTTTCTATGAGACAGAGAGGCAAGATATAGTTGATGGGTCCCTGCTGATGAGAGATCACACCTGGCCATACCCGCTTCCACTGTGAAGTAGAAAGCCGAACGCTGCTGAGAGGGCTGACGGAGTGGTGAAGGAGATAGTCTGAGTGGGAAAAAACAACACAGACTGCCTTTCCCCTGCTGCCACCCTGCAACAATCAACACAGAAGACTGCTATGACCAAATACTTGGGTGCTTTTTTGCCATACACCAAGCAAGCAATTAGTTCTGCAGCATATGCCAGCAGGGTGTCCTCCAATTCAGTTCTGATATTCTCTGCCTGGAGATAGCATCAGATCCCAAAGATTGAGCGCCTGGTTCCACAAGACTGCCTCACGCTTCTGATGCCAGTCGCAGGCTCCAGGTTGGTTTACTGGTGATTCTGACTGACCAGCTATAAGTTTGGGATCCTGCAACCCCCTCCTCGAGTTTCATAAATTTGCTAGAGTGGCTCACGGAAAACTCAGGGAAACGCTTAAGTTTAGTGGTTTATTATAAAAGATATTGCAAAGGATCCAGATAAACAGTTGCCTAGGGCGAGGTAGGGGGAAGGGATGTGGAGCTTCCATGCCTTCCCCAGGCATGCCACCCTCCAGGAACCTCCATGTGTTCAGCTCTCCAGAACCTCTCTGAACCCTGTCCTATTGGGCCTTTTATGGCTGCTTCATTCGATAGGCATGATTGAAGCACGGACACCCATGTAGAAATGTGATTGGGCAAAAAGCATTTGATCTCAGTGACAGACTGAGTGGAGAAACCCAGCAAGGCCTGTGCAGATGCTTCTTGGCCTCTCTGTGCAGCGTTCCCTCTTCCAGGATATAGGGCAGGACCCCTTTTGAAATGGAAGTCTTCCAACCCACAATCAGACAAGGTAGGTCAGAGAACATTTTAATGGGAAGGGGGGAAGATTAGAGTTCTGCCTTGGGGAGAAAAAGAAGCTGGTGAAAGGAGGGCAGGAGAAAGAGAGATTCAGTGGCCTAAAGCTCCCCAACATTTTAACAAAAGACTGTAATAAGGGCTGTAGGAGTCATAAGCGAGGAACCGTGGATGAACATGCATGCGCACACACACATATATGTCCATGTCACGCACACATCACAGATAGTATAGGGAACTGACCAGGAATCCATCAGACAAAGCATTGGCAAACACTGCTCAGGTATGTCTAGGTTTGAATCCTACAAAGTCTGGAGGATAATAAGATTTTTCTTCAGTAATTCTCAGCCTCCGAGGTGTGGGAGCAGAGGTTGCAGTGATCTATACTTGGAGGTTTCAGGCTGGGCGTGGTGGCTCACACCTGTAATCCTAGCACTTTGGGAGGCCGAGGTGGGAGGATCATTTGAGGCCAGGAGTTCAAGACCAAACTTGGGAGTTTCCTGGGAGGGAGAGCTGGAGGGGCAGCAGGACAAGGGTCCCTCTGAGCCTGTTTCTTCTCTGCCTCTTGCTTTTATGATGGCATCGGCCGGCATCTAATCAACCAAAGTTTTACAAAGTAATCTTGGAATCACATTTGATTCCTTTTCCTCTCCAGACTGTTGTTGTGGTCTTTTCAGTAATTTCCCTCCCTCCTCACTGTCTCCCATCCACCTTGCTGTCTAGTTATCTTTCCTACATGGCACACACAAGGACCAGATCAGGTAGCTTTTCTGCTTGAAAACCTGCTTGTACCTATGGGTTAGGTCTGCAGTTCTTTAGCAGATCTTTGTTACCAAAGCCCTTTAAGATTAGTCCTCAGCCTCCTCTCCTGCCACCCCACTTCCCAGCGCTGCTTCCCTTAACACACACACAGTGGGGGCTGGTCACTGCAGGCTCTGCTGATCTCCTGTGCCCTTTCCTACCTCCAGGCCTCTGCCTGCTCCTTTCCTTCTGCTTACAAGGTCTTGCCTCCCTGCCTCCTTCTGTTGAATGAAATCTCCTAAGAACAACATAAACCTCCACAGAACTTTCCTTTCCTCCTAGCAGAATGCATTCTTCCCGTTTCTCCTACCAGCAAGTGTTCTTCATGTCTTGGATATAGCAATAACCATCATTACTTCTGGATTTCTCTTTTTTGCTTATTTCCTAAGAGCAGGGTGTTCCTTGGATATCTCTACTTCCTGAGTACCTTGGATATCTCTACTTCCTGAGTACCTTGGATATCTCTACTTCCTGGTTGCTACCCTGCATTTTAAAACTGGTCTAGTCAGATCTAGCCAGGCAACCTATTGCATACCTTCAGTGTTGCACTCCTTTTTCTGGTTCTTGCCTTGCCCCTTTATTTCCATGTACTTCTGTCCTTGTTTTGTGGGTTGCCTGTGGGTTTATATCCTGACATGTAAGTCTCATCCACTTTCTCTCCTAAAATAAGTCTATTTCTTTGGAATTGGGCATACCTTTCCCTTATTCCATTCAGGTGTTTCACTCCATCTGTCATGTCTCAGTGGTACCTATAAGATCATTGGATTTATCTTATGTTCATGCTGCTGTTACTCCAGCTCTGTGAATTGGCCCATGTGAGGCTCACTTCCTTCCTCTTATTTCCTTGCCAGGTGTCTTGCGTGGTCTGCACTGCTCTTCTCTTTTCATCCCTACAGGCCTCCACAGCAACTCATGTCTTCATTTTATCTTGTCATTTCCTCCACCTCCCTCCTGCCTGTATCCTTGCTATTTTCAAATTCAATAAGTGCTGATTTTCTGATAAAATTAACTTCCTGAATGAACCCTAACATGGTAGTAAAACAAAATTTGTGATCTAAGAGCCACATTTTTTTTCCCTTTAGTTATATTGGCAAATAGTCTTACCAGTTAAGAAACGCCTTTTAAACACCAAGTACAGTGCTAGCTGCAGTGGCTTACACCTATAATCCTAGCATTTTGGAAGACCAAGGTAGGAGGATCACTTAAGGCCAAGAGTTCAAGACCAGCCTGAGCAACATAGCAAAACCTAGTCTCTACAGAAACATAAATAAATAAATAAATAAATAAATAAATAAATAAATAAATAAATAAATAAGCTGGGCATAGTGATGCGCATCTGTAGTCCTAGCCACGTGGGAGGCTGAGGTGGGAAGACCACTTGAGCCTGGGGGTTCAAGCCTGCAGTGAGCCAAGATGATGCCACTGCACTCCAGGCTGGGCAATACAGTGCGACTGTCTCTAACATAAATAAATAAACAAACACCAAGTATCTCTTCAGTGGCAGTGCTCACCTATAAGTTGGGAGAAATAGAAATAGAAATTTGAGGGCTGGGCGCGGTGGATCACGCCTGTAATCCCAGCATTTTTGGGAGGCCGAGGCGGGCAGATCACCAGGTCAAGATTCGAGACCAGCCTGACCAACATAGTGAAACCCCGTGTCTACTAAAAATATAAAAATTAGCTGGGTGTGGTGGCACGTGCCTGTAATCCCAGCTACTCAGGAGGCTGAGGCAGGAGAATCGCTTGAACCCGGGAGGCATAGGTTGCAGTGAGCCAAGATCGCACCACTGCACTCCAGCATGGGTGACAAAGCGAGACTCCATCTAAAAAAAAAAGAAAAGAAATAGAAATTTGATAGTAAAAAAATCTAAGTATTCCTTTGGCAGCAGATGGATCTTAATGCCATGTTGATGAGACATTGGAAATTAGAGTTTGTTTTTGGGCCGGGCACAGTGGCTCATTCCTGTAATCCCAGCACTTTGGGAGGCTGAGGTGGGTGGATCACCTGATGTCAAGAGTTGGAGACCAGCCTGGCTAACATGGAGAAACCCCGTCTCTACTAAAAAATACAAAATTAGCCAGTCTGCTGGCACACACCTGTAGTCCCAGCTACTTGGGAGGCTGAGGCAGGAGAATTGCTTGAATCCAGGAGGCGGAGGCTACAGTGAGCCAAGATCGCGCCACTCCACTCCAGCCTGGGTGACAGAACAAGACTTCATCTCAAAAAAAAAAAAAAAAAAAAAAAAAGAAAGTTTGTTTTTAATTTTCATCTCTTGGGAATGTAGTTGGGAGGTTAAGTTGGTATATGGAGATAATGCCAAGGGACCGGAATTCAGAAATCAGGTGACAGTTTAAAAATGAAAGTCAACTGTATATGTAGATTTTAAGCATAGTTTTTTGTTAAATTAAATGGTGCATGTAGATCTTATTTTTAAGCTACATATGTTTATGTTTCCAACAGCTTACAGATTAAACTTTCCTAATTAAATGTGAGGTGACTCCCATGGTACAGTCTTCAATTTTCAGGAAGGGCATCCTTTTGAAACGGAGCATTTCAGGATTCAGCTCACTGAAGTGGATAAAATCTGTGCTTTGTATTTTAGAGGGGAACCCTGATCACTCATCAGTAGATCTTGGAAAAGAAAAATTCCAGCTGGGCACAGTGGCTCACGCCTGTAATCCCAGCACTTTGGGAGACCAAGGCGGGCGGATCACCAGAGGTCAGGAGTTAGAGACCAGCCTGGCCAACAGAGTGAAACCCTGTCTCTACTAAAAATACAAAAATTAGCTGGGCATGGCGGGCGCCTGTAATCCCAGCTACTCTGCAGGCTGAGGTGGGAGAATCGGTTGAACCTGGGAGGTGGAGGTTGCGGTGAGCTGAGATCGCACCACTGTACTCCAGCCTGGGTGACAAGAGTGAAACTCCGTCTCAAAAAAAGAAAAGAAAAATTCCACTTCAGGGCAATTTTCTGCTTGGATACATTTCTGGGTTTTGTCTCTGACATCTTCATGATGCCCAGTGCTTCGAATGCTGTTACTACTACGTTCCTCTTCCATGCGAAGTCATTTCTTTTCTTTTCTTTTCTTTTTTTTTTGAGATGGAGTCTTGCTCTGTCACTCAGGCTGGAGAGTGGTGGTGTGATCTTGGCTCACTGCAACCTCTGCTTCCTGGTTTCAAGCAATTCTCCTGCCTCAGCCTCCTGAGTATGTGGGATTACAGGCACACGCCACTGTGCCCGGCTAAATTTTGTATTTTTAGCAGAAACGGGGTTTCACCATGTTGGCCAGGTTGGTCTGGAACTCCTGACCTCAGGTTATCCACCCACCTTGGCTTCCCAAAGTGCTGGGATTACAGGCGTAAGCCACTGCGCCCAGCTTTGTGAAGTCATTTCTAATCCCCATTTTGGAACACTGAATATTTTCCTCTTGCAGTATTTTATGTCAGAGGACATTCCAACCTCAGGCAGATCCCAGGCAACTCAAGTACTTGATCTCAGTCAAACCTTATTTTTGTAGTAGGGCCCTTGATAATGAACCTGGGAAGAGAAATGGGAAATTCTGTAGATCTGTCAGCTCATAAGGAAATGCATGTCTTCTTCATTCATCTGGGGCACTGACAAGTGAACAATTTTTTGTTTTTTTTAAGACCGAGTCTTGCTCTGTCGCCCAGGCTGGAGTGCAATGGCGCAATCTTGGCTCGCTGCAACCTCCGCCTCCCAGCTTCAAGTGATTCTGCTGCCTCAGCCTCACTAGTAGCTGGGACTACAGGCACCTGCCACCACACCCAGCTAATTTTTGTATTTTTATAACATGGTTTCACCATGTTGGCCAGGCTGGTCTCGAACTTCTGACCTCAGGTGATCCACCCGCCTTGGTCTCCCAAAGTGCTGGGATTACAGGCGTGAGCCACTGCACCCGGACGGTGAGTGAACAATTTTAACTGTCCTTGTTGTATGATCATTTTTTACTGAATTGTACCTTGACTCAAAAAATCCAAATAACTGAATAGTCATGCGAGGGCTCTGGCATGGAAGTGGGCTTCTGGGATGCTTGCCAATGAGTTCCTTTTTGAGGACACAGAATCTAAGTGGAAAGATTAAGTGGAGAGGCAGCTCCACCCTCTAAGTCTTATTCCTATGTTCGATTCAAATCTTGCTAGCTTGATTTCTGTGGGGTCTGGGCTTTGGAAATTCTCTTTTTCATGGATGTCTCAGTGCACCTTGTTAAACCGAATTTGGACTGTTGTGTGTTCATCAGCTTCCAGCTCTACTGATTGGTTCCAGTTTCCTTGCTCATGAAAGCCAAGATAATCTGGCACCCACCAGCCAGCCATCCTCAAGTATCTGGCACCAAGGTAAACCTGGAAGCCAGTTAAGAAGTCCCAGTGATCCAACACACTCACTGCGTGATGAGAGACAGTTGTGGTATACCAGAAAGAGCACTGCAATAGGAGCAGGAGAACTGGGTTCTTGTCTCATCTTTGCCTCTACTGCATCATGGAAATTTGGGCATTTCTGTGATTTCTCTGAAATTCTCTTTCCTCAGCTATAAAATGGTGGTTTGAACTAGACAGTTTCTCAAGTGTCTTCCAGTTCCAAATCACTGAGTATATGAAAAACTAAAAGAGCTAAGCTTCATTTATGCCTTTGTTGCATAAACACAACTTAGCTTTAAAGATATTTACAGTAACTGCCTAAAGTTGCAATACTTCTGATCCTTTTCCACAAAAGTAATTTGTATAACAACAAAATGAGAAGGGACACAGTCTATATTTCAGAGGAGAGAATTAACCTCTTCTTACCTCAATGTTCCCTGATATCAAGGGGCATAATAATATCTAACTCAGAATTATGGGGAAGACTAAATGAGATAATCCCTGGCACTTAGAATGATGCTAGACAAAAAGTAAGTGTTTAGTGAAAGTTATTATTAATATAAAATTAGAAAGATTAAAATTTGCATGGGCCACAGTGGCTCACGCCTGTAATCCCAACACTTTGGGAGGCCGAGATGGGAGGATTGCTTGAGCCCAGGAATTTGAGACCAGCCTCGGCAACATGGTGAAACCCCATCTCTACAAAAATTACAACAATTAGCTGCATGTGGTGGTGCACGTCTGTAGTCCTAGTTACTCAAGAAGCTGAGAGGCGGGAGGATCGTTTGAGCCCAGGAGGTCAAGGCTGCGGTGAGCCATGATCACACCACTGTCCTCCAGCCTGGGTGACAGAGTGAGACCAAAAATATTGCCATGGAATTGTAGTAAGGGTTATGCTGAAATAATAAATGTTCAGCTGCTGCTCAGAAGTCAAGTTAAGACTAGAATAGAGAATTCAGAAACAGACCCACATATATATACAACCACATGGTTTTTAGCAAAGATGTTACTGCTGTGTAGTGAGGAAAAGAAGGTTTTATCAATAAATGGTACTAGACTGGTTGGATATCCGTATGGGGAAAAAATTGGTTTTGACCTCTACTTTATACCACACATAAAAATAAATTCCATGTGGCTCGTAGATCTGAGTATGAAAGTAACACATTAGCACTTCTAAAGATAACATAAGAAAAATAACCTTATGACCTTGGTGTAGGCAAAGATTTTTTAAGTGGAGCACAAAAAGTGTAAGCTTTAAAGGAAAAGGCTGATAAAGTAGATTTTATTAAAATTAAGAACATCCGTTCATCAAAAGACATCATTGAGATTGTTGAAAAGGGTGCGGTGGTTCATGTCCGTAATCCCACCACTTTGGAAGGTGCAGGCAGGTGGGTCCTTTGAGGTCAGGAGTTCGACACCAGCCTGGCCAACATGGTAAAAACCTCTTTCTACTAAAAATACAAAAATTAGCCGGGCGTGGTCATACACGTCTGTAATCCCAGCTACTGGAGAGGCTGAGGCACGGGAATCACTTGACCCGGGAGGTGGAGGTTGCAGTGAGTTGAGATTGCACCACTGCACTCCAGCCTGGGCAACTGAATGAGACTCTGTCTTTAAAAAAAAAAAAAATTGTTGAAAAGGCAAGCCACAGAGTGGGAGAAGATATTTGTAATACATATATCCAGCACATGACTTTTACCAATATATTATATAAAGACTTGAAGAGGCACTTCATAAAAGAAGATAACTAATGGTCAAACACATGAAAATATCTTAAGTCCAGAGGGAAAATGGAGATGAAAACCACAATAAGATACTATTATGTTCCCACCACAATAGCTAAAAGTTTTTAAAGCTGACAATGTTAGTGAGGGTGTGGAGCAATTAGAACTCTCATATACTGCTGGTAGGAGTGTAAGTTGCCACAGCTACTTTGGGAAACCGTTGTACATATGTAATAAAGCTGGGTGGATTCATAACTCCTGGCCCAGCAGTTTTAGTATTAAGTATATACCCCATATAAAGGTGTATATATGTACAGGAACGTTCATAGCACCATCACTCATAATAGCAAAAAACCAAAAACAATCTAAGTGCCTGATAACAATAAAATTAATAAATTGGGGTATACTCTTACAATGGAATATTATATAGCAACAGAGTGAAGCAAATTCAAAACACAACATGATGAATATCAGAAATGCTATGTTGAGCAAAAGAAGCCAGACAAAAACTAGACATATACCATATGAATCTAGTTATGTAAAATACAAAGAAAGGTGAAACTGATCAATGATTATGTAGAGGTCAGAAAAGTAATTATCTTTGGTGAGTGTAAAGACTGGGAGGAGGCATGAGAAAAGCTTCTGGAATTCTGCGTACGTTCTATTTCTTAGAACTGGGTGGTGGTTACCTAAGTATTACTTTGTAAAACTTCATTGAACTGTATGCTTAGTGTTTGTATGCTTTATGTATTTCATGCCTTAATAAAAAATTTTATTTTAAAAAAATGAAGGAGTACAAAAAAAATGGGAACAACCCAAATGTGTCTGCAGCCAATGAATGGATAATTTAATATGGTATATCCATATAATAGAATATTATTCATTCATAAAAAGAAACGAAGTACACGATACAACAGGGGTGAACCTTGAAAATAAACTAGGTGAAAGAAGACAACCATAAAAGAGCACTTTATATGATTCCATTAATATGAGATGTCAGAACAGGTACATCTATAGAGACCAGAAATAGATTAGTAGTTGCCTGCGGCTGGGAAGGTTGGGAGGAAATAGGGAGTGACTGTAAACAGATATGGGCCTTCTTTCTGGGGTGATGAAAATGTTCTAAAATTTATTGTAGTTGTGGTTGCACAACTTTGTGCCTACACTAAAAACCATTCAGTTGCACACTCTGAGTGAACTGTGTGGTATGTTAATGAAATCTCAATATAGCTGTCATGAAACAAAAAGTTAAGAGATACTGGTAATGGTAATAATGATTGAAACATTGTTAATCATAGTCAGCCTTAGGAAAAGGCTGCACCACCATATGGTCCTTTGGTATGATAGGTGAGCACATTGTTACTGGAGTCAGATAATGTTCTAATCCTGGCTTTGCCATTTACTGACTCTGTGACATTGGGCAAATCATTTAACCTCTCTGAGTCTGAATGTTTTCATCTGTAAAATGTAAATATTAATAGTACCTACCTCATAGAACTTTTGTGAAGATTATTCATTTAATCAAGAAATAGTTGAGTGTATTTATATGCCAGCCACAATAAATAAAACTATTGTTATCATCCAGGAGATATTGCATCTGAAGAGTCTTAACTCCATTTTAGTGAGAGAGGCTACAAGTGAACTTGAGCGTATGTCGTGAGGACAGGACATCTTTCCCCTACTATACCACATCCATATCTATTACAAAATACAAAAGTCATGTTCAAGGCCGGGTGGGGTGGCTCACGCCTGTAACCCCAACATTTTGGGAGGCCGAGGTGGGAGGATTGCTCGAGCCCAGGAGTTCGAGCCCAGCCTCGGCATAGTGAGACCCTGTCTCTACAAAGAATTAAAAAATTAGCTGAGCATGATGGTGCATGCCTGTAGTCCCAGCTGCTCAGGAGGCTGAAGTGGAAGGATCACTTGAGCCTGAGGAGGTAGAAGCTACAGTGGGCCGTGATCGTGCCACTGCACTCTAACTTGGGTGACAGAGCAAGACTGTGTCTCAAAAACAAACAAACAAAACAAAAGCCCAGGAAATTGAGTTATAACTAACTGATATATGGACAGCTCAGAAATAGAAAGTGACCAGTAGTTAAAAGACTACTTGACAAGGTTTTCATTTCAACAAATATTTATTGTTTCTGTAAAGGAATTACTTTCAGTCATGTTGAAAATCATACTATGTCTACTTACTTGTTCTACTTATTAAAATGTTTGTTCTGCAGAATGAATGTGTAATCTTTTAAAATTAAATTGAGAGTGCTTGTAGTCTACAGGTGTTGAAAAAGAAACAAGTATGAGTTTGTCAAGTACCTGATGCGAAGGGGCGAATCTCCATAATGTCCATAATGCAGTGGTTAGGAGCTCCGGTTTTGGAGTCAGACCTTGATGCAAGGTGTCTGACCTCCCTGGGTCTCAGTTTCTTTATCTGCAGAAAGAGATTGGTCTCATAGCATTGGAAGATTAAATGAATTAATATAATGAAGTGCTTTAAAAAGTAAGCAGTCAATATGCCATTATTATGAGACCACCAGTATGGCGGATTCTCATACCACAGGCATACATAAATTATGTATATAATTTCTTGTTAACTTTTGTGACATCTTGGGGAGTCAGAAGTGGTTTCCCTTTCATGCAAATAAACTAATAAGTGAAACTGAGTGATTGGATCCAAAAGAGCTAATTGGGCATGGTGAGAAAATAACAACCCAAAAGGTATCTCCAGTGTGAGAGAAAAGCCACTAAGGGTTTTTGTCACCGGAATATAAAGCAGTGAGCTTTTGCTTTTCAGAATTCTAGGTAAATATGAAAGTTGTTTCAATTTCTGATGTAAGGAATGCTGGGATTGGATTAAGCAGTTAACAGTTAACATTTAGTTTATAGGCATTTTAATACACATAGTTGTTTTATATTTCTTTAAAACATTGAAAATTATATATCTCTTGTATATTTGGCTGGTAGAGACAAGTAATTATGTCTTGTTAATAGAGGGACTTTTTTTTTGTTTTGTTTTTGAGACGGAGTTTTGCTCTTGTTACCCAGGTTGAAGTGCGATGGTGCTATCTTGGCTCACGGCAACCTCCGCCTCCTGGTTCAAGCGATTCTCTTGCCTCAGCCTCCTGAGTAGCTGGGATTACAAGCATGCACCACCAGGCCCAGCTAATTTTGTGTTTTTAGTAGAGATGGGGTTTCTCTGTGTTGGTCAGGCTGGTCTCCAACTCCTGACCTCAGGTGATCCACCCGCCTCAGCCTCCCAAAGTGCTAGGATTATAGGCATGAGCCATCACGCCCGGCTGGGACTTTTAAAAAATAGAAAAATCCACAAATGAATGAAAATATGCTACAATTCTGTTTTTAGACCTAGACCTGGGGGAAACCAGTTTGCTGGGATTCCACACACGCGTTCCCTGCACAGCCTCAGACATAAGAAAGACTAGGTCCCCATGCTGGCCATACGTGCCGAAGCCCATAAAAGAGATGACGACACATGCCATGACTTGCTGCCTACTGCAGTTACATTTCTGGCACGAAAATAGTTGTTTCCTGTTCAGAAGGAGTATGCCCAGTTCTCTGCTACTGCATTTACTAAGTTCACCTTTATAGAGCTTGCCTGCAAAGTGCTTTAGTCACCATAATCCACCAGGAGAATTGACCAATAAGCTGGAATCAATTTACTGCCTCCTGCTCAGGCTGGCCAGTAGTGCTGTTTCTTGGTGTGTGCTGGGAAGTCAAGAGGTACACAGGTGGCTGGGGTGGACATAGCATTTTGTTGGTGTGTTTTATTTTAAAAATCCAAGACTCTTTACCAAGTAACACACTTATGATTCAAGAATTAAAGTTTACATCTAAGCAAAAAGAAAAATTCAAAATCCTATCACTCAAAACCATTGTTACCTTCTTCATATATTTTTCTCCAGGTATTTTAAAGCAGGATTTGCATTTTTTATTTTATACTTTTTATCCTTATTGCTTTTCCCGCCTTTGAAAACTGAAAACATTACAAAAGTATGTAACAGATAAAGGAAAAATCCCTGTATCTGCTGCCTCTAAATCTCATCACTGAGGACATTTTTATTCTGCTCTTTCTTAACAGTAACCTCCAACTTCTGCCTCTATTGGCCTGTTGTTGTTTTAAAACTTTGAGCTACTTTTACTGAACTGGATTTGTCCTTTTCAAACTTTTCTCTTTTCTTGGCTTCAGTCCTGCCTCTCCTCCTTTTTTTTTGGATGAAGAATTTTGAACGTGCACAAAAGTAGAAGGAAGAGTATAATGAAACCCATTGTTCCCATCACCTAGCCCCCGTATCCCTCATTCCACAGCCGGTCCTGCTCCATTCCCAACCCACCTGTACCCCAGCCCTTGTTACTTTGACGTGCTCACTTTGTAATGACCTTCTAGGGTCCTTTGCAGTCCCTAGGACTTCACTGTCTTTTGGCTTTGAGTAAGGACCAAGCGCCTGCCCTGCTGCTCTCAGAGCTTCTCTGGAGCCTGTGCTCTGTCCCAGGCTTGACCGGCTGACCTGGGCCTTCCCCACTCAATGCTGAAACACCTGGAAATTCCCAGACGTTGAGTGCACCAGCCTCGCAAGTTCAGCTCCTCATTCTCTTTCCTGTTAATGAAGAAGGTCATTGCTCAAGTTATTTGGAAGAGAAAAAGTGGAATTTACTACCTGGGTGTTCCTCATCCATGCTGTTCATATAAATTTAAACTTAGATTCCTGAGAATTACATTGAACATGACAAAAATTGCTGTGTGGGCAGTTTAGTTGAGTACTTGCAGATTGATAGAGCCCTTAGTAATAATGAAGGGAAAAGGTTCTTGAAGCTGCTTAGTTCCAGAAGATGAGCTCACCAGTTAAGGAGTTTGCAACTAAAGGTCCTCATTAACCTCTTGCTGGATAGCAAAGAGGAAAAAAGAAGAAGAAAATCCAGACTCTTCAAATCCTGACCTTTGGGGAGACCTAAGAAGAAGTCATCCTATGCTACCCCCTCCTCATGGTGGGTTCCTGCATTTCATTCAGATTTACTTATCCCAGATTTTTTTTTTTCACTTCAGCTTCTCTTAAGTTTGTAAAATATCCTCAAACCATCACCACGTCATGGCCATGGAGTGCTGCCATGGCTTGCTATACTGGTGGTCAGCTTTTGTGTGAGATTACATAACGAATACCACATGGAACTGGAAGATGCCAGCGTTTGAGTTGTCCCTCTTACCTAGCAACCCAATCAGTGTTTCTCAGAGGGAATGTGCTTATCCCAAGTAAAAGGTGGAGTTTATTGTGTGGCCACAAGGTGATCCAAGCCCAATTGAGTCTGTCTCCAAAATTCAGCAGGATCATGCTAAGGCCAGGGCCCGCATCCTAGCTGCATGAGCTCCCCTAAGTAAGGCCTCTCATTGCTGGTGCCGTTTGAACAGCGGAACGTCCCTTTCACTCAGCCCTCTTGGTTGGATTACCCTTTCTGAGCTTCCAGAATACTGTTTTGTATCTCTGTTGAGGCTCCTGTGTTGGGAAAACTGGCCACAGGGTCAAGAGGGGTGACCCAAGCCAGAGCATTGTGTTCCCATCATAGACTGGATGGAAACCAACCTGAGGGACAGGAAATCCAACATCTGTTCTATCTGTCAGAGTGTCCAGCAGGTTGTACTTCTGATTGTGGTCTTCTGGCTCTTTGTTTTTGTTCAGTATGACTGCAGATGGCATTAATAGAGCCATGGTCTGCAGAGTGGGTGAGGTGGCAAAGTGAGAAAGTGAGTGTGGTACATTCAAGTTACCTTTCCACTTTGCACTCCCCGGTGGCTTCCCATTGCACTTGAAGTAAAGAATGCCTCATCCTGACCCAGCAGGGCAGCTCCCCTCAGGTCCCATCCACCTCACTAGCCTCCCTGCTTCCAGTTCTTCTCTGCTTTCCAGCCATCTTTCTATTCCTTAGACACAGCAAGCTTGCGCCCACCCCCCATCCTTCGCTCTGGCTCTCCTGCCTGGGATGCTCTTCCCCATGTCATCACGTGACATGGTCTCTTTTAGACCCACAGGTCTCAGTCTGTTTCCTCAGAGACACCTTTTCATTACTAATGAACTCTAAAATAGGCTCCAGGCATTCGCTGTTTTATTTTCTCCAAAGTTCTTTTTACTATCTAAGTAATCTTGTCGTTTGTTTGTTTGCTCGTTGCCTTTCTCTCCCCACTAGACTGGAAGGTTGACATGAGAAGGGACTTTGTCAGTTTTCTTGTATGTCTCCAGTGCTTAGAAAAGGACTGGTACATAGTAGGAGCTTAATAAGTATTTGTTGCGTGGCTGATTGAATGAATGAAGATGGTTATTAGGAAGATTATAAGGTAACTGAAAGCCAAACCATGTGGTTGTTTAGCCTGAAGGAGAAAAGTCCCAGGGGCCATATGCTGGCCGTCTCAGTAATTAAAGCTGGTGCTACCCTAAAAGCACCTAGCCCTGCTTCACTCCTTTCTCTTAGCCAGATTGCTGCCCTCCAAGGAGATGGGCTTGTTCTGGGCACCCTTATGAGCCAGAACTGGAGCCAATAAGTGGAAACTCTAGGGAGACATATTTTGGCTTTAAAAGAGAAGAAAAAATAATAATAATTGCCACTTTACCTGAGGACGTAGTGGGCTTCACCAGACAGCAGTGAATTTTAAGTCACCTGAGGTATGCATATGCAGGCACAGGCTGGGTGCTCTCTTGCAGACCTGGTATGGAGAGGGCTCAGCACCTGCATGGGCAATTAGACAGGGTTTACAATCCTTTCAGCCCAGAGCAGCAGGGAGCCTGCCCTATATTTTTTGTTACTTTCTTTTTCATTCAGTAAATGTCAATCACTGTGGGCCCAGCCCTTTCCCTGCCCATCATGCTGATTACAGAGAGTCAGGAGGTAGTTCATGATCCGCATGTAGTAAATGGGGGTGAAAGAGTTGAGAAGCTGTAGGAAGACACAGAAGGGGATTGAGCCTGGTCTGGGTCATCAGGGCAGGCCTGCCGGAGGAAGTGACTTTAGGTGGTAGTTTGAAGGATCAGTGGGAGTTGCCAGGAAGAGGAATAGAGAGAACTGTGGGGAGCCCCCTGGGTATGAGCATGGGAGCCCCATCACAGTGTCTTGGGGGTGTAACTGTCATTTAAGGGATAAGGGCCAGGAAAGTCAAAACATACATAGAGCAGACCCACATGATGAGCAGTTGGGTTGGTATCAGCTCCTTGTGAAGTGGTGATAGAGGATGGTGTGCAGGGGAGGAGTGGAAGAAACAAGACCATGGGATGAGAGGGGTGGGCAAAAGCCAGGCCAGGCAGGCCACAGAAGCCAGGTCTGGGCTGCGTGCTCAGGGCAGCAGGTCCTCTGGAGGGTGTAGATGGTGAGGTGACAGGCAGAGTTGTGTTTGGAAAGGGCACTGTTTTCACTATGGAAAATGAGTTTGAGAAATGGCAGGGAGAGCGATAGGAGGTTGTTAGATATTTCTTAGAAGAAACCATGGTGGTCTTGGCCAAGGTCACAATGGCGGGAAGGAAGACATATGGGCAGATGTGAGAGATGTATGGAAGGTAGAGTCAGAATGATTGATCGACACAGCCCTGAGAAAGTCCCAGGTTTGTTTTTGGTTTAGGCAAGCATGGGTATCACTTTTGGTTTAGGGGAGGTGATCCCACTTCCTGGGACAGGAAACACAGGGAGAGAAATGGTTTTGCTGACAGTAGGGGCTTATGGAGGTATGAGTGTGATGTGACCGTGGGACAGCTGAGTGACAATTCTCAGTAGACTTTGTATACATCAATCTGAAGCTCAGAGAAGTCTAGGCTGGTGATATACAATTAGAAGACCAAAGCACAGAAATGAGGTTTGAATCCCTGGAAGTAGATGAGACAATCCAGAGAGAAGGGGTAGAATTAGAAGAGAAGGCAGCCTGGGGCAGAGCACGGAGGCTTGGCACGCCACACGCAAGGGACGTGGAGAGGCAGAGAAACTTGAAGAGGAGCAGACATGGAGCTTAGACACCCAGAGTGGGGCCCAGAGCTAAGGAGGAGTGTCTCAAGGTGTTGGGGTGGGGAGGGCGCAGAATCACCAGGCTTCACATGCTGCTATAAGGTCAGGCCTACAAAGGTTTGGATTTAGTGCACAGAGGTTATTAGTGACCTGGGCAAAGCAGTTATTTTTTGCTGATGAAGTATATTAAAAGGCATTCCAGGCATCACATGTGCCTTAGTCCATTCAGGCTGCTATAACAGAATACTGTAGACTAGGTGGCATAAAGAACTAAAACAACGGATTTATTCCTCATAGTCCTTGAGGCTGGGAAGTCCAAGATCAAGATGCTGGCAGATCCAGTGTCCAGTGACGGCTCACTTCCTGGTTCATAGAACGGCACCTTCTCATTGCATCCTTACATGGTAGAAAGAATGAGAGAGCTCTCTGGGGTCCCTTTTATAAGGCACTAATCCTATTTGTGAGGGATCTACCTCTGAGGCCTGATAACCTCCCAGAGGTCCGCCTCCTGATGCCATCACATTGGGGATTAAATTTCAACCTGTGAATTGGGAGGGAGTGGGGAGACGGGGGGGTAACAAATATCTGTCACAACACATAATATTGTTTTATGTGAGGAGTGTCCTGCTGATGTCAAGAAGAGCCTCTGTCACCACTGTGACCACTGTCCAGTCTCAGCAATGGGTAAAAGTGAATGAAGTGACCCAAGTCTGGAAGGCCTTATCTCACTACTGGTAAGGGAAGGCCCCACCTATAGTAGGTGGCCACCCTGGTTGTGCTCATTCCTGGCACAGGCCTCTTGAGTCGTTCAGACAGTCTCTGTACTACCAGCTAAAAATGACTGTAAGCTAGAAATTTAGAAGGGAGTGGTTTAGATTTTAAAGAGCTTGTTCATCTAATTAAATAGAACTGGAGTTAATGGCTTAGTGGTTGTTCTATAATCAGGCCCTGCTACAAGTGGTTAAGGAGACTGACAACGGGAACCAAAAGAGCCTGCAGGGACAGGAGTGTGGCTGTGAACATGGCTGGAAAGAGTCTCTGCCAGGACTTCTGAATCCAAAGCGGAGAATGTGGCTTCCATGGAGTTATGAGAGATAGGGAGGGATTTTGAGCTGTGGCCCACTGAGATGAAAAACTGGGTTGTATCATCTTGTTCTGGAGTTGCAGTGACAGTGTATGGCGAGGGGTAATAAAAGGAGCAAAGGATCTGAACCCAACCTGGTTTTGAATCTGGGATTTCTCACTTTTTAGCCAGGTAACTGGAAAAGTGACTGAGAAACTCTCTGCATCTCAGATAATTCATCTGTGCAAAACGATTTGCATAGCTGTAAAGTTAGCTTGTGTATGGAGCCCCTAGCACAGAGGAGACATTTAATAAATGATCACTCCTGCTCTCTTTATTGTTATTATTATTATTATTATTTTTCTTCTTCTTGCAACGGAGTCTCACTCTTGCTCAGGGTGGAGTGCAGTGGCGTGATCTCAGCTCACTGCAACCTCCACCTCCCAGGTTCGAGTGATTCTCCTGCCTCAGCCTCCCAAGTAGCTGGGACTACAGGCATGCGCCACCACACTTGGCTAATTTTTGTATTTTTTGGTAGAGATGGGGTTTCACCATGTTGGCCAGGCTGGTCTCGAACTCCTGACTTCAGGTGATCCGCCCACCTCAGCCTCCCAAAGTGCTGGGATTACAGGTCTTTATTATTTTTATGGTCATCATTGTCTATGTTACATTTATGTAGTTGTTATGGATCACAAAACACTTTCAGATGTCCTCACTGATTGCAGTTCAGCTTACTCCCATACACTTGAGTTATCACACGGGTGTATCTGCGAGCCCCATTAGACCGAGAGCTCCTTAAATGGAGAGGTCCCCACTCACGGATGTCTAGTGCGGGCATAAACTAGAGGTTCCATGTGAGGAAGCACTTCCCCTACCAGAGCTCTTCAGAAAGAGAGCAGGTGGCTTCAAGAAGATGTCAACTTCCCACCCTTGAGGATATAGCAGGGGCCACCTGGCAGGGACACTGTGGGGAAGTGGCTGCACTGGTTGGAAGGCTGGCTTCAAAGAGATGGTTTCTGAATCCCGCTTTATAATCTATTAGTGTTTTAATTGGATGAAGCTGTTCTGATGTCCTGTCAAGTTCATTCAAAGGAGTGTTTGTACTCATCTAAGTTTGTGGACCCTGGACAAAGTGAGCCAGACCCAGCTGCCCGGGGGATCCTTCGTCTCTCTGCTCTAACTGCTCTTTAAACATACAGACTCACCTACTCTCTGGCAGGTGAAAGTTTTAAATTTAAAAATATTTTAAAAGAATGCTTTTATATGAAAGACAGTATCTTTTAAAATATCAAATTTGTCTTAAACATTTTGGCAGCATATGCCATGTAACTTTGGGATTTATAGTTTCTCTTTCATAGAATAAAAAGTTCAGTGCCACCACCTCAAGAGTTCTGCAAGTTCACATTATGTAAACATATATAATAAAATATTTACTTAGGGTTTCCATAAAAAAGGTCCAAAGCAGAGAATAAGAGAGTTTCTCTTTGCTGGTTTCAGAGGCTCTGCTGGGAATTCTGAGTGAAATTTAAGCCTCTTGAATATGTTTTGATTGGCCTTCTTCATATTTTATCTCCTGTAATGAACTCTTTGTCAGTTTGTCAATTTTGACTAAGGACAGAAAGTTCATGTGTAGTAACACAGAGACTGAATTTAAAATTATGGTTTATATCATGATGTAATAATCCTCTCTCTTGTCCTTCAGTCAATATTTACCTGTTAGGCCAATATATTATAATGCTGACTTCAA
This sequence comes from Nomascus leucogenys, assembly GCF_006542625.1. Taxonomy (NCBI): domain Eukaryota; kingdom Metazoa; phylum Chordata; class Mammalia; order Primates; family Hylobatidae; genus Nomascus; species Nomascus leucogenys. The sequence continues at coordinate 132,812,484 of NC_044402.1, forward strand.
AAGAAGACACTTTATTTTACCTTCTCTAAGTGTTGGTTTTAGATACTTGAAATACCAAAACTGGAAGTTGAGCCGTCTGAGACTCTTGGCTGAATTCACGTAAAGTTCAGTTCCTCGATCGCAGGGCAGGTTTCACTGCTCCCAGTGACCCAGCGACACAGCTGCGTGCCTGTCAGAACGAGGCAGCTAAGCTTGGAGTCATGCTGGTTCCTCTCAGCTTTCCAGACAGTCCTCTCCTCTGTGGGAAACAGATCTGTTATGTTACCCCATAGCAGCCAGGATCTCTTAAGTGGACTTAAGTATTCCTTTATGTATTACAGCTACAGGATTGGGCGGAAAAACCCAAAGAATGCCCTGTAGGAAGGTGGTCTCTGAGTGTCACACCAGATGAAGAATAGGGAATCTTAAATTCTTTTCCTTGCCTGAACCCCTTTTTTCAAGCACGCCATGTTTAAGCATTTTTCCATTTTAAAAACTGAGGGAAGAATTATCCCCCAGTGAAGGAGTAGGAGGATAATAAGTAGCTACACAGTTTGCAGATAAAATGTGTGATACCTTAGGACTGATCATTCAGGTCACCAAAGGAGCAAATGGTACTGTGTTAATAAGTTCTTCTGAGCCAACTTGGGTATGAGTCAAGACTCTGTCAGTGAGTCATAATGGAAAGGGAATTGATCCACTCCTTAACTGCCAAGTCCACAGGTAGACTAGTTTCAGGCTCAGCTGGATCCTGAAGTTCAAATGAGGTCATAATTCTTCTTTTCTTTCTTAGACTATTATTTTCTCTATTGGCGTGATTATGTAGCATAGATGTTTCCTGGAAGCTCCAGGTTTATGTGGTCCTTAATGCCTGGGATCCCAGGGGAGAGACCCTCTTTCCTGAAGTTCATATCATTTATCAAGTGTATTGTTCAACTGAAGCAAATTCAACACTATGCCTGTATCTTCCATGTGCTTCTCTCTGCCCATTGTGTATCTTTAAACTGTATACTTACTTTATTATTTTATTTTTTCAAGACAGAGCCTTGCTCTGTTGCCCAGGCTGAAGTGCAGTGGCACAATCTCAGCTCACTGCAACCTCTGCTTCCAAGGTTCAAGCAATTCTCCTGCCTCAGCCTCCTGAGTAGCTGGGACTACAGGTGTGTGCCACCACGCCTGGCTAATTTTTATTTTTAGTAGAGACGGGGTTTTGCCATGTTGGCCAGGCTGGTCTCAAACTCCTGGCCTCAAGTGATCCGCCAGCCTCGACCTCCCAAAGTGCTGGGATTACAGGCATGAGCCACTGTGCCCAGCCTATATACTTATTTTACATATATACCCTTTTTTTGTAATTTGTACATTTTGTACATTTTCATACACACTTGCATGTATATGTAAGTATGTACATATGTATGTACTCTTGTATGTATGTGTATATTTTTATTTTCACATACACTATATTTGATAGATGATTTACAGTATGATCAAGAATAAATCTTGAGTTTATAACCTAACTACCCTCTCTCATTTAAGGTACAGTTCTAACAGCCTTGGTCATCTGACGAACTCTCTGAAACCTGGTAGGGAGGGCAGGGCCTGTTAAAAGACAGCTCCACCAGGAAGGGAAGGAGCAGTCCTAAAAGGAAAAAGAAAGTGGATCCTTTACCAGAGGGAAAAGACAAACTGCCTGTTGATTCATTCATTCAACAAGTACTTCTTGAGGACCTACTATGTGCCAGGCACTCTTCCAGGCCCTGGGCGTACAACAGTGAACATTACACAAAAGGCCTTATTTGCTGGAGCTTACACAGTAGGGAGAGAGACAGATAACAAACACACAAGCCAGTAGAGATATGTCGTGATATCTGGTAGTGATGAGAGCTCTGAAGAAAGACCACGGTAAGCAGCAACAGGTGTGGAGTAGGTGCTTTACAGTGCAGGTGGAGGAAACGGTTGGGGGGTAGTGCGGAGTTGGAGGAGGCAGACAGGTGAAGGAAATGGGAGGAGGGGGGTAGAGGAACCTCTTCTTGTTTGGGGATTCTCTTTCAGTTGACCCAAATAAAGTAAGGAAGATTATGATAGGCAGATCCTGTTAAGACTGTCCCAAGCACAGGAAAAAGTATGAGCCAAGCCAACATCTAAATGGCTGGAGGGAAGATCTGTTCAAGGAATGGAAAGAGGTTTCCCATGACAGCTGCATACAGAGCATGTGACGGATGGGGCTGAGGTTGCTTGGGGTGTGACCCTGCAAGGACATGAATAACAGGCTAAGAGTACCTTTCCCAGACCCACATTTAGAAAGATCACAGCAAAGTGTGGAGGGCCAGGTGAGGGGGCACAGAGGCAAGGTAGGGCAGCCAGGTGTGGGCTGAATAGGGCAATAGCCAGAGGGAATGGGAAGGAAGGGCAGAGCTTTCAGAGGCTGCATCTGCAGGATTTGGGGATTAATTCACTTCTAGTGACCTAAAAGGATTTGTTCATCACCCAGAATGAGCCATATCTTCTTATGTTTACTCAAAGATAAGAAGCCTTTAGAAATGGGAAACATCTTGGGAAAGTGGTTAATCTTGTTTATTCACAAGAACAATTTCATCATCTTTTGCTATACAATGAGGAAAGCGACAGTAGTGCAGGTCACAGGGGGAGGTGGCCATGGAAGGAAGCAAGCAAGACTGGATGTGTCACCTAACTGCAGGTCCTGTGGCCTCTGGGAGTGACATACATTCTAGGAAAGGACTCCTGGGAGGGAATGCTGTGGCCTTCCACGCCAGCCTGATAGTCCTTCTCGTGCATTTACAGGCAACTTCGAAGTGGGAGTTCACATTGCCGACGTGAGTTACTTTGTTCCAGAGGGATCTGATCTGGATAAAGTGGCTGCTGAGAGGGCCACAAGCGTCTACTTGGTTCAAAAGGTAAAAATCCATCTCTAGTTTCTTTTCTCTTGCTTTATTTGTTTGTTTCCCTGGAAAATTGTGTGCTCTCTGTTATTACATGTTCTCTGGAAAGAGAAGCCAAAGGAAGACACAGGTGTTCATCTGAGGCCTCATCCCAGAGTGGCTCTGCTATATAAGTAACTGACAGATACTCAGCTTCAGAAAGAAAGGAGGCAAAATGCCTGCTTTCAAATGATTGTTCTAAAGCAGGGCTTGGCAAACTCAGCCCACACCAGCAACCAGTTTTTGTAAGGTTTTATTGGAACTCAGGCACATGCATTTGTTCATGTATTGTGGCTGCTTTCACACTACTTCAGCAGAGTGGCATGATGATTTCCTATTACTATAGGCCCTTTGAGGAAATGTTTTCAACCCCTGTTCTAAAAGGTGGGAGCCAATCTGGTCCTGACCTGCCCGTTACAAGATAGCTATGGGAGTCTGCAAGATGGAAAAGCAAAGGGAGATGAGGAGGAGTCTGAGCTTTTCCCTCTCATCCTGACTGCACCACTCTTGGTTGGTTACTAAGTGTCTACAGACCTCCCTAGACTCATCTGTGAAATGAAGGGACTGGACAGATTCATCTCAAAACATCCCTTCCATTCTGTGTACCTGGACCTGGCACATTCAATAGGTAACCGTGAGAATCCATTCCTTTAACGTGTATATACTGAGCACTAATTATCTGATGGACACTGCAGTAGGCCTCAGAGAAAGGGGTTAATAAGAGACCAAGCATGAGTAAGTTCTGCCCTCCACACTGTGGTTCATGAATTCTGCCAGGTTTCTTTCTCTTCTTTCCCTTCTCTGATCTTCTGCTCATTTGCTCATCTTCCTTCTTCGGCCATATCTGGACTTCCACTTCCTTTCTAGCTTTTTAAAATTTGGCGGTCCAGTTTGGGATTCTACCTATACTAGCTTGAGCCTTCCTGCCTCCCAAGCCCATGCCCTAGGACATGATTCTGGTATTTGCTCATTGACTGCCCTAAGGTCAGAGGAATATCCCCACCATCCACCCTAGAATGCAGCACCACAGGTGCATTCTAGAATTTCTGGGCTCCACTTCTAGCAAAGTGCCTACTTGATGTTCACAAAGGTATTGGCACTTCTGGAGCAAAAGCTATCCAGGAAAACCCTAAAGTTTCTAGGATTTCTGGTATTTACCGAGTGTTACTGAGAGTTCCTCTCATGTTTTCAACTTGTCCACCCTGAAAACTAACCTCTCAAAAGGGAAGGTACCAGTCTAGGCTTTGAGTGTAGCCATATCCTCTAGGGGCTGAAGATCCTGTTGCCTGTGGCCCAAGTTTAGTTCCCCCAGTGTAGCTGAGCTTATCAGTTGACAGTGATGTCTTCCACTCCATGGTGGAAATCACCTTGTCTGAGACCCTTTGCTCCTGCTACAAAGGGAGCTAGCCTAGGTGGGCTCTCTTGTCCCAAAGGAAAGCCAGAGCTGTTATCTGCCATAGCCGCCTTCAATATGTGGAGGCCCTACCTAGGAAGACCTGGCACCTCCTCTCCCCTGCCCCAGGACAGTACTCTCTGGATCACTGAAACCTAGAATATTTGAGCGAAACCCTAGCTCCACCTGCTCCAGGAGAATTGTACAGCCTATTTCTTCAGAAGTACAGCTTTGCCTACCATTCACATTAGGTGATCAGAACCACCATGTACGTGTTTTCTGCCATCCCATAAATGAGAATAGTGAATAGAGAGGAAGACAGAGTTGATCAGAGCCAGGAAATTCTGAGTCAGAAGCTGTGTGATCATCAAAACCCTGTTCCAGGTAACTGTGTCATGGGCAATAGGTAATCTCTATGCACAGTGATGCCTGAAAGACCCAGCACCTTCAGTGACCAGTTAGTGAGAATAGCTAGCTGTGTCCTCATCTGAGCAGGGGGAATTCCATACCAGACTTTGCTTGTGTCAAGCATACTGTGTCCCTACCTGACCTCTGTGGTTGGCCTAAACCTATATGCAATGTTTAAGAACTTCTCTTTGCCCCCAACCCCTCACAATGTCTGTGACACTTGAGTCCAAGCTCTGAGCAGGTATAGGCAGCTTAAGAGAATGCAGCGCAAACTTCTGACCCACAAGTATCTCTCTTGAGTACACAGGGCTTCCTCCCTGACCCCCATGGCCATGAAGCCACGGCCATGCACCAGCTGCTGCGCTCTCCTTTTATAACCAGGAATTACTTTTCAAAATCAGAAAACGAAAAAATCAAATTGGGTTAAGTAATTAAGCATGTTTCCTTTGGTTTTGTGTTTGTCACAGTTCTAGAATTTCTCTGTGGGACTACAGAGTTGGGGCTCTGCTGCTGAGTTGTGAAAGTGGGGAGCTGGGTGGAGGAAGGGCCCGCATGCCTCTGCTGCCCGGCACTGCCTCCAGCTTGGCAGGCACAAGTGGCGCCGGCCCGCAACCTTGGACAGCAGCAGCTGTGCGCTCTGATTCCTTTGAACCGCTGCTCTGACCTTTCTTCCTACTCGGTTTTGTTTCTTAAAGGACTGTGTCCAGGAACTTTTCTGCTGTTTTCACTTTACTTTGCCTATAAAGGTCTTCTGAAAAGCTGGATGAGCTGCGTTTCCGCCCTCCAGATTCTCTGCTTTCTCACTTGGCACAATCATTTCTCCCAGCTTCATCACACAGGGGAAGGGGGGCTGGAGTTCCAGTTGGTTTCCCATCTATAGGGAATGTGGCACTGATTTCATTCAGATCTATAAGTGACTGATGCCAGAACTGCAATCTTAGGTCATTATCTAAACTCTAATTGGGGGATTAACCCATGGAGTAGGACAGTATACAGTGTAACAGGTCTTGGGTCCAAATACCACCTCACCAAACAAAAGAATTTTAAATGAAATTCTTTTTGTTGAGATTTTGCTCACAGTAATAAGTATTTGGTTATTCTTGTTAACAATAGGGTATAATCAGGTGGAAATATAAATTTAAGTAGTGTCCATTTAAATATCAGGAAAAAACTTTCTGACAAAAGATGATTCCGTTAGACAGGGGACAGCTGCCCACCTGAACTTTGGCCTGTCCTTCTCAGAAGGACACAACATTTGCTCAGTTAATGCCTCTCAGCTGTCTTCTCTGGGAGATTAAATATAATGTAATTGCAAAGTTTAAAGTAATTTTAGAAAATAAGCAAATTAAGCTGTAAAAGTAAAAAAACCTAAACAGTTGAAACCTAAACCTAAATTTTCTGCCTATTGGCCCAAGCATTCATGTTATTTTAGGTGCGAAACAGCTCAAGTGAAAGTTCGCCCATAAATCTCTACGATATTTTATTGGTACTGCTTTATAATAGAGATCAAAGATTGGGATTGGAAGCCTGTCTTAATGTAGAGTCCAAAGAGTTTTAAGATGTTTCTTTCTGACACCAGCAGGTTGTCAGAGTGTTGATGTTTTGTTAACGTCAAACTGTGTAGCAAAGAGTTGATCAAATTCTGAATTCATGGAAGTGTTGATATGGAAAAGAAAACTCTTTAAACAGAGATGTTGGCTGGCAAGTGAATTAATCTATTTCCTTTAAGTTATTTCAGCGTGTAAGTGGGGAGCTAGCTGAGTGTACCTTGTTGTTAAAGCCTTGAAGTCCTCGGAGAAAAGGGGGAAAAGTCACCAATTCTCAGACTGCAGATATGGGCTGCGATGGCCAATGAGTTATCGCACTGAAAGCCTGAGGGAGTGTGGGTGGGGTGCCAGCAAAGGCCTGGGCTGAAAGGGGCAGAAGAGGCCCTGCAACCCCTCCAGGTAGTGGAGAAGCCCCTATGACTTGGCTTGTGGGCATCTGGCTCCCATGTCACTGCTAGTCCTTCCTGCTCCTCTTTGCCTGAATGATTGATTCTTCCCTTCTGTGGCCCTTTGTGTTGGTCACAGGGCTGTCCTGGCTAACCTGCTGCTGAACTTGGCCAGCCTGCCCGCTGTGGCTTTAGCAGATGTTTCTGCTCTCTGAGGCTAGTATAAGATTTTATAGTCTTGTTGGTACCCCCACCCAGCTGCTTTGGGCAGTGGTATATTTACCCAAATGATCAGTTTCTCTCTACTCTCTCAAGACCTGGTCCAGAATGCTTAGAAAGTCAGTGTCCTATCATCACTGTCCCTTTTCTCCACGGCCAGCTCTTAAGCTCTGCCCTGACTCAACTTTGGTCCTGGCCCCAAAGCATGCTTAAGAGGACTTAGCATCCTTCAAGCCCCGTTTCCTTTTCTGCTGCCTGAAGTGCTTATCAGTCTTCATCCACTTGGTATTTATTGAGTACTAGCTGTGTGTCATGTTCCAGGGATGTAAAGATGAGACAGATTCTGGTCTTGCCCTGGGGAAGCAGAGGAGGTGGACAGATAGCAAACACTTGCAGTGCATCAGGCTACCTTCAGGTACAGAAGTGCCCCAAAGGTGAGGAGGTGTTAGAGAAGAGAGAGAGATTGTATCTGCCTGGGCTGGTGGTGGGAGAGGAGCGTCTGCAAGGTCCAAGAAGGCTTCACAAAGCAATCGTGTTTTGAACAGTTTCACATTTTGAGTAGAAAATTTCTAGACAGACAAAAATGGGCAGAGAGGGCATTCCAGGTAGAGGCTAGAAAAAGCATAGAACGTTCAAGGAGCAGTATGCAGTTTGGAATTCTTGGGGTGTGAGTTGTAGAGAGAGCCACGGATGAGATTACAAAGAGAAGCCTGGAGTGGTAGGTGAAGGAGCTCGGATTTTGAGGGCAAGTAGGAAAGTGATACGGTCTCCTTCGACCAAGATAGAAAATCACCTTAGCAACTGTGTGGTTGAAGGATAGTGAGGCCAGAGGCAGGAAAATTGCCATCAGTACCAGGGCCCTTTCCCCCAGTCATATCCTCTTGAGGCTCTGAATAACTACCCCAACATAGAGATCTTTGCTCACAAAATCTTGAGAGTTTACCAATGTGGTAGTATCTAACTGGACCCCAGGAGAACTAGGACAATAGATGTCTTCAGCCTAGTGCCAAATGGACATTCTGAACAAGCAGCATTTCAGTTACTTCAAATTGTAGTTTCTTCCCAATTCTGGCAATGCATATCACACAAGAAGAAGTAGGGAGAAGCAAAGGGCAGGGAAAATGGAGAAGTTAGCTTCCCACTGTTAGCTTTGCTGTCCCCTTGGAGATAGGGTCCTACTCCTGCTTCCCCGTGGGGAACTCTTGGCCACCTGTGACCTTAGCCACTGAACATTGAGGGTCCAGGCTTTTCCAAAAACCTCTTGGCCCCATCGAACCCTCTAGGCCCTCCTTCATCCATAGGACATGCAAAAGTCCATTTACTAAATTCAGCTCCTTAGCTATTGGGAAGGTAAAGCCAGTGTGTCCTAATATAAATGGAATTGCAGATTATCATTGAGTGGAGATTAGTAAGAAGATGCAGAAGTCTGGAGAATAAACAAGTCTTATCTGGAATAATTTCTACTTCAGAATTGTCACTGGTTTTTATCCTGAGAGAGGAAGAGAGACATATCCGCACTTGAACAGTGGAAGGAGGAGAGGAAAAGACTCATTTGAGAGAGTTAGAATGTCAGATCTAGGCTTGGAAAGTGATTGGATGTAGAAGGGAGAGAGAGGAGAGTGAAGAATCACAGGCTAATCCCCAGCTGTGTTCTGGGGACAGGGGTGAGGAGTGTGGGGAGACATGGGTGTGGTGTTTTGATTTTTGGTGGTTTTGAGGGAGGGGTGGTCGTTTGCTTCCTTGCTTATTTAACTTGGGACAGAGCGCTGCTCTTAACAGAGGTAGGAAATGTAGTCAGTGGAACAGATGAAGAAGGGAGGAAAATGCTGAACTTTGTCTTCTCCATGTAGAGTTTGAAATGTTCATGGGACATCCAGTTCATGGTGTCCAGAGGGCATTGTAGAGGTATGTGGAGTCACAAGGCCAGAGGGCCAGGCCTTGGACAGGGAAGACACTCATTGTGAGATGGCAGGAGACCAGGGCACACATGTAAAGTGAGTGGGCCTGGGAGAAATTGGCCAAAGGAAAGAGCTAGAAGGTTGCTTGCAACAGATTGAGTCTGATGATCTCAGTTTTCTCTGTGAAGAAGAGTTGAGGTTTTCTGCTGAGAAAGATTGAGAAGGCAGTCAGGTAAGAGGTCTGAGGAGAGTAGTAACATTTTGGGACCTCATCTGAGGGGTACGGGGAAGGAACTAACAAAGACAGGTGAAAGGCCTGCCAACCCTCATGGAGGTAAGAACTAAGACAGCTTAGCAACTCACCTTCACACGGCCCAGCTGTTTTCTCCATCACTGCTCAGTGAGGACTTGCAGAAGTAGGAAAGGGTGATTATAAGATCGATCGTGGGGTTTGTGGAGCTGGGATAGTAGAAGTGAGGGAAATAAAGAACCTTGAAGGAATTATCCATGTGGTTCACACTGCATAGCAAAGTTAATGAGGATAAGACAGGATAAGACTGGGGAAGAGGATCAAGGGGTCAGGGAATGTATGAACATTTGCACAGTTCTAATGATAGCCAGGAGTTTCCTAGCTCCTGGAGAGACCTTTCTTTTCCAGTCAGACATGGTGTTCCACACTTATCAGCCTGACCCAGACGCTCTCAGGAACCATGGCAGGCCTCATGTAGCTGACCTGTGTGCATGGACTGTTGCGCCATGGTCCAGGTGGGTCTCCCCCTGACATAATGGGACTTGGATTTGAGAAAGCAGCTGATCAGAAGGGGCTGCCTGCCTCTCCTTTCCAGCCCTCCTCCACAGGGATCCCACTGTGCCTGGGGTTGTGGGAGAGCACATTCACAGTGACCCTGGCAGGAATTAGGCCCCATTTATGAGAGGCTGTGATGTGCCAAACCGCAAATGTGATTGTAACCTCTTAATTCCTTTTCCTTTGAAACATAGAGGAATAACCATCTATTTACAAAACTATATAGACCTAAAGACTGTTTTCTATGAGAATTTCATCTGAATTTTGCTTTAAGACCTGGTAAATGTCTTTTATAAAGAATACTTCTTAAAAATTAAATATAATTATAGTAACCAAAAAGTTTTAAAGTTCAGCTTTTTCATGAGCACTTAGATTGGTAACTGACCATTGCAGTGTGATTAATAAAATGTCTTCTGTGTAAGATATAGGACACCACACAGTTTTTGTAGCCTGCACAACCACTGCATGTGCTGATAAGTTTTAGGAGGTTAGTAGCCAAAACAGTGTAGCTTATACTTAAAATAATAGTTGTTGATGAAGTTTTTTTGTCAAGATGCTTAAATATAAGTCTCTAGTATGTTTCATAAAATGTTTTATGTGATGCAGTAAACATAGAAAAAAAGAGGTGGTCCATCTCCTGGGCAGAAGCCAGTCAGTTGTCTACACACTGTAAGTGCCTACCATGCATCAGGTATAGAGAGAGACAGGAGTGAGGGCTGGCCCTTGCTCCTGAGGTTTCAGTGTCTGTGGCACTCAAGGCACCTGAAGAAGCAATTAGGACAGTGTGGTAAATGCAGCGGAAGAGCAGGGAGGATGGAGTAAGTGGCTGACTGTGTAGGATGGCCCCAAATCCTCTTTGAAAGAACAGGGGAGGTGTGTAAAACACAGCACACACTCTGCCTAGGGGATTCTGGATAAACCTTTTAGCAGTGGCAATGAGCTGAATCTGAAAGGAAGTACAAGAGTTTGCCAGATGTAAAATGTCCAGAAAGGTGTTCCAGAAAGAGGGACCAGCACAAGCAAGAGCTGGAGCAGCACACAGACAGGTGAAGGGGGTGCAGTGGGAAGGCCCGTGTGACTGGTGTTGTCCGTGCCCCGGAAGAGGGCCAGGGCACAAGGCTGAAGGGGATGCCTGCGCCCGGTGACAGCGCACCTTGGATACCGTGGGCTGGCCAGTGAGCTGACTTTCACTGAGCATCTTCAGTATTGTTCTACCAATAAGAAGACCAAGACTCAAAATTTTACCAACTTGCCCAAATTGTACAAGAAGCGGTGGGCCCAGGATTAGCCCCCAAGTCTCTCAGGTGGCAAAGCCTTTGCTGTCTTTCCTGCACCATGCTGCTGCTGAGTCTGCACTTCACTCATTGTAAAAAGGTCTTTAGACCTTGTTGTATTTTTTTAAGTGGTGAGGCCCTTTTTGCGAATAATATCTGAACCCCAAATTCCAACATATAGAAACAGATTAGGTTTTCACTAGATAATTAGCATTCATTTATTTCATATTTAAATGTGTAACACACACCAATTAATGAAAACACTGACTTTCTTTTTAATAAGCTCATTTATTTTGGAATGCTTGCAGTTGACAGAGAAGTTGCAAGGGTAAATGTCCTCATTTAACCTTACTTACCTCTGAAAGACCCTGTCTCTATATATGGTCACACTGGGGTTTAGGGCTTCAACATATAACTGCGCGGGGGGCGGGGAGGGTGCCAGTTCAGTCCCTAGGATAGCCCAGAGGCTGAGTAGGTGAAATCTTTATCATTCAACCATGAGATGGTATCATATTGAAGCTTTCTCCATTTTGTGCACTATTTTTAAACAGGTGAAGATGTATCATTTTATAAAACACTTGACATATACAAGAAAATGTTAAATATTTGAATTACATTCTAATGCATCACAAAATAAGTTAGCAAAGAAAATATAGTATTGTCTGAACTGATGGTGCAAAAGTAATGGCAAGAAAAAAATTTCAAAAGTAGTTGTCTGTAAAAGCTGTTACCGAAGGCTGTTAGGAAAAGCTGTTACCAAAGTTATCAGGTAGTCATTAGGTTTCATACAGATGTTAAAAGATATGGCGTTCTTTAGAAATGCCAGACGATTGCCAATTATTTGTTACTGGTGTGGGCCATGAGTTCTAGAATTTACTATTCCATACCAAAGATATTTACTGTACTAAAGTAGAGTACAGTTGCAGATACTTCACGCAGAATAAGAAGCCGCTGGGGTTTGTTCTGTTTCTGCCCGTAAAGAAACATAGTTTGCTGAATGTACCTCAACTACAGCATGGCCACCCTTTGCCTATCACTTCTCAGTTACCTAGCATGGGGTTACAGTGTTATCCATGCTCAACATTGCAAGCCAAAGTGGGCCATAGTAAGTATGTTGAGTAAATGGCTAGTACTACTGATGTTTTTAGTTAGAGAGGTGGGGTGGATGGTCCTGCCATTAATCAAGGAAAATATGGGAAAAGGAACAGATAGTGGTAGATGGGAGAGAGTTTTTGAAGTATTTTCAGGAGATACAGATAGAGATATTCATTTCATCTTTGGAACACTAGAAAAAAACAAGTAATATTTTGGGACAACTGCAAGTCATCATTTGAAAGTAAGCTGAAAAACAATTTTTAATTAAAGAGTATATACCGTTGACTCAGTTTATTATGGAACAGAAAGATCAATAAGGAGAAGAAATAATTTAGGCTTAAAAAATGGGAAAATGGTTAACTAGTTTATCACAATGTTCATCTAGGAAACCTGGATATATGACCCTTTCAGTTTTATCACTCTAGTGATATTTTATTGAAGTATTCTCTTAATGTTCCAACATGTAATTTGGTAAATTGCGGTATATTCAGTTACTAAAACATTGATTCAACAAAACAATAGCTTATTTTACTTTAACAAAACCCTGTCCAGAGTTTACACTCAACCCCTGGGCTCTCAAGTATATGTATAATTCAACTGGAGTGCTTATATCCAAAAGCACAAGTACTTCTTGAGTCTGGAGCTTCAGGTTTGGTAGATAATACAGTGTAGCTATTTTCCATTGCCTTCATTGTACTTTGTCTTCCCTTACCAGTTCTCCTCACTTTCCCAGCTCACATTCCTATTTGACTCTAGAGGCGCATGGAAAAGTATACAATAGTGTGGTCTTTCTGCAGAGTCTTTGGGAACAGAGCCACCTCCATCTTCAGCTTGCTCTGGAAAAGCTGAAGCTGTTCACCAAAACTCTGCCCACTGGGCTTCTCCTAAGCGGGTTGGAGAAAGGTGCTCATGGGCCTGTGCTCTGTTTACAGGTGGTCCCCATGCTTCCCAGGCTGCTGTGTGAGGAGCTGTGCAGCCTCAACCCCATGTCTGACAAGCTGACCTTCTCTGTGATCTGGACACTGACTCCAGAGGGCAAGGTAACAACTTACACGTGTTCTTTCTCCACTTACCTCTTTTCCGTTCCATGAGTCATGAAGCACTCACCATGTGCCTGGCACTGGCTTGGGTGCCATGGTGGTAAGACAAGGGAGGTATGGAGTAGCCATCATAGAGAAATGTCAGAGTCCCTGCCTCGGAAGAGCCGTCGGCCCCACTTAGAAGCCAAGACTGACCCTAAGCGCTTAGAACAGGTTTCTTGTCTGTTATCAGGTGAAGGAAGAAATTGAGTAAGCAGAGTGATGCCAGGGAGGCTTATGCAGGAGACAGGGTGTAAGTGGGATTGAATGAGGATTGGCAAAGGCAGGAGGGGCAGCCCAGCCTGCAGTTAGGAGAGCAGAGCCTGTTTGGAGGAGGACGTTAGGTAAAGTGGGAAGTTTACATAGGTGGGGTGAAATCAAACTGGAGAATCACAAATGAATTGTAGGTGTTAGGGTTCCTCTGAAGTGTCATGAGAAAGCTGATTGTAGAAAGGTCAGTGGTGCATTGTCATGCAGGATGATTGGAGCGGTGAAGATGAATTAGCAAGATGGTGCTATAATCAAGGCACAAGGTGGTGAAACCACAGACTAAGAACAGAGGAGAGAAGGATGTCAGCAGGGGTTTCTAGGCATAAGGAAAAAGATGTCTGTGCCTGTTGTCGGGATGTACCTATGCGTATCATAGGGAACAGCAGGAGAGAGATACATGAAAGAGAAACTAGTCCCCTCCCTGCAACCGTAACAACTCCAAACATTCAGAAGTAGGGCCATGATTAAGTAAGCCCTGGTGCCTTCTCAATGGAATATATGCAGTTATTAAAGTTGTTGACAGAGACCATGGAAGAACATGGGAAGTGTTTATACTGTAATATTAAATGGAAGTAAAAAAAGATATTTAATTATAAAGAGGTTCCAAATAAAGATAGAGGATCAAATACCCACATTTACTTTCATTCCCTCCCAAAACCTCACTAAAACAACAGTAGAGGCATTTTTTTTTAAAGACATAAACCCACAAGGACAAAGAGAGTGGGAGAGGAGACAACAGCAACAAAATTTTGGAATCTGGGTAGCAGATGGATGAGTGTAACTGACTTAGCAGTCCTGAGAAAGCTGAATCCTGAGCCAGCAATACAGAAAGCCAAGAAACAACCCAGTTTATGCAGCAGAACCTTAAACAATTCAGAAATTGACAGTACCAGATAATTCTAGAAAGTGGGAGAGGGTTGGGGGAGAATGAGGCTAACAACAGTATTGAAAGTTTATTTTTAAAAATTGCCCCTCCTATAACTTAGTGGAAGATCAGAAATGTGTTCTCTAGACAGGGTAAAGTAAGAGGTGTCTGAACTGGAGGACATCAAACATGCTTGATGGCAGTGACACCTTGGGGGAGATTGTGTGAATGTTGGCATACTGAATGTTAAGAGTGTCAGCTTTCTTTTTGCTGCCAGCCCCAGAATTCTGGTCACCAGCCCTATATCCATGAGTCGGGACATGGGAAAATCTCTGAGGAATCTGAATAGTGAGGAATAAAAACATAAAGATACTAACCTTAATAGTTTCCCAATCAGCAGCCCAGCTGTCTTTCCCTACGGTAAAGCTTACAGACAATAAGCTTCACCCACACAATCAGAGCTTTTTAGGATTTCATTTCCATGTATGAAGAGACAACCCGAGGGAAGCTTCTAATGTAAAATAGGGAGGCTATTACTAATGCATTGATTCAACAATAGCTTTATTTTACTTTGATGAAACCCTGTCCAGAGTTTACACTTAGCCCTTGGGCTCTTAAGTATATGTGTAATTCAACTGGAGTACAAACAAAACAGGAAAGAAGTAAACAAACAGGAAATGAAGTAAACAAACAGGAAAAAGTAACTAGAACACACTAGCAGGGAAAGGAAATTATCACTTATATCTTTAGGGAATTTTTTTAAAAAAGAAAGTAGCTGTGTCACAAAATCTTGATACTTTAAAAAGGAAACATTTGGAGGGAAAAAAAGAGCTCTTGGGAATTAAACACAGGTTAGAAGAATTAAAGATTCAAGATTCCTACTGAAAGGTAAAGTTGAGGAGTTGTCCCAAAAAGAGATAGAAAAGATAAAAAATTAGAAGACTAGTCCAAGATATACACTATCTGTTCAATGACCGTTCCAGAAATAGAGAACAAAGTAAACAGAGGAAAAGAAATGATCAACAAAATAATTTTAGGAAATGCCCCATTCCTGGAAGATGTGATTTTCCATATTAAAAGGGCACACTGCCTAGCACAGGGGTGGAGACACATCATCCAGACACATCATTATAAAATTTCAGAACACTGTGGACAAAGAAAAGACATACAATAAAATCAGAAATCAGAATAACTTCAGATTTTTCTACCACAACCCTAGAAATTAGATGACAGTGAAACAAAGCTTTCTAATTTCTGAAGGACTGTGATCTCCATGCCAAAATTCTGTACCCAACGAAGCTATCAATCAAAAGGGTGGGAAAGGACATTTTCAGACATACAAAGCTTCAACAAAAATGTCCATCTCATACACCCTTTCTCAGGAAGCCACCAGAAGATGTGCTTCACCAAAATGAAGGAGGAGTAAATGAAGAAAGAGGAAGACATGGGACCCAGGAAACAAATAATCCAATACAGGAAAGAAGTGAAGGAATCACTGAGATCAGGGCTGGCAGACTTTTCCTGTAAAGGGCCAGATAGTCAGTATCCCTGTCACGGCTACTACACTGTCCTTCAGGTCTGTCTTAAAGAAGATGCTAAGTGCCAGGTGTGGTGGCTCACGCCTGTTATCTTAGCACTTTCGCAGGCCGAGGCAGGTAGATCACTTGAGGTCGGGAGTTCAAGACCAGCCTGGCCAACATGGTGAAACCCCATCTCTACCAAAAATACAAAAAATTAGCTGGGCCTGGTGGCGGGCACCTGTAATCTCAGCCACTTGGGAGGCTGAGGCAGGAGAATCACTTGAACCCGGGAGGCAGAGGTTGCAGTGAGCTGAGATCATGCCATTGCACTCCAGCCTGGGCAGTAAGAGTGAAACTCCGTCTGAAAAAAATAAAAGAAAAAGAAAAAGAAGAAGACGCTAAGCTGGATCCTCTCATGGGCTTCTACATTCTGTCTGTTAGAATCAGTTGTTTTGGTTGATATGTAGATATGTAGCTGGAAGAGAAAGGAGCATTTTAATAACTTTTTCAGATAATTGTGGCTATTCATTTTTGTACTACACCAAACTTTAATAGTTTCTCAAAAGTTGGTTGGACCAGGCACAGTGGCTCACGCCTGTAGTCCCAACACTTTGGGAGGCCAAAGTGGGCAGATTGCTTGACCTCAGGAGTTCGAGATCAGCTTGGGCAACATATCGAAACCCTGTCTCTACTAAAAACACAAAAATTAGCCAGATGTGGTGGTATGTGCCTGTAGTCCCAGCTACTCAGGAGGTTCAGGTGGGAGGATCACCTAAGCCTGGGAAGTCAAGGCTGCAGTGAGCCATGATCACACCACGTAATCCCAGCACTTTGGGAGGCTGAGGCAAGAGGATTGCACAGCCTGGGCAACATAATGAGACCTTGTGTGGATGAAAAAAAATAAAAAACAGACACCAGAGAGTGTGCTGTCTTATCTCCCCAAAATACCCAAGTCTAAACTATAGTTTGTGTGTCATTTGTTCCTTCAAGTAAAAATGGTGTTCCATAAAATGAGCAATCAGTTCACTTCACGACTCAGTTATGTAAATGCTTTTCCTCAAGACCGCCAGCATACCTCTACATGCAGCAAAAGTGAAAAAGACAAGCAATCAAGGGTTGAGACATCGTAAAATTAATAGTTTTTACTCTTCTGTCCAGAGCATTTGGTTGTTCAATACGAGTATGAGGTATTGGAGTGCAGTAGCCACAGGTGTGCTGGGTGCCATTGTCAGATTTGCACCAAGGCAGCCACTTTACCCACGAGGGCTTTTGTGCCACCAGTGTAAATGTCAGCATGTGGAAAGGACAAACACTGCCTTAGTATTTTTATGAAAATAGTTTTGACCTCCTGGACTCCTGGAAGGGTCTCAGGGATCCCTAGGGGTACATGGACCATACCTTGAGAACCAAATGGACAGTTGGTGGAAAGTTTGGGGTAGATTAATATGCATAGCACGCAGAAAAATCAAGCAAATAAAAAGTTATTAATTCCAGGGAGAATAAAAAGTTGTATAGAAAAGAAAAGTAACACTTAGTATTATGTAACCATAATAGTAGATTGATAAAATGAATTCTGATCATTGTCATGTATTAGGAGGATTAAGGACTTGAATAGTTATGTGGGCATGGTGGGGGAGGGAGTGTGTATGGAAGAAAAAATAAATTATCTTCTGTAGTGAAAAGTTTGCAAATAATGCCTAAAAAAAATCAGGAAGTAGCAGACAGGTTATGTAGAAAGTTAATATCCAAATACTCTTTTAAAAGAAGTAAAAGTAGTTACTCTTGGGAAGTAACAGAGAGGGATGGGGGCTGCTGTTTTTCATAACAATACTTTAAAACTATTTTAACTATGTATACTTTAATATTTTTATTGTGAAAAATTTCAAACACATGAAAGTAAAGGGCACAATAAACCCATCCTCCCCACCTCCCAGATTCAACTATCAAGACAAAGTGTTTTAAAACAAACCACAGATATGTCATTTCGCTCATACATATTTTAGTATGAAGCTGAAAAAATTTTGGACATTTCCTTATGTACCACAATGCCATTAGCACACCTAACACGGACTACTAATGACTTGGTGTCATTCTGAACCCAGTCTGTAATAGATTTCTTTGCTTTCTCCTATAGATTTGCCTGAATTGGGATCAAAACAAGTTATACGGCCAGGCGCGGTGGCTCAAGCCTGTAATCCCAGCACTTTGGGAGGCCGAGGCGGGCGGATCACGAGGTCAGGAGATCGAGACCATCCTGGCTAACACGGTGAAACCCCGTCTCTACTAAAAAAAATACAAAAAATTAGCCGGGCGTGTTGGCGGGCGCCTGTAGTCCCAGCTACTCAGGAGGCTGAGGCAGGAGAATGGCGTGAACCCGGGAGGCAGAGCTTGCAGTGAGCCGAGATTGCGCCACTGCACTCCAGCCTGGGGGACAGAGCAAGACTCCGTCTCAAAAAAAAAAAAAAAACAAAACAAAACAAAAAAAAAAACAAAACAAACAAGTTATACACATTATATTTGGTTTTTATGGCTCTTAAATATTGGGTTAATAAAAAAAAAAGGACCCTTTTAAAGATTTTTTTAAGAGTTAAGAGGCAAATGCTATCTGAAAACAAAGAAGGAATTATGAGGACAGTATGCCAGCAATCATATTTTGGTGGGGGTAGGAGCATGCATAGGGGAAAAAATGAATGGAAAAAGACCAGTAGGAAATAAAATCGAATGCCAATAGCGGTTATGTTTGGGTAGTAAAACTGTGAGTAATTTTTTCTACTTTTTTGTATTTTCTAATGTTTTTTGAAAACATGTGTAGCTTTTATATTTTTATAAATGCTTATTTTTGTGAAAGTTTAACTAAACAGAAAATAAAAGCCCATAGAAGAAAGCTAACTTGAATTAACAGAAAAGAACTTTGAGTCTGAATTTTGCCTGCCAAAGTCAGACCCAAGAAATAAAAAGCTGCCCAATCTAATGAGCTTCTAAAATATGAGGGTCATAAAAGAAGCACTAGAAAGTGGCAAACTCTGTAACTCAGTTGGCCTCTGGGGTTTCTGTTGGAGGTAGTGTCTGGTGCCCAGGCCACTGGCATTAGGGACTAGAGAGCAGGTGTGAAGTAGGCACAGGATCCAGGAGGGGCTGTGGGCCTCAGTGCAAACCAAGCCAGATCGGAAGTAATGAGAGTTTGGACTAGAGACAGGGTTGTAGGGCAAAGCCCACTAACCACACTCCTTGTACTGTGGTTATCGAAACACCCTACCCAGACCAAGCGACCACATGAGAGGTAGACCTGGTTGGTTAGTCCTGGGATGAGTATCTCTTACCCACAATCAAGATGCATGAAATGAGAGGTCAGATTCCAGACTCACATCCAAGAGATGGTCCTTCCTCAAAACGCTGGCAAGGAAAGCTTGAGTTTAGCAAGGGCCGGGGAAACAAAGTTCGGAACCAGATGGGAGGGTCAGGGAGCCAGAGAAGGCCAACGGGCAAGGGGTAGCCCTGCATCAAGAATCCAGTGATGAGGAGGAGGGTCTCTGAAGCCTGTGTGGCCAAAGTCTGAGGCTGGTTTTGCATGCAGTGGTGACTTCTTTTGGCGTAAAGGTTTGGACTTAGAAGGAGCCAGAGCAGGGCCAACAGCATCATGCCACAGCTGCTGTGTAGCCACCAGTCTCTCACCTGGAGTTGAAGTGGAGAAAGCTGTGTATTTTTCCTTAGTCTATTGGAATGGCTTACTTTCTGGAGCAGGCATGGTGAGCTATAGAAAGAGTGTTCCAACGTTTTCTTAACGCCTACTAAATTTTTTTTTAAACACTCACAAGAAAATCTTGGACATGTATGCATTCATTAAGCTAGTGCTCAGGCTTTTAGGTCAATAAATGCTGAATAATTTATTTTTAGTGTATTTCTCACATGTTGGTTGTGAGAGTCTTATTCTCTGACTTAGTAACTAAGTCCTTAGACCTCAGAACCTTAGAATCTTAGGGCCAAAGATCAGAATAATAAAAGAAGGGTCTCACAATTGATTAGCTGTCCTCAGTTTGCATCTCCTGTGACATCCCTGCTGTGTGCTGTATAGGATTAGTCAGAACCCAGAGTGTACTATGGAAGTCGCCTGTTTCAACCATTTACTTAGGTCAAAAACCACGGGGTTATTCTTGACTTTGGTCTTTCTCTCATGCTACATCTGCATCCAGTCTGCCAGTGTGTCATCGCTGCTTTGCTTTCTGAATGCCTCCAGAATCAGCCCCCTTCCTTAACTACTGGCACTAATACCTGGGTCCAAGCTGTTCTCTCTCACCTTGACAAATACAGTGGCCTCCTGACTGTCCTTGCAGCCTCTGCTCTTGCCCCACGTCATCTCCTCTGCATACAGCTGTCAGAGTGATCCTTCTGAATCTTAAGCCTTGTCTCTCCATTAAAACTTTCCAATCTCTCATTCAGAATAAAAGATAAAACGCCCTTACAATGGTAACTTTTTCCTTGTTCTTTTCTGCCAGTCTTCTGTGCTAGAAATGCATGGACTCCAGAGTCTTCCTGCAACCAGCCTCTCCTCTCACGTCCTGGAGCATTGCTGCTCACAGGAGAGAAGCTGCCTTTTATGTATAACTGAGCTCTCTGCTGTGCTGCAGTCCCCCTCCCCAGCTCCAGGGACCTGACATCAGTCAAGGTTGAGTTTCCCCACCTGCCATCTTCTCATATCCTTCAAGCCTCTGCCCCTTCCTTGTAGCTGAGCAGATCTTTTCCTCCCTGCTTAACTCATTCCATTCTGAGAATTGGACATTGTAGAATTATGTCGTGTACCAGTTGGGGCTTTCTCAGCTGAACCTTCCGTGCTACTTGGGAATCCTTTTATTCGTCACTAGGTTCCAAGCCTTTTTTCTTGTGTTCCAACCTCAACCTTGCTTTCCACTCCTCTTTCCTTTAAGACCCATCATTCTCCCAAGTACCTTTCATTTCTCCTTCTTGGAAATGAGAGAGGCTAGCCAACTTCAACTGCTGAAGTCCCCCTTTCCACATCAAAATTTCTCTCTGCCTTGCCGCTACTTAGGAGGCTGAGGCAGGAGGATCACCTGATCAGATTGAGAACAGATCGAGACCCTGTTTCTAAAATATAAATGAATGAATAAATAAATAAGCAAATATTTGGCTGGGCGTGGTGGTTCATACCTTTAATCTCAGCACTTTGGGAGGCTGTGGTGGGTGGATCACCTGAGGTCAGGAGTTCAAGACCAGCCTGGCCAACATGGTGAAACCCCATCTCTACTAAAAATACAAAAAATTAGCCAGGCATGGTGGTGGGCGCCTGTAGTCCCAGCTACTTGGGAGGCTGAGGCAGGAGAATTGCTTGAACCCAGGAGGCAGAAGTTGCAGTGAGCCACCTGTGAAGAGAAAGCGAACATTCTGCTGGGTATAAGTGGATTGTGTGCAATGGTGCTTCAGTCTAGATATTCACGCCTTAATCTTACTGTGTTCGTCTCTTCCTTTTTCAGGGGAAGCCTGAGCTTTGCTCAGTGATGGTGGCCCTAGTGTGAGGACTGGGGCTTGTGGAGTAGCCGCTTGTTTGCTCTAGCCACCCCACTGCCTCTGTCCTCTGCAGTTACTAGGACCTTCCCTAGCAAGTTGGCGTCCTTTCCACCACAGGCATGACCTGCCTCTCTCTGCTCACTTCCAGCCCGTCCTCTCTCGGCCCAGTCCTTTTCAGACACTTGCTTCTTGGCACCTTTGACTTCTCTCACTGCCAGGCTGCCCCTACTAAGGATGATTGCCCTGTGTTCGTAGCTCTAAGAAGCAGCCAGAATCCACTCCGCCTCCCTCCCGTCCTCCATCACTCCAAACAGCCTGGTTTTGTTCCAATCAGGAAAAGGTTTCTTTCTTCCTCATGTTTTTTTGAACAAAATATTTTGCATACGGAAGCCTGGAGCTACTGCAAAAGTGATTTTGTACCTAATTATTTAAGATTATAAATTAACCCCACTTGCAGTTTTTCAACCAGAGATATATCTTAATGAGGTGCTGACATTTTTCAGAGGATAAATTTAAAAATACATTTGAATGGAACTGAATAATTTTCAAAGGAGGTGGTCATACTTTTGTATCAATACAGAAAGTTGATATGTGTTTGAGACATACTTGGTTTATTTTACTTCATCATCTGCCTCTGTCTAATTTATGACCTTCACCTGAAACGGAATAAAAGTCACACTAGATTTTGGGTCTGTCTTTAACTGGATCTGGTCTTGGCTGCCGCTTAGGAGTTTGTATGACTTTTGACAAGTTCCTGGCCTGTTTTCTCAACTGTGAAATGGGCTGAACAATGCACTCCTCCCAGATGTGTTAAGGAGATTTTAGAAGTAGTAGGTTTAAGAATACTCCCAGTATTAGACTACTTCCAGTCTTACTTAGTACAGTAGGTAGGCCTTGAATTACAGTGCTTTAGTACATAATCATGTACTCCTTTTTCAGTAGTTTTTTCCCAGTAATATGCCTTCAGTCGGTGTTGGCACTGTATTTAATTTGACATTCTGAACGGTGGTATTCCAGATTATGTGTAGTAAACTCACCTGCCTACAGAAGAGTGACCCAAATCCTGTGGTTAAGAAAGAAAAGAGGGGCCAGGCGTGGTGGCTCATGCCTGTAATCCCAGCACTTTGGGAGGCCAAAGCGGGTGGATCATGAGGTCTGGAATTTGAGACCATCCTGGCCAACATGGTGAAACCCCATCTCTACTAAAAATACAGAAAATGAGCCGGGCATGGTGGCATATGCCTGTAGTCCCAGCCACCCAGGAGGCTAAGGCAGGAGAATCACTTGGACCCGGGAGGCGGAGGTTGCAGTGAGCCCAGATCGTGTCACTGCACTCCAGCCTGGCGACAGAGTGACAGAGCGAGACTCTGTCTCAAAAAAAAAAAGAAAGAAGAAAGACATGATCTTCTTTATGAAGAGTTTTGTTTCTGAAGCTCCCCCTGCTATTTCTACTTTTTCCATGAAAAACTCTGTCCTTTTGTCTTCTGCCACTGGCTTTGGTTATGCACTGGGCATTGATGTGAATCCAGTTTCCAAATTGGAAAGTAATGAGGTGTTCCATACAGAGAGGCCTGCCTTCCATACTGTGAGGTTGGCTATTCCGAGGACCCCTCCATTTGGATCTTTGCTTTCTTGCTGCCTTTCTCTGTGTCACACGACAACAGACTCCTTTCTTTTCTGCTTGGCGTCTGCAGAAGATGGTTTCAGGCCTTTCCCAGGCCTTCTTTCCCAGGCGGTGAGCAGGCTTTGGTAAAGAGTGACAAGCTGCTGCTTTGGGCAAGTCTCAGGTAATCAATTTTAGGAATACCTCAGGATTCCAAGTGGCTCCTGGTCAGGGCCAGCAATCAGAGGGGTGAGAGGGAGCTACAGAGATGTGCTTAGAGCCAGGAGACCTGGGCATGCAGGGTACAGGGGTGTCTGGGAATCTCGTGGAACTTGCTGCTACATTTTATGCATAAATATTTCAGGGAGGAGGGCCTGGAGCATTCACTAAGTTTTTTTCTGTTTGTATAGTTTTTTTGAGACGGAGTCTCACTCTGTCGCCCAAGCTGGAGTGCAGTGGCGCAATCTCGGCTTGCTGCAACCAACACCTCCCAGACTCAAGCAATTCTCATGCCTCACCTTTCTGAGTAGTTGGGATTACAGGTGCACACCAACATGCATGGCTAATTTTTGTTTTTGTTTTTTTTTGTGTGGAAACGGGGTTTCATTGTGTTGGCCAGGCCAGGATGTCAAACTCCTGACATCAAGCAGTCCACCCGCCTTGACTTCCCAAAGTGCTGGGATTGCAGGCATGAGCCACCGTGCTTGGCCAAAATTCACTAGATTTTGAAAGCAGTTCTTGACCCATGGTTTACGTGAAAGCAGTTGCCCGATCAGGGTGCAGTGGTTGCCCTGTGCTGGAGCATTCACTAGGGAGAAAGACCGCAGACCCTGGGAGGCTGCAGACCCTGTGACCTGAATGCTGGATGCTGGAGGGAACCTCCAGACCACTTGTGAAATGTGAAAGAGAACAGTGAAATAGAACTGAAACTGATGTTCCCTGAACATGCTGAAGGCAGACTGTACAGCTCAATATAGACGCACAGGAGGAGTGACTGGGTTTGGAATGAAATGTAGAAAAGGAAGCAAGCTAAATCACCAGGGGAAACCCTTGAGACCACAAGAATGAAGAGGTCATGGCCCTGTCATTCCAGAGGAGGCTGGAGCAGCTCTTCAGGAAATGTGGATGTGCGAAGAGGACAAGCCTGGCTGAGCCTAAAAGGGGCTCTTCAGACTCTTCTGGAGATCTGCATGTGGCACTCCCCACTGGGACTGTCAGGTGGTACCTGGAATTGACTCTACAGTTGCTTTTGCCCGCAGCACACACATGCTTCCTGAGAGCCAAATTCAGACCTGCTTGCCACAGTAGAAGATTTGTGAGATTATTTGAATCCCTTATATCTTTGGATAGTGGTGGTTCTTGGAATAATATGGAAAGAATAGTTTCAGGATTTTTTTAAAAGAAAAGTTAAAGTCAGTGATTACAGATTCAAGATTCTTATAAGACTTTGCTCTGGATAAAAATGTGAGTAGTTGCCACCATTCTCTTCCTCTACCCCATGGCTGCCATTTTTCAAGACTACTGATTCTTCCTTTAAGGGAGGGTGAGGGTACCAAAGTGGTCTCTCCAGCGTTCCAGGGCAGAAGCTGGATTCCCTGGAGGCTTTGTGGTGTGAACAGCTCCTGGACTGGGCTCAGTCCTTCCCCATGGGGAATGCCTACATACTCTTCAGTTGGCTTTTTCGGAAAGCATTGTCTCAGAGCTTGTGAACAGAAGGGTTGGGTGGTGAAGAGCAAGGCAAGGGGGATGTCTGCAAGCCCAGGTTAACAGGTAAAATGTTCTACTCTTGACTGACGCTCTCTCCCTTTTCTTGTACAGAAAATACACTTCCACGCATTTATCTCAGAGCTTTTCCATTCTCCTCAGGCCCTCAAACTCCACCTAGCCTCCTTTGTTCTTTGCCTCATGCTCGACTACATAGATTGGGATTCTGTGATAGTCATGCTCTCAGCTTCCCTCTTCTTCCCCTCAAGGTCTCCTCCCCTTTCCTTCCTTTCTTCCTCCCCACCAGGCCGCGCTTCCTCTGTCCAGGATGGATGGCCTCCACTTGGCCCAAGATCCCTTTTGTTCTCTTGTGTCTTCAATCTTCCTTCAATGCTGGTTTCTCTTCGCTACCCTACAACTGCCACACAGCCCTCTGTTCTGCTCATTCCAAAGCACTCTTTCCCTCCTGTTCTTTTGGAAGTGGTCATCCACACTGGTTGCATTGCCTCCACTTCTGATGCCCCCACCTATCCTTAACCCAGTGCTTCCCAGGGTTTTTCATGTCATGTCACACACAGAAGATGTTGCTGTTTGAGTAGCACAGGGGACGTGTGCATGAGGCTGATGGGAGGCCAAAGCTCTGGCTGCCCTGGGAGTGAGAAGAGCTAGAGCTCTCCTCACGTTGTCTCCGGAACCCATTTGCAGTACATGCCTTAAACCTTTTGCAGTGTGACTCTGCCCCTGTCCTATATTTTCCTAAAACAGCCTTCCTAAATACCACCAGCCGGCAAATGCTCAATGCCAGGAGCTTGTCTTTGTTTTTTCCTCCTTGACATCCAAGTGGCATTGGACATACACTTGTGGTTTACAGAGACTCTAGGGCTGGACTGCTTGGGTTCAGTTCCCAGCTTTGCCAGTCTCTAGCAGTGTAACCTTGGGCAAATTCCTTAATTTCTCTATGCCTTAGTTTCCTCAACTGAAGAAGAGGACAGCAAAATTCCTACCTCATAGCGTTGTTATGAGAATTAAATAGTTGCCATACGGAGAGTGTGAACAATGCCTATCTCATAGCAGTTGCTCTGTGAGTGCCCCGTGTTGCCTTTGAGTCCCCTTTTTAAAAGCTGTTTTCTCCTGCTTTTCCTAACATCGGTCACTCCTGGTTTTTGTCCTGTCTCTCTCAGCTCTCTTGTTTCTCTACTGTTTTCATTCCCTGGCTTCTCTTCTCTCCTTAACATGAAGGAGGTGTTGGACCAAGCAGCCCCGCCTCTCCTGACCACCCTTTTTTCTATAGATCCTTCCACCTCCAAACGACCCAGGCCCACATCCGAATGCCTGCCAGATCCCCTCACCTACATCTCTCCCTGAACCTCAGACCCAGGAGTCCCCAAAATGTTTTAATGTTCTTTTTTTGTGTTAAAAGTAATACATATTTATTATAAAAAATACAGAAAAGTGAAAATAATAAAATGCACCTCAGTGGTAATCCCGCCGTTCAGCTGACACCACCACTAAACTTGGGTGTATCTCCTTCAAGCCCAGTGGTTCTCAGCCTGGGCCAGCTTCCCCCCTGAAGACATTTGGCCATGTCTGGAGACATTTTTGATTATCAACTTGGTCGGGAGAGGTGCTCCTGACATCCAGTGGATAGAGGCCAGAGATACTGCTGAACATTTTATAATATACAGTTCAGCCCCCTGCCCAACAAGGAATTATTCAGCCCAACAGTGCCAAGATTGAGAAGCCTTTTCTAGACTTCTGTCTCTACATATGTGCCCAAAATGGAACAGTCGGAATGGGTTTTCTCTTTCTAGCCCCATCCTCCTTCTCCACCTGTGTTCACTCTTTTTGTCAGGGTCCCCGCCTTCCCCTTCTCCCTCACCCCACATCTGAGCTGTTCCCAAGCCCACAGAGTCCCTGTCTGCCACGTTATTGGCAGCTCTCTCCTCTACTCCCCTCAGTGTTGACATTGATGCCCACTCACCGAAACTAATGAAAAAGCCTCCAGCATGCCTTGCCTGTGTCACTGGTGTGCTTGGGGACCGTCCATAGGCGTCCAGTGCCCATTGGATTAATTCCACGCCAGGTGGAGACTAAGCTCCCTGAGGGCAGCAGCTTCCATCTCTGATTCATCTGGGTGCCTAGCCTGAACCTGCCACCATTCTGAGCGCACAGTCAGTGCTCAATACATCTTTGTTGAATGTGTATGGATGAATGGTTGAAGGAAGAATAACCTGAAAAACATTTGTCCTCACAGTTCCCTTGTAATCTGTCCATCTTTGCAGATCCTTGATGAATGGTTTGGCCGGACCGTCATCCGCTCCTGCACCAAACTTAGCTATGAGCATGCACAGAGCATGATTGAAAGCCCAAATGAGAAAATCCCTGCGAAAGAGCTGCCCCCCATTTCCCCAGAGCATAGCAGCGAGGAGGTACACCAGGCCGTCCTGAATCTCCACGGAATTGCCAAGCAATTACGCCAGCAGCGCTTTGTGGACGGCGCACTTCGTTTGGATCAGGTCAGTACATGTTTTTTTAGTGCAGCCAACAGATTTGACTCGTGCCTGAACCCAGTGTGGATGAGGGCAGCTTGGCAGGCCTAGACTCTTCCTTCTTTCTCCTTGCCCCAGGCACCACACTCAAATCATGTCCTCTGAGGCTGGCAGGAACTAACTCCCATTCACTCTCCAAATACAGGATGTTATGCAAAATATTCTGTATTTCGTATGATTCCACAGGTACATGAGGCCTAATGACATGAGCCAAGGCAAAGAGGGGGTCTGTGTGGGTGGCTCTGACCAAAACCCCCAGCTGGTCTTCCCTAGTAAGGCTGTGTCCAGTCCACGATCCTCACCTCAGGTCTCTACCCAGACCTGTTCTTTAATGGAGGCAAGAATAGGAGACACGGAAATTTAGGAGGCGGCTGACCAGTATCTGAGAGGAAGGCTTGGAAAAAAAGTGTTTCTTCTTATACCTCATCTCCCAAAAAAGAGTTATTTGTTTACAAATTCCAGATTAATATCTGAAGAAGCAGAGAACTGAGGAGACTGTAGAACAGCGGTCCCATTGTTTTGGGCACCAGGGACGGGTTTCATGGAAGACAATTTTTCCACAGACCAGGGGTGGGGGATGGTTTCGGGATGAAACTTCCACTTCAGATCATCAGGCATTCGTTCAATTCTCATAAGGAGCGTGCAGCCTAGATCCCTCGCATGCACAGTTCACAATCGCGTTTGAGCTCCTATGAGAATCTAATGCTGCCACTGACCTGACTGGAGGTGGAGCTCAGGTGGTCATACTCACTCACTGCCCACCTCCTCCTGTGCGGCCTGGTTCCTAACAGGTCATGGACCAGTATGGCCCATGGCCCGGCGGTTGGGGGCCCCTGCTGTAGAACATTGGCTATTGAAGAACACATTGGCCTGGATTGTTATTGATAACTCTGAAGTCTCACAGCCATGCTGGCAGCCCCCTGGGACTTAGGCAGCTGTCACTTAAACCTGCTTGAATTTCCATGTCTGAGAGTCGATAACTGTTAGGACCCAGGATTTCTTTTTTCATTGCTTGTCAGTATATTACAGAGCAGAGACTATGTTTTGTATTATGGACTTTTTTTCTCCCTCATTTATATTTCTCACCCAAACTCTCCTTCCTTGCTTATTGTGTGCTCTGGGAAGTTTCCATGTGTCTGAAATGAGGTGGCTAGGAGCGTGGAACTGTTCACCAGACCGCCTCATGCAGACTTCTTTCCCTGAGCCTGTCAGCTGGGAGAAATCTGAAAGGCCTTGTAAAGCCTTCTGATTGAAGTTCTGATTTTATCTTCCCTTTTGCAACAGACTTACACAAATGCTTCTTAGCAGGCATTGCAAATAGGTGCTGCCCTGGGCCTAGGAAGAAGTGGCTGCCGTTGGGACCAGTGGATGACCTGTCCTGCCTGTGCATGGCAGAGTCAGGGTAGCCTCTGGAGTTCTCCTGCTCCTCCTTCCCCAGCCTAGGCTCGGGCAGCCTGAGCAGGCCTGTCTGCGTGAGAATGCTGACAGGGAGACAGGAGGCAGAGCGGATGCTGAAGAAGACAGCAGACGTGGTGGAAGAGAAACTAAAGGCATAGGGGATTACAGAATACCTACTTTCCTTCCTTTAAGAAATCATTCATGGGAGTGTGAACACACTCTGTTTCTCATTTACAGGTGGCTGCCTGATTGTCAAGTCCAAGGACACTTCACAGTTCTTGCTTCTTAGACTTCTGACCTGCACCAGCCCCTTTGAAACCCACCTCCTGGTTCTCTGTTTCTCTATGTACATCTCCAGGAATGTCCTGCTGGCCCCCTTTGCAGAATCCTCTTCTGTCCACCACTTCAGGGTTGGCATTCCCTGGGATCTACCTGAGCTTTGTTCTTTCTCTATCCATACTCCCACCCTGAGTGACCCCTTGTGATTCTAACTACTAACTGGTTGCTAACGAGCCAAAATCTGTCTCTCTATCCCTAACCTCCCTCCCCCAGCTCTAGTCCAGCCCCACAATATCTCAGCCAGTGCTCATCGTTCCCTCTGTAAAACGCAGTGATCAGTGATGCAGCCGGTGGCACCGGCTGTCTAGTACTGCCTTCTCCCTTGGTCCCCACCAGGGGAGTGGTATGTATATTCTCAAACCTGGCTAGGCCAGTTGTACTTGTAATTATGCAGTTTAACTAAATATCAGGGAAACTGATCAAATACGAACATAAAAAAGAAGCTGTTGTTTTTATAAAAACTAAGTTAAATGTTTTTGAAAGACCTGGATAAGGATAAGTCTTTAAAAATTCAGTTGTAAAACAGGCGATAATTATAAAATCCATTAAGCATTCTGTATTCAAATTGCTTCATAAATGTCTAAATTCTCATTCTTTTTAAAGAAACCAAATAATAACATATGAACAGTGAATTGTAAGTGTAGTTTATCCAGAAAAGACTATGTAGAATTCCGCTTAGCATTCCCTTTTTGAAAGCCTTACATTTACAAAAAATTAGTGAATGAATATACATCTATATAAATTAAAACATTTAGTGATGGGTTTGTCTCCTCTGTTTGATTCTCTTCTTTTTCTAACTTCTAGAATAACCAACCAATGGCTGCTGAAGCACATCACAGGAAAGTTTCTGTCATAACGTTTTAGAGACTTCACCTCACCAGTTTGTTGCAAAGTTCAGTTGAATTAAATATATGAAATACTCTAAAAACTATAGAAGATTATCAGGTGATCCCAGCTCATATGAGGATGGGGTATAGTTGTCAAAATAGAAGAATGATCTCAGATTATTGATAAAGATCTGTTGGCATGTCTCAGAATCAGAGTTTTATTGCTGAAAATGGCTTTGGATATCTTCTCTATTGGCCTTCTCAATTTATCAGTTAGAGAGCTGAAGCCCCTAAAGGTTAAGTGAGTTGCTTATATGCAAGAAATTCAAATTGCCCTGTGTTCACTTTGCCTTCATTTACACCATGCTGACTTGAGAGAGAAAAACATTTTCCTTTTAAGTGGAAAGAAAACTCTCCGAAGTCCTAATTAGGTTCCAGTTAATTAAGGTTTGAAAATAAGGTCTTTGCACCCTTGGAGTTGATTCCTTGGTTCCTCCGAAAACAAGTCCATGGACCCCAGCTTTGGAAGGAGGAGCACATCAATCTCGCACAGCAAAGGACTCTGGTGAGGTCATTTATAAATCAGCTAAATGGCCCTATTCAGAAGTCACTGCATTTGTTCTCCTGCCCCTACTGCGTGCCTTGCCCTCACAAAAATCCATTTTTCCTTGGTGCTTTTTTGAGTAGTGTACTGTTTGGAATTGTTCTCTGATGCTTTGTTTGCCTCAGACCACTATGTCCGTGCTTTTGGTGGCAGTCCTTTAAAAAATAAAAAATTAAAAAAGTCCATTTAAGCTAGCCTCAATTAGAGATGAGTCTGTGTGAGGGGGTACCATTTATTTACACATCATGCCCTTAGGTTCAGAATAAGTGTGTAAACTACAAGTTTCACCTTTCCAAGAAGTCAGTTTACCATGATGACTTTCAGAATGAATGGGGGCTGAGTGTGCAGCACTAGTATGGTGATTGTTTGTTGAGTTACGGACCTACTAGTTCAGAAGTCATAGCCTCAGAACTGTAGAGCACCTTGACCACTGTGTATTTGCAGGTGGCAACTTAGACCGGAGCTGCCTAGCCCATGTCTGAGATAGTGAGCCTCAGCCCTCAGGGCCACCTAGTCTGGCTCCAGTTCCATGAGGGCCACCTACTAGCAGTCTTGTCTACCCTAGTGTGCTGTCATATATTAGCATATGTATATACTAGTTCATATCCTAGAACTGTGATGGGAAACAGATAGGGAAGCACTGCCTTCTAGGTAGGATTACCTGCTCCAAATGTCTCCTTTGCCTACAGTTCAACCTAGTTCTAAAGAGGTTCTAGGTACATGAATGACTCCTGTGTTTCATTGCTTAGAAAGCAAATGCAGATACCAAATGCATTCTTGTGCTTTTTGGTTTTATGGGTTGAGTACTACCCCTTCCAGGTAGTTTCTTCTATCTCCATGTTTTCTGTTGCTAAGTTAATTCTTGGACTTAACATAGATGTTTGTTTTATTTTGTTTATTTATAACATATGTCTCTCATTTCTGAAAAGGGAGCTCCCATAACAGGGGCCCAGACTTTTTTATGTTTGTAGTAAAAGGAATCATAATGGTTTATAATCATATCCAAATCTTGAGCTTTGGGAGAAGGGGAACTGTGGGAAGTTTGCTCTCTGCCTGGTTCTTGCTCAGTGATTCAGGCCCAACTAATAGACTTTGTGGGTAGGGGTCACAGAGTCCCCTGGCACTTCTGTTTATTGGGACACAAAGCCTCTTCTCAGGCACTTTCCCACTTAGGTCCTTTACAGAGACTGCCTGACTATAATGTGAAGACAAGGCCTCAGGCTTCTTAGCCATGGCATTCAGAAAAGATACCAAGGGAGGGTGGCAGGTGCCAGAAGAATCACATTATGAAAGTTTCTTGGGAATATTGATTGATTTTAGGAAGCTACACCTACTGCCTGCTGGGGCTCTCTCTCCAGCCTCTTCCTCATCAGTCAGGTGGCAGTACCCAGAAGCCACTCTGAGGGCTTCCATAAGCATGAGATTTGCAGGAAGCTGTGCACCATCATGGGTCCCCTGACAGGTGGTTAGGGGATGTGAGCAGTTCCTTCTGGGTCACTGACTTTGGGAATATAGAGGAAGTTGAAGTAGTGGTGGAGAAAACCTGATGTTACCATCTTCCCAGGCAAATTACTCTCAACTCCAGGAGCTTCACAACTGCATCTTGTATAAATCCTACTTGGTGCAATTTTGAAACCCAAACTGCAGGCAGTTTCTTTGAGTGGACTTGAATGTAAAGATAGCCTTTTTAATGGAAATTATTTTTAAATACCCTGGGACCCAAGCTGCAGTGGAATGCTGTTATGCATGACCTTGACCTGGCCCAGCCTTTAAGGCAGGGATTGACGGATATTTTCTGTAAAGGACCAGCTAGTAAATAGTTTAGGCTTTGTGGGCCATGCAGTCTCTGTCTCTGCTACTCAACTCTGCTGTTGTAGTGTGAAAACACCAGCGTTGCTTTAAATGGATAAATGTGGCTGTGTTTCAACAAAACTTTAAGAACACTGAGATTTGAATTTATATAGTTTTCACACATCACAAAATATTGTTCTTCCTTTGATTATTTTTCAGCCACTTAAAAATGCATAAACCAGTCTTAGCTCATGGGTCATACAAAAGCAGGTTTGCCTGTGGTCCATACTTTGCTGACCTCTGCTTAAACAGCCAGCTAGCAATTCAGCCCCGCTATCCAGTGAGCTTTTAGCAGCTCATCATCACTTCACAGGGAAGCCAGGCTGGGTAATGGAGAACAGTCGTGCTAAGTTAACTCTCAGGATGGCTTCATGCAATTAGGTAAATTATTCCTTTGATTAGTACCATGCTTATCCAGTCCAACTGGAGGTGGGGAGTAGAGGAATGAATCAGTTTAGCATCAGTTCCCTTATTCCATTTACAGGCAGGTCGCTTTAATTAGCCTGAAGCAAAAGGAGCAGGGGTTCTCATTTCCCACTTCTGCAAGCTCAGCAGCTCTTCACAGTCAGGTCTCCGTCCCACCCAAGCCCACTTGCAGAGATGCTGGCTCTGCCTCTTGTAGGTGCACTGAAGGTGGGGACTGCTCATGGTAAAATGTAGCGCTAAGCAAACTATATAGCATTTCTCCCCCACACTGCCCCCATTGCCAAATGTAGCTGTATGTTTTGTTGAATCTGTTTCTGTTCCTTCTCTCCAATACAGTCGCTTTCAAGAAATGAGCATTCCAACTCTGCTGTTTAATATTTGTACCATATATTTGATCCAAGGTAAGAAGGATGGGTACATTTATCCTGTCTGGCTCTTCCTTGGTCTTATTATTTATGTTGTCACTTAAACACACGAGGAAGCTATTGATCACAGGGTTGAGTATATTTGTAGAATCATTCTGTTTTCTTAGTCGTAGAGCTTTTCTATAAATAATATAGGAAAATAATGAGAGAGCCAGCAGGCCACACAGAAAATGTAAAGTGATGTGACAGAACTCTGCCCAGAGTGCAGTGAGCTGTCTTGGAGAGGACCAGCTCAGTCTCAGGGGTTCAGGGAAGATTTTTCAGCAGAAGTAGTGGGGCATTAGGCCTTCTAAAAGACTTGAGGGTCTAGCCAGGCTGCAAAGGCAAGCAAACTGCTGGTACAAGCATGGGAGGGATGAGAAATGGCAGATTGTTCCAGGATGTGTGGTGTAGGGTGCAGAGAGAGAGAGAGATGCTAGAGGAGACACAAGCTAGGCCTTGGAGTCTGTAGGAATGAGCCAGGGCAGCTATGGAATGATTTTAAAAATGTAAGTGACATGACCAGAACTGGGTTTTAGAAAGAGCCTCCTGAAAGTGAATAGAATAGAGGAAGTTTGTAATCCAAGAGAGAAATGACGAGGGCCTAACCTGAGGTAGGGACCGTGGGGTGAGAGAAAATGACCGACCCAAGAGAGGAAGGAAAATCAACAAGCCTGTGGCAAATTGACTCTCTTGATTAGATGCGGAGGGGAGAGGCAGGATCAGAGGCTAGGGATCAGGGAATCAGGTTTCCAGTTTAGGCACGTGGTAGTACCACCTGGGAACACCACCGGGGTGGAGGTCGAGAAGAGAGATGATGATTTCCATAACTAGGCCTCTGCAGTCCCCTCTTCTTCCTTTAGGAAGGAAGCTTTATCATAAAAGTAATATATTCTCATGTTAGAAAATTTAGAAAATACAAGAATATAAAGAAAAAATCATAATCACCTATAGTCCCATCACCCAGAAATAACCATGGTTAATATTTTGGTATAATTCCTTGTGTATTTGCCCCTTACCACTTCATAGCAGGAGGGAAGGGTGGCTAGCATAACATATGTATAGTTTTTATTTATATTCTGCTCTTTAATATTACCTGAGTTTTTCCTATGTCAAAAAATTTTCTAAAACATTGTAATACCTACATAATATTCTGTCATATGAATATACTCTTAAACATTCAGCCACTCCCCAATTTTGAATATTTAAATTAGATTCTGATTTTTTTGATACTACAAATAATAGTACCATGGCCATCTGTGTTCGTAAATCTTTGACCTGATCTCTGATTGTTTTCTTAGGACAGTCTTAGAACTGTGATGACAGCATCAAGGTTATGGATATATTTAAGATTAATACTGAAACATATTGCCAGATTCCCTTCCAGAGAGGTTGGACCAATTTATACTCTTTCAGTAGTATGTGAATCAGGGTACCTTAGATGGAAACATCTGTCAGGAGTTATCTGCCTACACGGAGCTCTGGCGCTCTCTCTCTCTCTCTCTCTCTCTCTCAGGTGTCTAGGTCTCTGAAATATCCCAGTGGTTGTGGTCTTAGATTATTCTTTCATCTTTCATATTTTGTTTATTTTATTTTCATGAGCTTCTCTCTACAAAGAGCTCAATGTGTCACAAACACTTCTCGTTGTGTTACTTATTTTAAAAAGTGCTTACAAGGGTCCTAAAATTTACAACAACTGAAAGAGGTGTTGAAAGTATCTTGCTAAACTCTTGCTAATGCTGAGACTGGGGAATGACCCCTGCCCCAAGCTAAGGTCCTTTCCTCTCATTAGAATCCTTAAAGAAACCCATTGTGTTTGAAAGGGGGCTGAGAACTGTTGTTGCATTCTCAGATCCTCAGAGAACATTTGTAACTTCACTAGTCTTTTCTCTTACCTCCTGTGTGTATTACCTCTCGGGCATTGTTTGAGTTGGTCTGACATGAATAATTATAAGGAAATCCAATTGAAAACAATCGCTCTATATAATCTGTGCTCCCATAAGAATTGCTACACTTCTCTTGAAAGTAGTGATAAACAATACAGGAAGGCTTCTGCTAGAAGTTCAAGGCTTCCGTTTAGACATTGATGACTTATTACTTCAACCGTGGAGATAGTTCTAGAATCAGCGAGGCTTGAAGAATGTTAGCCTCCTACATTTTCCCAGTTACCAGTTTTATAGTAATATTAGCAAAATTTTCATTTAAATTTATTCATCTCATTTATAAAGTAAATCCACAGCCAAGAATGTGTGCTCTCTTAGCTGTTCAGCACGCAGGCTATCTAGGACAGCCTCCGTGGAAAAGAGTGGGAGGAGGAAGCAGCGAGGGGTGGAACAAGCTGCATCCCTGAGCTTTGGGGAGAACCTGGGAGCGTGAATTTCAGCCGTCGTGGGTATTGGAATCTCCCCTTTGAGAAAAAGGAAGAGACAGAGATTGATTTAGTTAGTACGCTTTATGGAATCAAGGAAAGCAATCCATGGGTATGCATCCCAAGGCATGAACAATAGACAAACTTGAAAACTTGACCTAATTATATATAAGCAACACTAATTACGGCCACTTACGTGTGCTGGCCACTATTTATGGCTTGTTCACTAATGCATAAAAACTAATATGTGTCATTAAGTGTCAGATCAATTCTGTTGAGTGGCTCGTTATTATAACCCTGACCTCTTCATGTGCTTACTCTCCTTGTAGGCAAGTCACCTAGTCATTTACTCATAATTTTCAAAAATTAGAAGGAATACAGATTGCATGATTCTGGAAGTTGTTAAAAATACAGACTCAGAGGTGATATCTGACCAGCACAGGAGGGATGCTTCCTGTGTGTTACAAATACTGCTTGCAGTTCTGTGAAGGAGACTTAGGCAGCAGAAGACAAACTTTCTACCCTCAAGCTGCTTCAGCAATTTGAGAAGAACTATATGTGCTTTAAAAAACACCAGTAAGATAAAAGCAAGGGCACAGTCTCTTGAAACAGGGCTGACAGAATCGCAAACCCGATGGTTATTCGGTGGGATGGGATTAGGGAAAGAAGGCCAGTTTGGAGGGTGAAGCCATGAGCCACACTGTGATGAAAGGGAAAAGGAGCTGAAAGGTATGGAGTACCCACGCTGTGAGAGGTAAGGGATTTATCCCCTCACTCTTCTCTCCTCTGAGTTCTGAACCCACTGAGAAGTAATCACACATATCAGGCTGACATTATTCCATCTATTACTGATACCGTTTGGGTTAGAAGGCAATCTAACAGAACAGCCCAGAAGTAGTTAATGTTAAAAGAAACTGATTGGAGTGATCAGTGAGAGCAGAAAGTAGCCAGAGACAGAGAGAACCATGCCCTCTATCAGACTGGGACTGGGGATGGCCCTTGTGCGACCTTCTCTGCTGTGCCCTTCCAGTGCAGGGTCTGCTGGTGAGGACCAGTGGCTAATGCTTCTGCTCTTGGTCAGAACAGCCAGTGTAGATCCTCAGAAGAACTCTGAAAGCAAAATTGACTCCCACCTCACTTCTAGAAGCATTTCACTTGCCTTCTGGTTCTTTCTGCTTGCCTATATCCAGGCTCATTTCTTATAGATGAAGAAAGTCCTACCCCCACCCTACTCCTCCACCTTCACCTTCACCCTATGACCTTCTCCACCTTCACCCTGTGACCTTCTAGGTTCACCTTTTGAAGCTGAAGATTGAAACTCCAAATCCTGCTCCTGAGAAGTTCACATTTGTTTTTCCTAGGCAGGGCCAGCCCATCTACCCCTCCTTCCTAGGGTTCCCCTGATACTTTATTTATACCTGTTACGTGTCTTTATCGCACTGTCACATTGTCTTGCCATTTTCCTTCTGCTTCCCTGTCTCTTTTTCTAAGATTGTGAGTTTCTTAAGGGCAAAGACAACATCTTGTCCACCTTTGTATCCTCAGCCCCTGCCCAGTGCTCATTTTTAACCAGGCATTTCAAGGTCTTTAAACATCACTATACATATTGATCTTTTTAAAAAGATGATGGTAGCTGTGTTCAGGAGAGTGGATTGTAGCTCTAGAAGAGAGGCGTGTTTATATAAGAGGATTAGATACATATTATGAGCCAGGGCAGTTTTCCTTCCCTGTGAATGAAAGGGCTGGGTGTTTGGTTATTTGTTGGGGCATCCAGGGTTTAGAACAAGGTATAATGAGGATTTTCTCAAGGTGGAGTTGCCTGAACAGGTGTGAGGAGCCAGGAAGCTTTGGCACCCCCAGGGCCTGGCAGTGCTTCTGAGGCATCCTGAGCACTTCGGTGCTCACTTCTCAGACCAACTGTGTCCCCTTCAGGGGAGCGTGGTGGAAGGGGCACTCCAGGGGAAGGGAAAGAGACCCCAGTGTGCCACGCTGGGAAGGGAGATGCTGGCCTGCTGGCATGGAAAGGTAGGGAGGCACCAAACTTCCAGAAGGTTCTCTAGGGTCAGCTACCATTAGCTGCTAGTCCCTAGCCCCATGATGGGGATGAAAGCGATTTGTGTATCAAGGTGGCTGTGCAGTCTAATGCTCCTTCTGCAAAATTCTAATCAGAGCCTATTTTTGCTTTTAATGGAGATAATTCCCATAAGACAGAGGTTCTATGTTAGCTGCTGCTGGACTGTCTAAAAGAGGAAGATAACTTATATCCCAGTTGAAGTTGAAAGTGTGCCCAGATGACTCAAACCTAAGTGCCTCGCATCTCCAGGGGACATGAAGTGAGACATAGGGTTCCTGCACTGACCAGGTGATAGATAAGAAACTTCCAGGGGTGAGCAGAACCCCAGCCAGCACCCCTTGTTCCTCTCAGAGATGTGAACCTTTCAAGTTAGGGGCCTTGACAAATGGAACAGAATTTGGCTCCTCTGGGACCCTAGCTTTTGGGTAATTATACTCATAATTAGGCAGCACTTGGACTCTCCTCTTTCTATTCACGGGACACACTGCACGTCCTTGCCCTGCCTCTATGTCACACTCCACGTCACTCATATGTGAGCCAAACAGCTACATCAGAGACGTGGAATTCTTTGACGTTAGTAAAACCTGCATTAGGGAAGGGGAACCCTTGCAGCTGACCCTTAGATTTCAACCATGACTGCTTCTTGGGACAGGCCCAGTTTATTTCGGTTTTCATTGTTCAGTGAGCTGGGGCTCTGCTGCTAAGGCCAGAATCCTTTTGTTCTGTTTGCTGTCTGTCCTAAACTCTGCTGCCGGACTGTGTTTCCCCAAGTGCTGCTTTCACCTTGCCACTCAAGAGCCTGCAGTCTTACTAAGTAAATATCATGGATCAGTAAGATTTCCAAAACTATTTTGAAGACAAGATATAAGAAGATTGTTGCCTTTTTACTTTACCAAGCAAGGACATTTTCTTTAAAAAGCCAGTTACCATCTACTATCTTCATTATTTTATAAATGAAAACATTTTAGCATCAAAACAAAGACGACATAATTTCACAATATAGAGCAGTCTTTTACGTTGACTTGGTTGAACTTGGTGGAAACCTATTTAATTGTCTCATCTTTTTCTCATTTTGTTTGATCTCAAACCAGCCTGTGAGAACGATTGGATTTCTACATCAAATCTAAGTGCCCCTGCCTTTGGGGGCCTCTGTCAGGTAGCCTGGTGTGGGTGTTCCCCGCTTCCCACTAACCCCTATCCTTCCTCCTCCCTCCTGCCTTGCCTCTGTGGAGTCTGGGCCTCCGTTTGATCCCCGCAACCCTACACACCTCACTCCCTCTAGAAGCCTGCTCCAAATAGACTTCATCTTCCTCCAATATCTCTGGCTCCATTCCCCATCTCTCCCCTAGGTGCCTGGTGCAGAACACCATCGGCTTTCATTCATTTTCTTTTGCGGTTTTCTTTCTTTACTCCTTTTTATTTTCCTCCCTGCCTGCATTCTTGACTATAACTGTTGAGAAGGCAGATGTCTTACTGTTGCTTCTTTCAGATTTGTAAATCTAGCATGGTGCTGGGCACAGAAGAGGTATGCAGTCCTTCAGTGGGGCATCACTCGGCTAGCTCAGAGCTGTTGACAGTGATCTGATGTCACCTCTGAGGTCCATGGGTGCCCAGGGACACTGTGCCCATTGTATTATCTACAAGATGAAAATGTGGTATTGCTCTTCCTCAAGAAACTCCCACATTTTTAGAAGAATGATAATATTGTAGCACGGTTTGTTTTGCTTTATAATACTTCTTGATTCCCTTGTTAAGTGACATGGCAGACAGTTTTAGACTAAAGACAATTTAAGAGCTTTAAATTATTTTATAACTTTAAAATGTTCCTTTTGATTTACTTTTTTAATTGCCCACATTTTTTTTAGTATCTGCCAGGTACAAGGTAATCTGCTAGGTGTCGGGGACAAAGACAAGGTTAGAACATGGTCACAGCCCTCAGAGTGGCTTACTGTCTCCTGGAGGACGTAGAGGCAGATGGGACAGGGGTGCACAGGAAGAGCCTGGACAGCAGGCTGCACCTGTACCGGGTGTGCACATGGCTGCTTTCGTGTTCTACAGTAACACCAGCTGTTGTTTGAAGGGGCCACTTTCAAAGTCAGTTAGAAATGTGGGAACTGTTTAAAAGTTTTCTCCTAGCAACTTGCTCTTATACTAGAAATGCTGAAAACAAATTAGAAATTATTTAATTGCTCCTTGAATTGTGACCTCCTGGGATAAAGGAAATCTGCCAGAGTGGATGGAGATGAGGGCAACACCCAGGGAGGGAATCCCAACAGGTTTCTTATCTGCTTGTCAGCATGAGGCTGGTAGCCTCCTAAATAAGAAGATGTGCTAATAAATAACAGAGTCTGCTGGGTTCGAAGCACATTTGAGCAGAGAGCTGTGACTGAGCTCTGAGAATGCTGGCTTGGCCATTAGGCAGTTTGAAACTGATTTGCTACTATTAGTTTCTACCTATAAATAACAGGGAGCTCTCCCTTTTCATTCTCCTGCCTGCCACCTGCCAGCCAAGCTCTCAGGCTTACCCACCTCCCTGGTGGCCATGCCAGAGCACAGCTGAGCTCACCTCGAGGGGAGCAGAGCTCCTGTCTTTCCTGGACCCTCCTGTCTGCCTAGTTTCCTGGCTGGGATTCCTGACCCCTGGTTGCCAAGACTACCTTGTTGGTCCCTGTGGAGTTCTGTCCTGTTTGCCCAGAGGCCTCACTCAGACTTGTTTCTTTTTGGTACATGTTTCCACTCCAGACTGCCCCAGGCCCCAACTCTCAGCTCTCTTGTTGCTACCAGCTTCCAGTCAATGACTGTTTATTTGAGCATCTCCTGTGCGACAAGAGAATGTAGTGATCAAGAGCATGGACCCTGGGTCAGACTGCCTGGGTTCTGATCCCGACTCCCTCACTTAGGGAGTGTGTGGCCCTAACTCTTCTGTGCCTCAGTTTCCTTGTCAGTGAAATGGAGAGCATAACAGTACCTATGTTATAGGAATATTAGGTTAGATGAGGTGTATCCGTAAAACACTTATAACAGTGCCTGACATGTAGCAAGCACACAACAGGGATTAGCAGTGTGGCCAGATGGTGAGGAAGGACCCATTTCTGTCTTCCCAGAAGAGCTACTTTAACACAGAGGTGAACATGGAAGGACTACAGTAAACGGTGGTGGCCATCAGCAGCCATGGCATGGAGACATCGCCTCCTTTATGATACTTCCAGTCGATCTAGGGGGCAGGGGAGGATTTGAAATATAAATGCAAGGCAGAATGAGCCTCATTGCCCTCTGCAGGGAAGCAGAACAGTCTGGTTTGGCTAGGTCCCTGAAGGGAGCTCCGTGGTGAGGGATCAGCCTAGGCATGGTGGTACTGAGTTCCTTAATGAGGGTAAGATTTGGGAGCAAGGAAGGCAAGGGGATGCAGTTTTGAACGTCACACCCCAAGTCACGCAAATGTGAGCTGCAAAACATTTCATCCTGTTTTGATAACTAGACCACAGTGTGCATCACACCTGCTAACGTTGTTGCAGCTAGAATGTTTCCAGTTTTTGCTGTTATAAATAACACTGCAATTAATAGTCTTATGCATAAAATTCAAAAATCATTTTGGATTATTTCCTTAGGAGTACGTTCTTAAAATTACTAGATTGAAGGAAATTAACTTTTTTTTTTCTGTGCTACTTTTCTCTTACTACCTTTTATTATTTTATTATAAAAGTAATACATGTTTATTTTATAAAAATATAGAAATTGACCAAAAGCAGCCTTTGGTCACCTATCACTGAGTAATAACATTTTTCTATATATCCTAAGGTGTGTACATTTTTAGAGCTTTTGACTTTGAGATTACAGTCACACATTGCTTAATGACAGGGACACATTCAGAGAAATATGTCGTTAAGTGATTTTGTCAGTGTGCAACATCATAGAGTGTACTTAGACTAACCTAGATGGGATAGCCTACGACCCACCTAGGCTTTGTGGTTTACACAGTTGCTGCTCCTAGTCTACAGGCCTGTACAGCATGTGACTGTGCTGAATACGCCAGGCAGTTGGAACAAGCGCTATGTATTTGTATACCTAAACGTAGAAAAGCACAATAAAAATATGGTATTCTAATCTTATGGGACCACTGGCAGATATGGGGCCCATCGTTGGCCAAAACTTTCTTAATGCAGCACATGACTGAATTTTCCAGAAAGGTTAGACTAATTTAGGTTTTCCTCAGCAGGAAACAATAGTGCATTGTTACTGCTTCTCACTAAATTGAGAGTTTGTTAATATGATAGACTGGAAATTGTGTTTTATTATTGCTTTGACTTGCATTTGTTTTCCTGCTTGTGGGCTCAATCAACTCTTCAATCCTCTTTTTGCCATTTCTGTGAAAGGGCACATTTTACCATTTTATATGCTATCACTAGAATCTTATAATACCTTAAGCACTAGACCTACCAGCCACATTTAGCTAAAAGCACTTTTTTCTCTACTAAGGTATACTTACATACAGTAAAATCCACCCTTTTTAGTGTACAGTTCTGCAGGCTACACATATAGTCATGTAATTGCCACCACAATCAAGATATAGAACAATTCCATCACCCCAGAAATTTCCCACGTGCCCCTCTGTAGTCAGTTCCTCTTCCCTAGCCTCAGCCCCTGGCAACCATTAACTTGTTTTGCCTCTTTATAGTTTTGCCTTTCCAGAATGTCACACAAATGGAATCATTCCATTGGTAGCATTTTAAGTCTGGCCTCTTTCACTTAGCGTGAAAGTGCATTTGAGGGTCGTCCATGTTGTTGTGTGTATCAGTGGTCATTCCCTTTTGTTGCAGAGGAGTATTCTGTTGTATAGATATACCACAGTTTGTTTATCCACTTACCAGTTGAAGAATATTTGGCTTGTTTCCAGTTTTTGGCAATATGAATAATGCTGTATTTACCTACAGGCTTTTGTATGACCATTTTTTCCATTTCACTTGGGTAAATATTTGGAATAAGATTGCTGGGTCATATGGTAAGTGTATATTTAACTTCATAAAGAAGTGCCAGTTTTCCAAAGTGACTATACCACTTTGCATTCTCACCTGCAATTTTTTTTTGTTTGTTTGTTTTTGTTTTTGAGATGGAGTTTCACTCTTGTTGTTGCCCAGGCTGGAGTGCAGTGGTGCAATCTTGGCTCACTGCAACCTCCGCCTCCTGGGTTCAAGTGATTCTCCTGCCTCAGCCTCCTGAGTAGCTGGGATTACAGGCACATGCCACCACGCCCAGCTTTATTTCTTTTTGTATTTAATATAGATGGGGTTTCACC
Organism: Nomascus leucogenys; assembly: GCF_006542625.1. Classification (NCBI taxonomy): domain Eukaryota; kingdom Metazoa; phylum Chordata; class Mammalia; order Primates; family Hylobatidae; genus Nomascus; species Nomascus leucogenys. Next base: position 132,855,118 of record NC_044402.1, read on the forward strand.
ATGTTGGTCAGGCTGGTCTCAAATTCCGGACCTCAGGTAATCTACCCACCTCAGCCTCCCAAAGTGCTGGGATTACAGGCATGAGCCACCATGGCCGGCTGAGAATTCTATTTCTTATGTGCTTGCCAGCACTTGGTATTGTTAGTTTTTTATTTGTTTTGTTTTTTAGGTATGCTGATAGGTGCATAGTGGTATTTCATTGTGTTTTTAATTTGAATTTCCCTAATGACAAATTCTGTTGAGCATCTTTTCATATGTATACTTGCTGTCTGCATATCTTCTTTGGTGAAGTGTCTGTTCATATCTTTTGCCCATTTTTAATTGGGTTGTTTGGTTTCTTATTACTGAGTTTGGAGAATTGGTGTGTTTGTTTGTTTGTTTGTTTGTTTGTTTGTTTGTTTGTTTGTTTTTTGAGACAGTCTTGCACTGTCGCCCAGGCTGGAGTTCAGTGGCGCAATCCCAGCTCACTGCATCCTCTACCTCCTGGGTTCGAGTGATTATCCTGCCTCAGCCTCCCGAGTAGCTGGGATTACAGGCACCCACCACCACGCCTGGCTAATTTTTTTATATTTTTAGTAGAGATGAGGTTTCACTATGTTGGCCAGGCTTGTCTCAAACTCCTGACCTCGTGATCTGTCCACCTCGGCCTCCCAAAGTGCTGGGATTACAGGCATGAGCTACCATGCCCGGCCTGAAAACGACTTTTTAAAATATTTTAGATACAAATCCTCTACCAGGTTTGTGATTTGCAAATACTTTCTCCTAGTCTTTGGCTTGTCGTTTCGTTTCTTCTCTCTCCCTTCTCTCTGGCTTATCTTTTCCTCTCTTTTGAAAAGCGGAAGTTTTTCATTGTTATGAAGTCCAATTTATCAATCTGTTTTATGGATTGTGCTTTTGGTGTCGTATCTAAGAAACCTTTGACTAACCCAAGGTCAGAAAGATTTTCATCTGTTTTCTTCTGAAGGTTTTATAATTTTAGGATTTACATTTTAGTTTCTTCCTTTTTTAAAACATATTGCCCAGGCCTAGAAGTTTCTTTTGGAAAACAGTTGCACCTGAGAAGATGTGGGATGGAGTTGGTCCTAGGAGCCTTGCCAGGCATGATGCTCTCTGTGAGCCATCTGAAAAGGAGGTGTGTGCCTTAGAAGCTGCCCCAGGGGTGGCTTTTAAACAGATACCAGGCTTCTCTGGCTTAAGATTTGGCATCAAACTGAAGATTGTATCATTTGAAAAGAGGGTATGGGATGATTAGAGAAGAACCTCCCAACTTTCTAGATAAATCCTTCTAACTGTTTCACAAAGTCGAAATGATGAATGGTGCCAAACACAGGACTTTGCCGATTACATGCAAACACCCATGTCAGTGACTCACCCAATTATGCTTTAATCTCATAACTGAGAGGCTTTAAAAAATTATAGTCAACAAGGCAGCTTGCTAGTTATGACTGCCATTGGAATGGAGTTTTCCTCAGAACAGCTGGAGTGTAATGTGGTGGGAAGAAAGCCTGGTGTGGGTGAGAGGCCAAGGATTGCTTGCCTGGGAAGGATGTGCAGCTAATGTTTGATAGAAATCTGTGAGATGACCAACCTCAGCCAAGCTAAGTGGAGGCCCTCCATACACTGCAGCCAAAGTGCTCAGAAAACAACGATAATTGGCACCATGTCACTCATGTCAAGACACATAAAACACAGCTCTGTCTTCAAGAAATGCATGGTCCACTCTGTGATCCATGCTAGGTTATAGAAGCTGGCAGAAGATTCCAGTTCCAATAAGGCAAGGCAGTTGAGAGCAGCCTGGAAATGGCTTATCCAAGAATGTCCCAGGCAGAGCATTGCCGTGGGTTGGTTTGTTCTGGAATGTACAGGCCATTGGTGTGGTTGTGTCAGAGGAAGGGCTCCCAGTGGTAGTGGGAAATGTTGGGGATGTAACCAGGGCTGATCTGGAGGAACTTGTTTGCCCTGCCTTGAAATATGAGTGTTTTCAGCTGGGCACGGTGGCTCATGCCTATAATCCCAGCACTTTGGGAGGCCAAGGCGGGTGGATCACAAGGTCAGGAGATTGAGACCATCCTGGCTAACACGGTGAAACCCCATCTCTACTAAAAATACAAAAAATTAGCCGGGCGTGGTGGCGGGCGCCTGTGGTCCCAGCTATTTGGGAGGCTGAGGCAGGAGAATGACGTAAACCCGGGAGGTGGAGCTTGCAGGAGCCGAGACTGTGCCACTGCACCCCAGCCTGGGCGACAGAGCGAGACTCCATCCCAAAAAGAAAAAAAGAAATATGAATGTTTTCTTGAATTCAACATGGTGCTGTTGAAGCATTTTACATATAGGAGTTGTGGGATGGGACCTCTTTTTTAGAAAGATCTCTTTGGCAGCTCTGTAGAGAATGAGTTGGAAGGGGTCAAGGTGTAGACATCAAGGAAGCCACTTAGATGGCTGTGGCTGTATGCAGGTGAAGCCACACAGCTGACAGGAAGGAACAGATGAGAGAGGTGGAATCAGAACCACAAAAGGGAGGGGGGACACCTGGATATGCCCAGGTTTCTGACAGATAGGAAGACATGCTACCCAGGAGCATCATCGGCACCACCCAGGGGAGGAAGAGCAGGCATTGGGTGGAGACCCTCCAGGCTTGAGGTGCGTGAGCTGCCCACTTAAAGACGCTTGCCAGTGGCTGGACCGGAAGTCTGCTGCTCCTCTTCTACCTTGCCACAGGCTGCTGCTTCTGAGTTAGAGACATGGGAAGCATTGGGATCGCTCATCCCTCCCAAAGTACAGCAGGAAGGACTAGAAGCAATATGAAATCTAGTTGGCGAGACCACGGTGAGCACACGGGCACTTAGGAGCAGCGCGTGGCACCCATGAAAGCCTCCATCCCCTGACAGTGAGCCCAGAGGCTACTGTGGGGCAGGAGGAAACCAGCCGTCCTTGCTCCTTGCTTACACCCTCCCTCCTCACCTCCTACTCTCTGTCTTTCCGCTGAGCCCTTCTCATTTATTTAAAAAAAAAAAAAAAAAGGGAATTCACTCCCAGTCCTTTTGAAACCCAACATGTCAGTGATAGATGAGGGCGTATTCTGTAACTTCAAAGGAGAAAAGTTGAGTGAGTGAATGTGGGCCAGAGGAGTTGAAAAGTCCAAGGGAACAGGAGACCCATGGGGTGACCCCACCATCAGGAGGAGTGCCCCCCATCCCACCCCTGCTGGTGCCATGCAGAGGCACAGACAATGCCACTTTCAATAAATCATGAAGGATTCTGAATGCCTGGTTTTGTCCCATTTTCAATGGGCCTTGGGCATATTGCTTAGATATAGCCAGCCATTTGTGCAAGGTTCTCAGCTACTCAAAGGCTCAAAGTTGAGTGCTCTTTCCACTATATAATGGAGTCTTCGCATATGTGATTTTGGGGGAGATGTTTTCAGATTTCCATAGCTAGTCATAGTAAAGATGACCTCGTGGGCAGTTCAGGCCATTGTCCCCTTCTCACATCCAGCCTTTGAGTAAGGCTGTGCTTTCAGGAGTATCCATGCAGCACCTAATTCAATCACACATCTGACCCCTGCCTCTCTTTGGCACTGGCCCCTTCTCTGTGCTCAGTGTGCTGCTGGGGGCCTCTGCACAAACCCGGCTGTTCTGGAGGCGTCCTGTGCTAAGCAGAGAGCACTTGGCCATTTTCCCCACTTTCTGAATTCAGGGCCCCCTGGAGAATCTGGCATGGGGATGGCCGCCTGTTCTCATGAGGCTGCGCACATGAAGGCGCCTGTTGGAAGCGCCTTTTAAGAATCCCCAGCTTGTTTCCATCCTGGAGTCTTGCAAAGAAAGAGGAAGAATAACCTGGAGTCATTTAAGGGCTGGTGTGGTCATTGCCTTAATCATCTGTGACCATTGAGAGCCTTATTTTCTATAAAGAAGCACAGAGGCTTCTTTGGCTTTGCTTTAATAATAACAAACAGCTAGAATTTATTGAGAGCCTGCAGTTTGCCAAGTGCTTTCACGCATTCGATCATTTAATCCTCAAGCCTTTTACCCTTTTTTAGAGATGAGGAAACTGAGACTTGAGCTTAAACGCTTGTCAAAACTCACATAGCTAGAGGTGGCAGAACTAGGATAGAATCATTTCTCTTTTTATTTGAGACAGGGTCTCGCTCTGTTGCCCAGGCTGGAGTGCAATGGCATGAACATGGCTCACTGCAGTCCTCCTAGGCTCAAGTGATCCTCCCACCTCAGTCTCCTGAGTAGCTGGGATTATAGGCACGTGTCATCATGCTCAGCTAATTTTTTTGGGTTTAGTAGAGATAAAGGCTTACCATGTTGCCCAGGCTGGTCTCCAACTCCTGGGCTCAGGCAGTCCTTCTGCCTCTGCCTCCCAAAGTGTTGGAATTACAGGCGTTGTGAGCGACTGGGCCAGGACTAGGCCCAGTCTATTTCTTTTTCTGCTTACTTTTTCTATGTTGGCCAGGCTTGTCTCAAACTCCTGACCTCGTGATCTGTCCACCTCGGCCTCCCAAAGTGCTGGGATTACAGGCATGTAATCCCATTTTCTCTTGGTAGATATTGATGTTGTTTTATATTCTTCTAAAAATCTAAAAAATGGATCAAGTCCTGACCTTAGGATGATTCGAAGAGCTATTTAAAATACTGTATGATTCCATTTAGGTAACATCCTCAAAATGACAGATTTATAGAGAAGGAGAACAGGTAGGTAGTTGCCAGGAGCTAGGGATGGTGGGGGGAGCAGAGGGTGGCCCAAGGGAGAGCTGTGTAGGGAGGGAACAGTCTGTATGTAGATCGCTGTGGCAGTTACACAAATGTACGTGTGTGACCAAAATGGCATAAAACTAGACACACACATTGTGCCAATGTCAGTTTCCTGGGTTTGATATTGTGCTATAATTATGTAAGATGGAACCTTGGGTGGAAATTGGAGATGGGCACGTGGAACCTTTCTATACTATCTTTGCAATTTCCTGAAGCTATAATTATCTCAGAATAAAAAGTGGGTTTTTTTTTTTTAATTCCTCTGTGTGCAACACCAACATTGCCCCCAGGAAATAGCCAGATCTCAGTTCTAGGGCCGCTTGCCATCAGAAAGCAAGCCACATCACACAGTCGAAGTTGGCCTAGGAGTGGGGCATAAACTAGAAGAGGGTCCAGGTTTTATCGCCTGTCAGATGTGAGCTTAGGCTCTCTCATCCTATGGGAAAGCACTGAACTGAGAGTCGGCCCCCGGGCTCAAGTATCAGGGCTGCAGTTGTGCGACCCAGAGCAAGCTTCTCAACTTCTGTGAGCCTCCAGCTTCCCAGCTGTCAAGTAGGCGTGGTAACTGCACGCACCCTATGAGGCTGTTAAGAGAATCTGGCAGAATATGTTGATGTGCTTAGTATCATCTTTGATACCACGATCAATGTTATTATTTTATCTTTTCCCAATTGTACCCCCAACTTTGTAGTCAGACCAATCTCTTGTGTATTCATGGAACATTGAATATCCATTCTTATTTTCTCTGCTTTTGATCATTTATTCCTTCAACAATTATTATTGAGCACCTGTTTTGTTGAAAATTCTGGAAGGCACTAGGGATACATTGATGGACATGACCCACGTGGTCTTTGCCCTGGGAGAGCTAAAGGTCTGTTTTTTTCCCCATCACCTGGAATCTCTCCTGAGTGCATCCATCATTCAGATCCTTGCTGTCCTGCCAGACCTCAGGCCTCATCTACACCATGCAGGCCCCTCTACCAGATCAGAATTCAAAACATGACATGCTGGAACAAGCTGATTGGGACTCAGTATTTCCAAATGTGATCACTCTAAAACCTGAGTAATTTCTACAACAATAAGGTCCAATTTCTTTACCTGAGCAGTATCTGGGAAACACTCTCTCTGTGGCTTGCTTTCTGTAGGACTCCTTGGGCTGCAGCAGGAAGATACAATGCTTCAAAGCCTTGCTGTCTGCCTCAGCGGCCCCACTACCACTACACTGCTCTCCTGTGGCCGTGCTGACACGGGGTCTTCTATTAAAAGGCAGCCCTGATTTTATGCCCCAGCCCTGATTTTATGCTCCAGAGCACCAGCATCAGGGAGGCCAAATGGTAGGCCTACCAAAAGGTAGAGCTGCAAGCTCCCTCAGTAATAGAGGCAGTGCAGCTCAGTCATATCTGCCAGCCTTTATCCTGGACCTCCCGTGGGACCTGGCATGGAGCTGCGCACCACAGAGAGAATGCTTAGCAGGTGCTCGCCCATGGAACTGTGAAAGGAGAGCCTGAAGGAGACTTAGACAGGAGCCTTTTGAGGCTTTTATTTTACAGATGAAGTCCTGAATAGGGGCCCCGGACTAAATAATAGAAAGTGGCTATAAGGGTCCCCAACCCATTTTTAATAGGATAATAATAGTTCTTATATTGATCTTAATTTTTGTTGTTGTTTTGGGTTTTTTTTCTTTATTTCTGTTCTGCAGTTTTTTGACTAGCTGACCGACATTTCCTCTTTTAACCTTTTACAGACCCTGAAAGAAGCTCTAGTTCTGGTCTTATTACTAGTTAGCTGTGTGACTGGGCCACAACTGGGGGCAGGTTCATTGAATTGAAAAGGTGAGGCCAACCTGTCTCTCACCTGCTCTCCCTGAGTGGACTCACCTAGCACCTGCAGGCTCCAAGCTTGACATTGCCTGGAGGGAGCCCACCCAGGCATCCCCTTCCTCCAGTCCAGCCTCTCCACCTGCAACTGTGTGGGTCAGTCTACTCAGCTCTCACCTGATTCTTCAGCACCCACCTTAATTGCCAGTGAGCCTTGAGGAGGCTGACATTCTTAATGCCATTTGCAGTTCTCTGTTAGAATCTAGAGAAGGGGAAAGGTAAATTGTTGCAACTTCCAGCCTCCAACACAGTGTCCTTGTTTGTGGGAGAAGAAACAGCAAGTGTGGCCCAGTAGGAAGTGCCAAGACTTTAGAGCCATATGGGTTTGAGTTCCATTTCCAGGTTGGCCGAGTGTTGACTTATATATTGCCAGACCTTGGGCAGGTCAGTTACTTAACCTCCCTGAGCTTCAGTTCCCTCACGTTTAAGATAGGAGCAGTGATACCTGGACAGTTGTTCCTGGCACAGTCTCTGGTTGTATGTGGAACCTGTGATTCCTACTGCTTATCACGGGGCCCTGCATTGCCTTTACTTAAAGCCTTTGTGGGGATCACAAAGAGTAAACTTACACTGGGGTTTCTCTACAGGGACTTAAAATCTAGTTGGGACAATATGATTGTTAAACAAGTACACAGCTAGAGACAGGTTTCAACTTGAGAATAACTGAGAAGAATCAGGCCATGATAGAAGCAATTTTCATGTATCCAGACTGTGAGAAGCCAGCCCTCTGCCATGCTCCAACAGGCTGGGGTGGCCTCTTCCTTCCCCAAGCAGAGATTAATGGACAAGTTGTTACTAGTGCTGAGATTCTGGGCAGCTTCCTTGTGGAGGCACATCTGTTGACCCAGCAGGGCCTTGGAAGCTTTTTTTAAAGTAGTGAGCTTCATCTAGTGGCATAGGGCCTCCCTGATGCTGGTGCTCTGGAGCATAAAATCAGGGCTGGGGCATAAAATCAGGGCTGCCTTTTAATAGAAGACCCCGTGTCAGCACGGCCACAGGAGAGCAGTGTAGTGGTAGTGGGGCCGCTGAGGCAGACAGCAAGGCTTTGAAGCATTGTATCTTCCTGCTGCAGCCCAAGGAGTCCTACAGAAAGCAAGCCACAGAGAGAGTGTTTCCCAGATACTGCTCAGGTAAAGAAATTGGACCTTATTGTTGTAGAAATTACTCAGGTTTTAGAGTGATCACATTTGGAAATACTGAGTCCCAATCAGCTTGTTCCAGCATGTCATGTTTTGAATTCTGATCTTAACTCATTATCAGGAATAACCTCTGGCCTTACTATATAATACATCGAGAACATCATTGAGTTTTCACTATAGCTAGGCACTGTCATTATCTCTTTTTTCCTTAGGAGGCACCTAAGGTAAAAGAGATTACATACTAACAGGAAGTAAAGCCGGGATTCAAAACCCAGCAGCCTAAAGAGGCTGTACCCTTTACTTCTCTACTAAGCAGCCTCCTGTTATTGGGGTTTTATTTTTGAGACAGAGTGTCACTCTTGCCCAGGCTGGAGTGCATTGGCACAATCTTGGCTCACTGTAACCTCTGCCTTCCAGGTTCAAGAGATTTCCTGCCTCAGCCTCCTGAGTAGCTGGGATTACAGGCGTGAGCCACTGTGCCTACCTAGCCTGTCATTGGTTGTTTTCATAGGTAGAAGTGTTCACAAGCAGAAGTTCCTTCCTCTTGTCAAAGGTCTGTTTCCCTGGCAGAAAGGTGGAAGCAAGAGCATAAACTGTCTAACAGGCAGAAAGGTAGACTAGAAGATCTAGACTAGACTAAAAAGTTAGACTTTGAGATCCTCTGTCTGTCCCCTGAGTTCTGGCCCTAGAGCCCCTAGAGAGATTGCATGGCAGCTAGAGGGAAAACAAGTTTCTGCTTAATGAAAACATTCCCCTAAGATTATTGTGAAACTTATTTTTTTAACATTTAACATTGTTTAGTTTCTTAAATGATTTTCAACTGTGAGATTATCCAAGGATTTTTTTTTATTACCAAAGCTAATTTTTCATAGTTACCATTACAAATAGAAAGTTTGTTCATTTTCTTTCTTTTTTTCCTTTCCTTTTTTTCCCCCTCCTTTTATTACATAGAGACAGGGCCTCACTCTGTTGCCAGGCTAGAGTGCAATGGCGTGATCATAGCTCACTGCCGCCTCAAATTTCTGGGCTTAAATGACCCTCCCACCTCAGCCTCCTGAGTAGCTGGGACCACAGGTTCACGCCTGTGCTAATTTTTAAATGTTTTATAGAGACGGAGGTCTCACTATGTTGCCCAGGCTGCTCTCAAACTCATAGTCTCCAGCAATCCTTCCATCTCAGACTCCCAAAGTGCTGGGATTACAGACATGAGCCATCTCACCCTGCCCCATTTTCCTTCTTAATGGATCCTGGCCCTTCCACATACCCTCCATTTGGTCTTTGTATTTCATGTTAACTGTAAACTTTTGTCTGTACTGTTTTAAACTTCACAATACGCATGGGTTCTTTGGTTTTTACCACAGTTAGAACAGCATCTCTTAGACTGATACGTCATTCTGTAAAGAAATAGACTATCTAAGACACAACTAATTATCTTGGAATAGGAACTTCAGGTAACCCCAGGTATGGGCCCCATAGGTGTCCCTTCCAGATTGTTCTGAGCAACCAATTAAGAGATGTCAGATCAATGGGCATTTTGTGGCTGGATGATAGTGGAAAGTGATTCATCTACCAGGAGGTAGAAGAATCACTAAGCTCCCTTGGCAGCCCCCTTGTTGCAGGTTGAAGCCAGGGTGTAGGAGCAGGGGAGCAGGCAGTTGGGGAAGGAGGTAGATTGGCTGCCCCAGGTCCAGAAGGGACCTGAGATGGCAGTGTAGTTCTGGAATATGTTATCCAGATATTTGGCCTTGTCTGGGAGGAAGGAAGCAGAATTAGCATGGAATCAAGTCATGAACTTTGATGGGAGCTCTTAGCTGCGTAGACAGGCTTATGCAGGAGAACTCTTCATTGCCACTTGGTTCTCATTAAAACATCTGAAGATGTGAGCACTGGTTCTTCTGAAATCGTAGAGCTTCTCTTCTAACCGATATAGCAGGGGCTTATTATGAGTGCTTTCTTCCAGCAAACCTAGAAAGTATCTCGCATTCACCTGTAAAACAAACCATGAGGACAACCATAGAGGAACTCAGCTCTATTTCACAGGTAGAAAGTCTAGGACCATTAGAACCCCACCACCAACGCCAGAATCTGGGAGAGAACAGAGACAAGGTCAGAGCTGCTGGCTCCCCGCTTGGGGTTATATAACTCCCCGACTCTTCAAGTCCCTGGAAACTGAGGCCAATTCCCTGGAAGATCATTCTGTTCTCTGCTGTTTTTTCAAGAATACAGCCAGCTTGATCACTGGCTCTGAGTATTGTATGGGAATGTCCCGTTTTCTTTTTTTCCATGAACTGAATGCCTACCATTATGGTCATTGTTTCATCAGTTTGTGTTTAAACTTGCCTGGATCTCATATTTTTATGTATGTTTGGCTTATATTTTGAAGACCTTTGCTTTTTTTGTATATACCCTCATCTGTTTCCAAAAAGATTTTGCGAGGGCTTACAACAAAGGAAATGAACAGTGAGCTGCATTTAAATAATAGAAAGACAGAAAATCAGAATGAAAGGAGTGTCAGAAAGAATGTGACATCTGTAAGGGTGGGCACAGCTCCTGTGACTGGGCTTCATGTTTTCTGATTTCAGTATCACAGATGCAGTCGTCCTGCTTGATGGGGTGGGGGAGGGAGAGTTTATAAGGTTATCTCTTACAACAAACTCCATTGAACATTGAGAATTATTTTTCCTAGCATCTAAAGGCAGCTTCTCACATGAGGCTTAATATTAGAAATATTCAGTGTTACAAGAGTGGACAGCATTTTTATTTTGGGCAAATGAGGAAAGAGTTTTTTGTTTTTGTTTTTGTTTTTGGAGACTCTTGTCCAGGCCTTGCCCAGTTACTGGGTCGTGTTCTTGCCTCTCTCATGTCTGAGATTGCAGTGGCGCCATCTTGGCTCACTGCAACCTCCGCCTCCTGGGTTCGAGCGATTCTCCTGCCTCAGCCTCCCGAGTAGCTGGGATTACAAGCGCCCACCACCACGCCCAGCTAATTTTTGTATTTTTAGTAGAGATGGGGTTTCACCATGTTGGCCAGGCTGGTCTTGAACTCCTGACCTCAGGTGATCCACCTGCCTTGGCCTCCCAAAATGCTGGGATTATAGGCATGAGCCACCACGCCCAGCCAGGAAAGAGATTTTATAAGGCTATTTCTTAAGACAAAATCTGGTGAAAATAGAGGGACATATTAACCCACCCTTGAGGAAGGCAGGTGCTAGAGAGCCAAGCTCATATGATTCTACACACATAACTATCCTCTATCCTAATCTGATTCCAGGATAAAGTGTAGACCATCTCTGAGTGGGTGGAGAGCCTGTCGCTTGGGCTACTTCTGTTTCCCTTCCTTTTGCTGAGTGTTTGATCCAGGCTGTGTAGCTGTGGGAGGCTTCCACAAGGTCTGCAGCTGGGGTAGGGCAGGACTGCAAGCTTTATTTAGAAAGCAGATAGATAGGTAACAGAATTAGTATATTCTATATGCAAGGAAGTCTAGATAGCATCTTTCCCAGGTGCACAACCATCTCTGTGCATTGGAATGAGTGATATGCAGTTCTTGCAGTCAGCACTGACACTTTCCTGTGGAAGCAGCTTTGGGTAACTGCATTCCATCAACAGTAGTTGGCCTGAGGCCCCTGAGCTCTGAGCACAAATGATTTGATATGGTGATGTTCTAACGCAGTCACCCTCTTTGGCCATGAATATCCTCAAAAATTCTCCAGCTTTGATTAGGATGAGCAGATTGGCTGCACTCTCTCTCCAGCTGGCTGCATGTGACACACGCAGACTTTCTCATCATGCTTTGTATTCACTGTTGCATATTGCTCAGGCATGTGAGAGGCAAGAACATGGCCCACTAACTGGGCAAGGCCTGATCGGGAAGCTCCTGAGGTAAAGGTGCTCCTGTTCTGCTAAAGGAGACCCTGGGATCAGGGATGAGCTCTTCCCTGCTGGGCTCACCCAGTAATACAGGTCATGTGGGACAGTGGTAAGCAGAACTCTCCTGCCATAGACGTGCTGGTGAGCAATAGAGTCACCTTCAGAAGAGGAGGCGGCTTGACCTGGGGGCATGAATGCTACCACCAGGCTCTTTTCTCCTGGGACTGGCTCCTTCCTACAGAGCAACCCTCCCTGTGGGTTGACCATAGCTCCAGAGACAGACGTTTTTTTCTTCTCAGAAAGTAAAACCTCAGCATTGAAGAATCCTTGTCCTGTCATTTTTAACCTTAATGAGAACAGAACAAGCCTCTGGAACAAGGTGCAGCGCAGTCAGGAGAAGTGGCTTTAAGTGAAAACACAGCTGTGGGGTTTACAGACGACGCTGCAGGGAGGCATCATCCAATGGGAGCGGCCAGCCTCGCCATAGACTTTCCAACACTAATGAATCGGGAACTCCATGCTGAACAGGGTTTAGTTTGATGAGTCCCTGTGCCAGCAGAAGGATGTATTTTTCTTGAAAGACCAAGGTGCCAGAAATCTCCATGATTACGTTACTGGAGCAAGGTTCTTTTTTGTGGTTTGTGAAGTTGAGCGTCAGGACTGCAGGATTCTCTTGCTCTTTCTCACTCTTATTTTTTCCAGGTCAGAACCAGAGCTTGGGGTGGGGAGGAAAATCCTGCTGAATGAGCAAGTTCTTTCTTAAAAAGCTCTCTCCAAGTCCAAAAAGACTTCAGTGGACTTAGGAGAAAGAAATTTAATACATTGCCATAGAATCGTCATTAACCAAGTTAAAGCAAAGTCCACAGCATCTTTGTCTTATAAAAGAAAGCAAAAAGGAGATGGAAAAAAAGAAATTATACTTAGGAAATCCAAACCAAACAGTGAACACTAAAGAAGAAAAACCCAAGATCATCTCTGAAAATGTGATTTTCTTCTAATCAGATTTTTCTATTAAAAACCAAGGCTGCAGGTAGAAGTAACTTTTCTGATCTTTTGAAGTCTGCCATAAATGGCATAGCTGAAATGTTTGAACTGTGCTAGGATTTACCACTTTCAGCTTAAGGAAGAGTTGGACAACCTGCAAGACCCAGTGGACTATGAGGGGAAGAGTCAACCGTGGAGAGGCTGGAGGCTTCCCAGGCCAGCCTTGACCTGTGTTTGAACCTTAGTCCTAATAACTAGCAGATTGAAGCAAATTCACAGGCCTCCTGGAGAACCCATGTTGGTTTGAACTGGAGCAATCCTGGCCAAATAACTCACACTGTGCTCTTACCAGTGACCTCCCTCATCACACCCCTGTGAGGACAGCTCTGAGCTAGCATCCTAGGTTCCCCTGCTCATTCATGGAGTAGCCTGCAGAGAAAGCTGAATGGCTCTGTCCTGCTGGGGCTGTAAGTACCTTCCAGGAGACGGGCAGAGAGAGACTTGGTTGCCCATGAGAGGTCATCTTGGAGGTATTGTGAACAAAACAGGGAATTCATAAACTTTTAAACTCATTTTTTGCCCTTCCAAGGTCAGGCCAGGACTTTTCCAAAGCCTCGAAACCTCTGATGTGGTATCTTCCCTAACTGATGGAGTTTAGTGCCTAGTGGCCCTTGCATGATGTTCTCCAAGTGTGGCTGTTTGACAAAGCTGCCCGTGTGCCTGGGCCAGCCGAAGATCTACCTGCTCAATAGCCCAGAGGGACCCCGGCATGCTTGCCTAGCCACACTTTCCTGTCTTGTCCCGTCACTCTTCTGGTTATTCTTATGAATGTAGCCTGGCCCGCTGTCTTCACCAGGCTGGGATCCAAAATAAGGTCACATGTCTTTTAATAGTTACATTAAAAGACTCAGTGGACACCCCTCCTCCTGCTTATCTAGGACATTCTTTCTGCCCCTGAGTTCTCCCTGAAGTGCCATCCCCAAGCAGCAGTAATCTGAGCAGCCTGAGGAAGCTGTACATAGTCCTCAGTCACTCATTCTTGTTACCCACCTGTTGCCACCTGCTGGGAGGATCGTCTTGCTGTCTCCATTGTCATCCCACCCAGAGAGCTCAGAGGGGCTGAAGGAGGGCCTCTCAAAGGCCCAACAACCCCAACAGGGCCTGTATCCCATGTTCCCACAGAGTCTGGGGAAGATTCTCCTCTCCCAAGGGTCCTAGTCCCTTCAACTCATCCAGGCTCCTAGAGCTCACCCACACGATTCTCTAAGGCCAGTTTCCCAGGGGCCCCACCCTAGAGCAGGAGGCCTAGGTCCAAAGGGGACCCAGTGGTAGTCTCATGCTCTGGCTGCCTGGAGCCTGCCCTCCTGTATGACCTCAGCCTGAGCCCCTGAAAGGAGAAGGCTCTTCCATTTTCTGCCCTAGGGAGACTGACCTTCCCTTGTCGGGATGAAAGCCTTGCCTCTAACTGAACCCATTTGAAGGCTTCCGCCCTCTGCTGGTGGCAGCTGACAGAGCTGCCTTGTTATTGCCTCTTGGGTCCTTCACTTCCTTCCCTCTTCACTCAATACCAGGACCGTTGTGCAGTTGGAAACTGTCCACCCAGGGAAGCCTATTCCTGGGAAAAGGATTGGGTAGTGGTGAGCTCTCCTGCTTGACATGGCAGCTGCCTCTGGAGAGAGAAAGACCTTGTGAAGTCTGAATGGCTGCCATTCTTGCAGGCTGACTTCCCAAGCTGAGCCGCTCTGTGGGTGGTCCCTGCAGGTGGTGATTAGGGCCAGAGCGCTGCTGCTGCCTGGTTCCTTGCCGTGCCTGATAGGTAGGAAGTATCTAGTGAGCATTGTTGAGGGAAGGAGCTTGTGCCTCTTGAGAGTGCTGACAAAATGGCAACACCTGAACACTGAGAGTGTCTGAGCCACAGCTTGTCATCTGGTGGCAATTACTGGGCAGGAAGCAGATGTGAGGCAGAATTTATTTACTGAAGAGAAAGGAGAAATTCTTTTGAAGGGATGACATTGGACACCTGCGGTGACAGTGATAAGGACACCAAGTGCCCAGGAGACCTGGTGAAGCCACCCTCGGATTCTCTGCAGGAAACGTCCCCGGCATTCCAGCAAAGGGGAAAACAAAAGATCAGGGCCACTTTGACAGAAGAGGGACAGGCAGGAAGGGCTCCCCTGGAAGCAGGTGGAGCATGAGGAAGGGCACAAAGGCCTGAGAGAGCCTGGCCTGCTCTGAACCCCTCAGGGAAGTGGACCGCACGGGGGAGTGCATGGAGCTCTGCAGGAGGGAGAGCGACCCTTCCCTGACCTGTGAGACTCCTGTTGTCTGTCCTGAGGGCCTCCCTGGCTGGCACATCCTCCCGAGCACAGGCCCACCTCTTTCCGTTGCTCTGTTAACTGTCCATATTTGTTCATGTGAACAACCAACCTCCAGAGAGCCTGGGCTGTGTTGAATTCACTTTCATATCTTCAACAGCAGGAAGCCATCAAAGATACTAAAGAGGGAAGTGTTACCAGGTTTATGTTTCAGGAAAATAACAGCTATGTTCTAGAGAGCGGATTAGGAGAGCAGAGCCAAGGGAGTAGGAAGACACATTGTGTGTCACTGTCCTTAGGAGAAGGACGAGCAGAAATTACACAAGGGTAGTAGAGGGCCCAAAGGTGGCGGGGACCAGGCCTGCCTCCACCAAGGCGCTGGCTGCCCACTTTGTCAGTCTTTGGAGTCTGTGTCCTCCATGGCTTGGCCCCCTTCTCAGGCTAGTGGCAGGTTGCAGCAGTTCTGGCCCGCGTGACCAGAAGCACTCAACAAGCATCCCCTCGTACCTCATTGGCCTCAGTTGGGTCACACATCCATTCCTGAACCAGTTTCTAGGGCCAGGAAATGCCATGCCCTGATTGGCTTAGGTTTCTTACCTCAGAGCTGTCACGTCCAGCCCTGGAGCTAGAGGTTGGGTCTGCTTCCCCCTGGACCCCCTAGACTGAGGAGCAGGACAGGGGAATGACTAGCTGAGTGAAAGTAGGCCATCCTTAGCAAGGAGGAAATGCCTACTAGCTATGTATCCGTGTTTGCTACAGGAACCAGATGGACCCATTCATTCATCTGTTGAACCTTGTACATGGTAAGCACCTACACACCAGTAGGGACATACTTTGTGGAAACAGCATACCATCATCCTGGGTGAATTTCAGTCCTCATGAAGGATCCCCCACCCTCATCCATACCCAGACCCTTGGCTCTCCATTCCTTGACTTCTTTTTGGATCTTGTTTTTGACCAGCCATCTCCAAGGTCAGACACACGGCCTGCTCTCTGACCATGGCCTCAGCCCCTTCAACTCCCTTATCCAGTGACTCCCACACTCCTCTCCTTGACCTCTCTGACACTACATCCAGTGATTAGCAACATGGACCACACTTCAGCTGTGCCACTTACTTGGTAATTTGGGCCGAATACTTAATAAACTCTCCTATAACATAGAGGTAGGAACCGGCTTTGCAGGGCTCTTGCGACGATTAAATAAGATCAATGTGAGAGATGCTTAGGACAGAGGACGTACTTAATAAATATTAGCTCCATTCCAGACATCTGTCACCCAGCCACTTCCTTCTATTTTCTTCCCATCAGCCTCTTTCCCATTTATTTCCTTCCTGGTCCCCCGTAGGTCTCCTGGTCCATATGCTGCCGTATTGTATCTCCACTCCCTTACCCCCTTATTTTTCCCTCAAACCTTCCTGGCAGAAATTCAGCTTGGACCAACCTAACTTTCTTCACACTAATGTCTAAGTTGCTAAAAAAAAAAAAATTAACAGTGGGACAGATGCTTGCTACAGTAACTTCAGATCCTATGGCCTCAGGGGGATCCGAATACTCCCTGGCAGTCCTTATGCTCTGCCCCGGTCAACTGTTTTTCCTATTCTCCAAAGGAGCAATTTCAAACCTTCATCACTTTCCTCAAACTCCTTCCCCCATCACACTCCCCATTCTTTGCAGATAATTTGTGTCCTAATTTTCAGGAAAGAACCCAAGAAATCATACTAGGACATTCTAAATCCCCCCTGCCCAATCCACAGATCTCACTGTTATCCCTGCCCATCTTCCTTCCTCTTGCAGCTGAGAAAGGGGTTCCACTTTTGTGTTGGATCCAATCCCTTGTCATCTCAGAGACCTCGAATCTGCAGTTCTCTCTGTCTCTCTTAACGTCTTCCACCCCACCATCCATAGTGCCTTCTTCCTGTCAGCATTGAAACAAGTCTCCGTCGTCTTTAAATACACTCCCTTCAAACACCTTCAGTACACTCTCACATCCTGTCATCCTTTCCCATTCCATTTCATGAATCTTGCCTCTTCCGTAGCACTGTCTAATTTGCTAAAAGAGTTGTATCCACTTATGATTGCCATTTCCTGGCTTTCTATTCGTTTTTCAACCTGTCACCCCGATCTCTGCTTCTAGCACTCCCTGCAAGAGTCTTTTCTGATAGATCCAAAGGTTTCCTTGTTAGGGAATGTTCTCTGTTACTTGACCTCTTAGAAGGATTTAACGCTGCTGACTATGCCCTCCTTGAGGCATGTTCTCTCCTTGGCTTCTATAATGTCAGAACTCAGAAGTCCATAGCCACTCCCCAGTTTCTGTTGTCCAGCTCTTAAATACAGGTGTTTCTCAGGATTCTATCCAGGGCCCTCTTATCCCTCCAGGTTACAGTCTTGCTTATAAACTTCAGAACTGTATATTCAGCAGCCTACTGGACATCTCCACTAGATGCCTCTCAGGTATGTTAGAACCCACAATCTCAAATTGAACTCAAACTCTTCTCCCAAACCTATTGTTCTTCCTTGTCAGGTAGAGTAGCAATAGCATCTGCCCTGCAGCCTGAGCCAGAGAATCCTGAACGCTATTGTTGACTCTTCCCTCTCTCACTGACTTTATCTCCAGACCATTACCAAGTCCTGTAATGCTGGTGAGGTGAAAGGAGCATGGATTTTGGTTAAAATTCCAGTTCTAATTGTGGTTTGCACAAACTACTTAACCTTTCTCAGCCTCAAGTTCCTTATCTGTTTAAAGGAAATAGCAATACCTAATTTAAGTGGTTGTTGTCAGGATAAAGGAAAGCCTTTACTTGGTAGGTGATATGGTTTGGCTCTGTGTCCCCACTCAAGTTCACCTTGAATTTTAGTAATCCCCACATGTTGTGGGAGGGACCCAGTGGGAAGTAATTGAATCATGGGGGTGGGCTTTTCCTGTGCTGTTCTCGTGGTAGTGAATAAGTCTCACAAGATCTGATGGTTTTATAAATGGGAGTTTCCCTGCACAAGCCCTCTTGCCTCTCACCACCTAAGACTTGCCTTTGCCTCTCCTTTGCCTTCCACCATGATTGTGAGGCCTCCCCAGCCATATGGAACTGTGAGTCCATTAAACCTCTTTCCTTTATAAATTACCCGGTCTCAGGTATGTATTTATTAGCGGTGTGAGAACAGATTAATACAGTAGGCATTCAATAAATGTGAGTCCTCCATTTAGTAAACATGACTGCTCTTCTGTTCCAGTCCTCTCCCCTGCCCTATCACCACCTGGGCTGACTTGCCTTATTGTTGAATTGGTGTGTACATAGTTTCCTGACTTTGAGAATCCCCCTGCAATTAGATTTCCCATAGTTCCTTCATGACTAAGGACTAAGTGCTGGTCACCACAGCATTGCGTGGGGTCTGGGAGGCAGATTCCAGATGTCACTGGCACATAGTTAGATGTGTATGTACTTCCAAGTCTTGTCTCTTAGCTGTCTCTAACGCCACTGCACCTCCGTAAGCCAAATCCTCATCATCTCATTGGGCTACTGCAGCAGCCCCCTCTAAGGCCTTTCTCCATGCCCTCTCTCACTTCAGCCCTTCTCTACCTGACCATCAGAGCTGGTCTTTCTGCCCTGAAACCTGCCATGGCCTCTCTCTTCTGGTGAAGTGAAGTCCACACATTCCTATGTGCAGCCTGCCTTGCCAGCTCATCTCCCTTGCGTGCCTGTGCCAGCCCAGTGGCTAAGTCCTCTCTGACCCAGTGACACCTTTCATGATAAGGGAGCAAGAAGGATGCTTAGATACTGGTTGAGAAGCTGAATACTATACTTCTTGGGTCTAGTGGCTAGTAGGACAGGCATAAGACACTCAGCTAAGACCAGTTGTCCAGAAAACAGGGACCAAAAGACACAGGAAACCCAGGAGAGCTTAGAATTCTGTAAGAATCACCAGTCATAAAATAAGGAGGAAAACCTATTAGTCTTCTGTCAGAGCAATATATGCTTATGAAGAATTTGGAAGATGCAAAGAAAGTAATCTCCTGGAACCTCTCACCGAGTGATAGGCACTGTTGCCGTTTAGGTATGTTCCTTCCAAGTCTTTTTTTTTTGAGACAGTCTCTTGCTATGTCGCCCAGGCTGGAATGCAGTGGCAAAATCTTGGCTCACTGCAACCTCCACCCCCTAGGTTCAAGCGATGCTCATGTCTCAGCCTCTCTAGTAGCTGGGACTACAGGTGCGTGCCACCACACCCAGCTAATTTTTTGTGTTTTAGTAGAGATGGGGTTTTACCATGTTGCCCAGGCTGGTCTCCTGAGCTCAGGCAATCCCCCTGCCTCGGCCTCCCAAAGTGCTAGGATTATAGGCATGAGCCACTGCATCTGGCCTCAGTCTTTCTTCTAGGAAGTCTTTGTCCTTTTTTACATAGTGTTCATGGTACACTGTATAATCAAGTGTGCATCCTGCTTTATCTCATCTGTCCAACCTATTTTTCCTGGGTTAGTAAAAATTCTTCCTAAGCCACGTAACGACTGCCTGCTATTCCACGTGTGACTATAGGATAGTTTGTTTAACCTTTTGCTACTGCTGGACTTTTTAGTGTTTCCAATAAATAACACTGGGGGGAACAGTTTTGCAAATAAAACTTTTCTTCCTACATTTCTGATAATTTTTCTAAGCTATAAATTCATAACTTAAATCACTGAGTCAAATGATATGAAAATTTCTAAGCAATGCAGACTCAAAATGGACAGAATGAATATAGACCTGACCTCAGCTGCAAAGAGAGAGGTAAAGAGAAAAGGGTTGTAATTAATAGATTCTTTTAAAATTACTTTTTACTTCACAAAGGAGAGGGCTGGGAAGATTCAAGTGGTGCTCTGTAGGGCAAACATGCCTTTGACTTGAAGTTCTGGTTTCATGATGGTCAAGAAGGGCTTGTTTCTGCTTTTGTGTTTTCATCTGGGTCAGTTAGAGGACAAACCATTCCTATGAGTTTCTTTCCCACTAAGGAAGAGAAAAATCGTCCAGTATCTAATGATGCAGATCATTAGCTATGTTCGCAGCCTTGTAGTTAAAAAAAAAAAAAATTATAATAATGTATCCTCCTAATGTGCAGTTAATTTTAGTTAAAATTTCCCTAGTGCTTTAAAAACCCAGCGAATTTATAAACATGGTAATTGGCTTGCATTTGGAACGTTAAAGCTGTCATAACCAGCTGGCTGTAGCAGGACGTGCTGCACCTCCTTGAGCTCTGTTGGAAGTTCAGCACTCACCTGAGCACTGCTCTCTGGAATCCAAAAAGAAACCAGGACCTTCCCAGAGTTCCTGTTCCTGATATTCCATAACTGAAGAAAGCTAATGAGTGTCTCAAAGTTAACATGCCCAAAGTCAAACCTTTGACTGCCTATCAGTCCCCAAATTCAGTTTTTCTCTCAGCAGTGGATCAGCCACCTGACTGGTGATTCAGATTCAAAAGCTTGAACTGTCCTTGATTTCTTCCTTTCTTTCCTTGCCACTGCCAACATCAAATCCACCAGCATATCCTGTTGATTTGACTTCTAAAATATACCTCAAATTGTCCATTTCTCTCACTGTATCCCAGCCCCCTGGCCACTCCCCTGACTCTGTAGTGGCTGCCTCCTGCAGAATGTTGCTTCTGCTCTGTGGTCTATGGTCTGCAGTCTGCACTGTAGCCAGAGGGGTCTTGCCGAAATAGAATTCTGATTACCTCATCTACTCCTTTTTCTTTTCTTCGCTGTTAAGGTAAAGGCCAGAAATTCCAGTGTGGCCAAGAAGGTCCTCCCCAGAGTCACCCATGTCCCTGGATCTATCAGGGCCCAACTTCACCAGCCATCCTGCAGCTCCTGCCCCAGGGCTTCTGTACTCACTGTGCTCTCTCCCCAGGAGAACCCTCTCCACTTGCCCTCCCTCCTCCTCCTGATTCAGAGGAGGCTTCCCTTCTACCCATTCTATCCAGGTCAGGCTCCTCACTTTCATAGAAACATGGGGATTTTTTCTTGCTTCAGAGAGCCTATTTTAATTTGAAGTTCTACACATATATGCACATTCATAGGTGTGATCATTTGATTGCCGTCAGTCTTCTCTGCTAGATGGTAAGACCCATGAAAAGAGTCTGCTGTCACTGTTCTTTCCCTCTCAGCTAGCTCATGTCTAGCACAAGATAGGTGCTTAATAAACGTATTGGTTGCGTGCTAAATGAACAAGTAGAGTCTTGCTGACAGTCGTCATTGATGATGGGGTCCTTGTAAGGTGTGCACTCTTCCCAGAGTGGGCAGGCCCAGGTTCTCCACGACACATTGACTTGAGGGAGGTGACTTTGTTTGATTTTATTTTTTTCATTTCAGCTATTGGAGTGAATAGAGCATGCTGCCTAAAACTTCTTTTTCTCTTCTCTCTCTCTTCAGCTAAAGCTTGCTTTCACTCTGGACCACGAGACCGGATTGCCTCAAGGATGTCATATCTATGAGTACCGCGACAGCAACAAGTAAGTCACTCAGTGGGAAAGAGTGTCACTTCACATGTGTGCAGCAGTGGTGCCTGTGGGCTTTCTGACACTAAGCTTCCATTGCTAAGTGGTCGTCAGGAAGGGAATACACCTTTTAATACTGTACTAGAAAATAGCTGGCACAGAAATAGTCCCCTTGTAAGATCTCTTTGCCCCTAAGTATAGAACTTGGAGCACTTGTAGAGGAGCAGTTGTGGTGTGTTAGAAGTAGATGCTGAAGCAGACCTTCTTTCAAGGCTGCAGATGTCCCCCAGACCCTCCCCACTCTTGGTCTCCAGTCATGTGCCTGCTTGTTTGGTTCACTGTGTGACTTTGGCTTTGTTGTAGTTCTCAGTCACTATCTGTCTATACTTAGGTTTATGGGTTTTGTTGTGATTATCTACCTTATAAATTTTATATTAATGGTTGGGAGATTTCTGGGTACTTACAGAGACTTAAATCGGTGGCCTTGTTGGAAAGATGGCACCTTGCATACTTTCATAGCACCTCCTTTCCACATCATAGACTGCTCCTTTTTTATTTTTATTTTTTGAGACAGGGTCTTGCTCTGTCACCCAGGTTAGAGTGCAGTGATAGAATCGTGGCTCACTGCAGCCCGAAACTCCTGGGCTCAAGTGATCCTCCCACCTGTTTCCCAAGTACCTGGTACTATAGGTGCACACCACCAAGCCCAGCTAATTTTCTAAATTTTTAGTAGAGACAGGGTCTCCCTATATTGCCCAGGTTGGTCTTGAACTCCTGAGCTCAAGCGAGTCTCCCACCTCGGCCTCCCAAAGTGCTGGGATTACAGGTATGAGCCACCGCACCCAGTCACAGACTGCCTCCTTGACTGTGTATTTTTGTTTGTGAGACAGTGAAAGTGGTGGTGAATGAGGCACAGGAATTGTGCCCCGATGATGACAATGATGGTAATGATGGCGGCTACCATTGAGCACCTCCTATGTGTCAGGCACAGTACTGGGGACTTTACGTTTGTTATCTCATTTAATCTTCATAACAACCCCGGTGTGTTATTTTATTATTGTCATATTTGCAGAAGCTAAGGTCTAGGGAACTAAAGTAATTCACTCAGGGTAACTTGCCACAGCTGTGAGAAGCAGAGTCAACATTATCATGTTTATTCTGGGGAGAGAATAGATGGAAAACAAGTGACCCGTATTGCTACTTAGAAACCCCAGTCAGTGACAAGAGCAGTCCCAACCTGGACTTAAGGAGAATGTACTCTGTTTTCATTGTCTAAATATCCAGGCTGTTTAATTTCATTCAGTGGAAGGAAACAAATAGGCACATGCCAGTAGAACTGTCTACTGTCTATGACCTTCCAGAAGAGAAACCTGTGCCTTCCTCAAGACCTCTGGTGCTGTTTTGGGTAGAAGAGAGGCTACTGGGTGCCCTCCTTACCACATCTCCACTGGGATTACCTTCAAGACGTGATGACTGTTTGTAATTTATCTTTAGGAGAATGCCATAGTAACTGGTGTGTACCCCTAATTAATCATAGGAAGGATTGACCATACATCCTTTAACAATTCTTGCTGGACTCTCTGCTCTTTGAGAAAAGGTTGAAGAGTGTTTATTCAGTGGGAGAGGGGCACCAGCTCTCTGTCCTTTAAGTTTATGTCTTAGCTGTTCACATATCCGGTGGCAACAACTTACCGTTGTCTTTGACTGTGAGAAGAGAAAATAGCCTACTTCTTTTTTTTTTTTTTTAATAGACAGTGTCTCATGATGTTCCCTAGGCTGGTCTTGAACTCCTGAGCTCAAGCCATCCTCTTGCCTCGGTCTTCCAAAGTGCTGAGATTACAGGTGTGAGTCATCATGCCCAGCCTAGCTCTGTGTCTTAGTCGATCCATAGCTCCTAGCATATTATCAGACCAAGCAATGTAAGAAGATAACTTAGGGTTTATAAATATGAATAAGTTTTGGCCCCCAAAGACCTCTAAAAGAAAATATTTGTGTAGGAAATCATATAGGAGCCATGATCTAGAAAAGTATGGTGATCAGCATGTTCTCACTCATAGGTGGGAACTGAACAATGAGAACACTTGGGCACAGGAAGGGGAACATCACACACCGGGGCCTGTGGTGGAGTGGGGGGAGGGGGGAGGGATAGCATTAGGAGATATACCTAATGTAAATGACGAGTTAATGGGTGCAGCACACCAACATGGCACATGTATACATATGTAACAAACCTGCATGTTGTGCACATGTACCCTAGAACTTAAAGTATAATAATTTAAAAAAAAGAAAAGAAAAAAGAAAAATATGGTGATCAAATGCTTTGGTGACTGCTTTCTCTGGTTCTCTCTTGCTTGTATTAGAGTCAGTCTTAGGGTTCATTCTCAATCCTTAGACAACTTTCCTAACCTCTCTGAGCCTCTAGTTTCTTTTCTTTTCTTCTTCTTTTTTTTTTTTTTCTATTTTTTGAGACAGTCTTGCTTTTGTTGCCCAGCCTGGAGTGCAATTGCGTAATCTCAGCTCACTGCACCCTCCGCCTCCTGGGTTCAAGTGATTCTCCTGCCTCAGCCTCCCAAATAGCTGGGATTACAGGTGCCCGCCACCACACCTAGCTAATTTTTGTATTTTTAGTAGAGACGGGGTTTCACCATGTTGGTGAGGCTGGTCTTGAACTCCTGACCTAGGTGATCTACCTGCCTTGGCCCCCCAAAGTGCTGGGATTATAGTAGTGAGCCACCACGCCCGGCCTGAGCCTCTAGTTTCTTCATCTGTAGGATGAAGTAGGATTAATAGGATTAATTATTAATTGTTAATTATTAATAGTAGGATTAATAATACCTCTCTGGCAGGTTTGCATGGGGCTGTCTGGCCGGGATATCATGTTGAAGTGTGTCATCACCAGTCTCACATATAGAATGCCCATAGGAAGTGCTTGTTGCCTCTTCTTCCCAAAGAGAAAAACTGGCTCATTATTTCCATCTTCCCAGAAAGTCCTCTGCCAACAGTGTACTCATGAGGGAAGAGGCTGGTGTGCCTGCCATTCACAGCCTTCGGTTGTGTACGACGCTCTGTCAAAGGCAGACTCCTCACTCATGAGTTGTGAAGCACGGAGGACCCCAAAATCCTGACTATGACTTCTTGTCTCCCCCAGACCCTTCCCTGTTTGTTTCCATTTCCTCTGTTTCCATTTAGGGTCATTTTCCCTACAATGCCTGAATCCAAATATTGGCATAATAGTGTTATTTAGGAAATGAAGATACTCAGCCCAGACCCTTAAGGGGCCCATGTTGTCTCAGGCCAAGTAACATGAAGACAACACCAGCAGAGAGAGGAAATTCTACAGATGAAAAAGCTAGCTTGAATATTAGTTTGGTACAACTGATTATTGAAACTACTGCTTTTCCTTTTTGGATATTCCCTGCAGTACAATTTGTAATCACTTTAGCATTCATCTCTGTTTGCCAAATTCAATCCATCAGCAGAAAAAGTTGTTCTGAATAAGTGCTGAGGCTGTTGGATGGTTCTCCCAAATAGTCTTTCCTTTCAAATGGAATGGCCCGGAAAATGGGCACTCCATTTTTATATTTTCTGGATTCTTTTATCAGCCCTCAATTAACGGAATTCAGTATCAAAAGCAGGTAAAGTTTTCTGCAACAGAGAAGAAGAATGTGGCCCTCGGGTCCATGGTTGGTGCCTGATAGTTTTGATCTTTGGCTCTATGTCATCCTGTTCTCCTTTCACATAAAGGGGCTAATCTCTGCCTCTGGGGTCCAGGGAGGACAGTCCCTAGGACTTGTCCATTTCTGATGGGACTTGGACCCTGCCTTCTCTAAGGCTAGGGGCACAGCTGTTGGGTAAACATTCTTAAAGCTCTGAGGTCATTAGAAGAAAGAGAGAAGCTGTCCTATTGTGCCTTGGGTTCAACTAGTAAAGCTCTCCACCTTGAATTACTCTGTCAGCCTCCCAAAAGCCTTTCCAATCTGCATCCAAGAGATGTGAGGCCTCACACCCTCTGGCAGACGCCACCAGTCACCACCCGTGGACTCATGGGTGGTTACTGGTTTTTTTCTTTTCTCTGTTGCAGAAAACTTTACCTATCTTTAAAACTAAATCCAGTTAATCAAGGAGTGATCGAGAGTCATTTTTGTCAAATTGAAGTTTGGAGATCTCTTGATATAGGGCAAGGAACAAGGGCTTCAAGAGTGAATAAGTGATTTGTGAGAATTCAGTTACACATTTATGAAGCCCCTGCTCTGTACAGTGTGTTACATGGGGGAGGCAAAGATACGTTAGACCCAGTGCATGCCCTCAGAGTTTGTATAAGGAGCAAAGCACACTCCAGCACCCTGTGGGATGATACGCACTTTGGCAGTGGTAGGAATCAAGTGCTGTGGCAGCAGTGATGAGGAAAGTGAATGCTTCCAACTTTGGAGTTACTGTGTGGATGGTGGTGACCTTCACAGACAAGGAGCTTTGTCAGAAGGCTCCTTTCTCTCCATCCCCACTGCTACCCTCCTTCTCACTGCCAGGACTGTGGAGTTGCTTTGCAAGCTATTCTTCCTGCTCTTAGCTGGTTGGCCTCCAGGCTGTCCTTTCTGCAGCCTGAGTGAGTGTGCATGTCTTTTCCTTCTGGTTGCTTTTTAGACCTTATTTTTGTCTTTGGTGTTCTGCAGTTTTACTACATTATGTCTGAGTGGATTCATTTTTATTTATATTGTTTAGGACTCAATATAGTTCTCATTTATAAATTTTTATCTATTATCTTTGATTCTCTTTGGTTCTCTCTAATCTCTCCTTCTGGAACTTGTTAGAAACCATCTTATTTCATCTTTCCTCTCTTTTCTATTTCCATATATGTTAATGCTGCATTGTAGGAAACTTCCTCAAAAGTGTCTGTCGCTTTATTCTCCTTGTAGCAGTTTACTATCGGCTGTTTAATAACCCTTCCTAATATGAATGTTTGGTTTTTATTTTATTTTATTTATTTTTTGAGATGGAGTCTCGCTCTGTCACCCAGGCTGGAGTGCAGTGGCACAAACTCAGCTCACTGCAACCTGCACCTCCTGGGTTCAAGTGATTCTCTTGCCTCAGCCTCCTGAGTAGCTGGGATTACAGGCGCACACCACCACGCAGGGCTAATTTTTTTGTATTTTTAATAGAGACGGGATTTCACCATGTTGGCCAGGCTGGTCTCGAACTCCTAACCTCAGTTGATCTGCCCAACTCAGCCTCCCAAAGTGCTGGGGTTACAGGCATGAGCCACCACGACTGTCCTGATGTTTGGTTTTTATATTTAATTTTCAGAAGTTCTGTTTGGTGCTTTTGAAAATCAGCCTACTATTATTAATTAATTAATTTTTTTGGTGTCCTAGTCTTTTGTTATGATTTCTATTCTTTCTTTTATCTCCCTAATTATTTTGGTTGTATTTATTTTATAGCCTCTTTCCAGTTGTTTGAAGATTTTTAGTTCTAGTTCCAAGAGTACCAATTCTCTTATTTCTTGTGTCTATTGACTCACTCTTATGTGGTTCATTTTCTCTTGCAACTTGTTTTTTATCATAAGATCATGTTAGGCTGTGCACAGTGGCTCACGACTGTAATCCCAGCACTTTGGGAGGCCGAAGTGGAAGGATCACCTGAAGTCAGGAGTTGGAGACCAGCCTGGCCAACATGGTGAAACCCTGTATCTACTAAAAATACACAAATTAGTTGAGCGTGATGGCACACACCTGTAAGACCAGCTACCCGGGAGGCTGAGGCAGGAGAGTCACTTGAGCCCAGGAGGCAGAGGTTGCAGTGAGCCAAGATCGTGCCATTGCACTCCAGCCTGGGTGACAGAACAAGACCCCATCTCAGGAAAAAAAAAAAGATCATCTTAAGTAGGGATTGTGTTTAGTGGGAGTTCCACATACGGTGGGTTGTGGATGTGTTATCTCATCACTTTTGCATATGTTCTGCCAAGACCCAGGGAGGTTCATAGGTCCTGCTAGTTTGGATGTTAACTCCTTGGCTTAGGAGTCTCACCTCCTGGGTAGGCCACATTCAGACTCCTCACTCACGTGCCGTGTAGGCTTCACATCTCCATTTCTCCTAGGAGATGCCTCTGGTCTGTGCCACATACAGACATTCCTCTGCTCTGTGAGAAAGGTCTTCCTGATTCTTTGTTCAAAGACCAACAGCTCCCAGGATCCTGGCTTTATGTGGGGATCTCAGTTCCAGTTCCATGGCCAGGTCTTCAGTTCCATGGCCAGGTCTTCTGCCTCCTGCATGCATTAAAATCTTAGCTCCTGTAACTGTATCAGTGTCTGATACTCCCAGCCCCCAGTTGCCATGGTAAAAATTACAGCTCTGACTTAATTTTTTTTTTCACTTCAAGCATCTGAGAATTTTCCCATTATTCTTCTATACTGAATAATATATTTAAGTTATTATTTTGGTATATTTTATCTATTATTTCTCTGTGTTTGTGTTGGGAAGGAGGTCCACATCAGTTCAGTCTACTATCTTGTCAGAACCAGATATCTGAATAAACTTAAATATGGTCACTCATTTAGCAAATGTATAGAGAGTATCTGCTGTATACCTGTATAGTTCTAGGCCCTGGGGCCACAGAGCTGAATAAATGCTGATGCTGCCAACAGAGGCCCATGTGCCAGTGGAAGGGACTGGGCACTCCTCAGCAGCAAGGCAGCCAGCCCTGTGATCCCACCCCACCTGCCTGCCATACAGACCCATCCTGTCTTCCTGCCCTGGCACCCTACATGCTGTCTGTACCAGATTACCTCGCGCTCCTGCGTACAGCGTGTCTCTGTGTGCTCGTGCCATTTTCTGCTTCTAGAACATCTCTCTTTCCCAGAACCTCCTGCCCACCCATCTAGGTAACCTCTGCTTCTCCTTCCACTCTCAGCTAGGTATTTCTTCTCTGGGAAGCCATTCCACACCCCTCACAGGCACCACCAAAGCTGGGTCAGATGTGCTTCCCCGTGGCCCTGTGCCGTGCCTGTCTGCTGTATGTCAGCTCTTAGCACTGTGCCTTTCAGTTGTGGGTTTACTTGTTGGCTTCCTCCACTGGGCTGATGCTTTTGAGGTTAAGGTCTTGTTTTTTTCATTTCAGTACCCACAGTGCCTAGTCCACTACCTGGCAAATAATGCTTGATGAAGGGAAGGTGGGGGACCTGATTTAGTCCTTTAGGAAGGGAGGGAGCATGGCTACTGAGGAGTCAAACTTCTTTCCAGCTTTGTCTTTTCATTTGCTGTAGGATTATCATGATGATTAAATTACACATGACATCAGGGAAACTGTCTCCATAGATAGCTGTGAATTCTGAAGAGCTAACATGGAGAAAAGCTGTAAAAATGTGGCTTAACTCTAAATGTAGTGGTAATTATAGTCACTTATATCAGTTTTTTTTTTACCATTTTTTGCCGGGTAGTGAAGAACAGTGATAGCTATGAAGAGCATTAAACATGTCAGACAAACTTGTGGAAGCCAAATTCGATTGCAAGGCTATACTCTTGTTCATGACATCTAGACTATGATCCATGTACCATAATCATGATGGGAGCTACCATCTTCTGAGTGCCCACAGACACCAGGCAAGGGGCTTACCCACGTTAGTTCTAGTCTAAAACCATTCAAGAAGCATATTCACAATAAAAAATAAAAATAAAACCAGTGAGAATCTGAGAGGTTTTATTATTTTCACAATTTTATGGAATAAAAAATAAAAACAAACCAAGACTAAGGAGTCTGAAGAGGCTCACCTGCCAGGGCCACAGAGGTCAAGGGCAGAACCTGGCTTCTGCCCCAGTTGTGGCAAATTCTAAAGCCTGTGCTGTGCCTTCATGACACCTGCCTTTCTCTCCACACCAGGAAGCGGCAGAGAGTGCTGATTCCAGCCATTTCTAAGCAGGCCTGCTTGGGAAGGCTGTCTGGGAAATCCTGGGATTTCCAGTCCCTGTGAACCCCAGGTCGGATGGGCAGCTTCTGACTTGTCATCAGAGTTCTGGGTTAGGCCAGTCACGCTGCTTGGCAGGTCACTGTCCACTCAGTGGTGTGTGATGTGGCTGTGTCAGTTATAAAGACCTCGTAGTTTTGGGGGTGCAGTTGCCCTGAGTACCTGCCTGATTGGCCCTTGTAGTAGACCCTGGCAGACCCAGGCCCTAGCTTTGGGGTGCCTGCTCCTCTGCCCTGCTGGCAGTTGTGCCTCACTTGGTCCAGGCAGTGAGGCCAGCAGTTGCTGGCAGATCTGTTGTCCCTGCGGACCTCTCAGAGCCTCCTTGACACTCACAGCCAGGACCTCCGCCTTACTCCAGTCTTACTCTTACAACAGGTTAGTTTGCTAAACTTAACAAGAGAAAGTCTTTCATTTTTTCCTGCCTAGCTACCGGACTCATTTTGGGACCTTGGAACACACATCATTAAACTTACTAGCTGGCTTCTAGATGTGCAAGAGAGAGCTACACTGTGGGATTGATTTCCTTCGGCTGAAGTGTCTGCCCCATTCATGAGCCTGCCCTGAAGGACAGTACTCCTTGCAGCCTTCCAGAGGATAGGGCAGTTCTGGGCTGTACATCCTCTCCCCAGCCCACAGGCACCTGCTAGCTCAGGTCACTCTAAGGACACCTGGGTTCTCTTCCCCAGCACCTGAGCACATAGTTCTTTCTGCTTCCCAACATGCCTCCTGCCCATGGGGGCTTAGCCTGCTCGGCATCCCCCGGGGTCTCAGAACACACTCTATAGACACAATAGACCTAGAGAACCAACCCTAAAACCACACTGCGGTTCTCTCTCTGTTGTTTCGTGTTTATCATGGAGGATGTGATGGGTTCGTTCAGGTGCTCTGACAAGTGGACCCCAAGCAGGATTAACGTACGAGAGATGTGTTGGGGGAAGTCCTGTGAAGGATGAGGGGAAGGAACAGGGGCAGGCCCGGGGCTTCCTTCCCCTTACAGCAACCAGCCCTTGTAGACAGTGTGCATCCCAGGGCTTTCCCGTGCTGGCATTATCGCAGTGACTGAGGAGCTTCTTCCCAGGTCACTGCTGGTGAGTCTTTGAGCAGCTGAGCCACAGCTTTGTACCAGGGCCTTTCCCTGCCCACACACCACTCAGAGGAGCATCCCCTTTGCCCACTAGGTAGTGAGTCAGCCACTCCCCAGACTCCATCTTTCTGCCTGTTTCCCCAGAACCACTCCTGTCCCACTTGCGTCAGTTCAGATCTGCAGAGAAGCAGATGCTGAGATGGGATTAGATGTTGAGAAACGTATGGAGGAAGATGCCTGTGAAGGATGAAAGGGGAGCAGCAGAAGGCAGAGAGAGCCTTCAGACCTCGATACAAGTCTGGCCCTTGTGAAGGAATTTGGGAAGGAAGGAGGGCTGGGTAGGGAGAGTCTCAGGCTACGGCCCAGGTTTTTTTGTTTAGTTTGGTTTTTTTGAGATCGGATCTCATGTTGCCCAATCTGGTCTCAATCTCCTGGGCTTAGGTAGATCCTCCCACCTCAGCACCCCCACCAGCTAGGATTACAGGCCCGCACAATGGCTCCCACCTGCAGCCCAGTTTTAAGGTTCACTGACGGAAAGTCCTCAAGCCAAAGCCAAAGCTGCGTGCTGGAGGATCCTCACATCTTGCAGGACCTGGCCTGCATTAGGACCCTGGAGGCATGCTCACAGGAAGTGTGACTTCAGGGCAGATGCAGTGGTGGATCAGAGCACTTGCAGTTGGGGGCACTATCAGTAGTAGAAGATCTGAGTGATGCCTCTTCCTGGCTGCTGCGCTTGAGGAGGGGACAGAGCAGGGTGTTCCTGGATGAAGTCCTATGTTTAATTAGCTTCCCCCCTGCTTGGTTCTTTGCCTTTGCCTTCATCCTGAATAAGCAGAGGAAATATTTCCCAGCAGCTCTGACAACTTCAAACCAGCACCAACACTTCCCAGTACTTTGGAAATGACACTTTCTGTCTGCACCTTGGAACTGATGCCAGCTCCTCAGGCTAAGCAGCAGTGTTACCTAAGAGCCATTCATTGCAGAGAGCGAGAGCCTCCAGGCCTCCCAGACACTGCCAGGTTAGCTTGAAGAAGGCCTTTCTTGTTCCTGATGAAGCCTTAGTTTAGGAGAAAGGGGAGCTTGAAATCAAGAGAGAGGAGGGGCTTGGGGGAAGTTGGAAGCGATGCAGCCAGAGAGGTGCCAGGCGTGAGCTCATGGGCGCAAGCCTGCAGCTGTATTGTGCACGTGGGAGTCAGCCACTCACAGTGCAGGTGTGAGCTCACTGTTCCACCACAGCCGTTAGTGTTTGGCATCAGCATGATGCAGGCACAACTCCTGTTTCCACTGCTGGATTCGGGTAGTGTTCAGTAAAGGGAGTGTCTCTCCACCGTCCACCCACGCAGAGGGATGGCCGTGGCTCTCTCTGCTCTGCTCTCTTCTCACCTCACTCCATGCAGCAGCAATCAGGATATTTTGTCTGCCAACATGCAGTGCTTCATTTAACCTCAGTTTTGTCTACAGGAAGAGGAGAAGAGGGTATGAACACTCCCATTTTAGAGAGAGAGAAACAGATGCCCTGATAGGTGCCCTGTGCAAGGTCAAGCTGTACATAAGAGGACCATCCAGCAGGCTTCTCCCTGGATACTACCCCAGCTATCTGATGCAAGCAGGTGTGGGGCCCTAGAACAACCACACAGAAGTGGCACTGAGTTGCCCATGGGTCCAGGAGCAGGGAGGGCAGCAAGGCCTGGGGCAGCACAGCTGCCTCCTGTATTGCTTCCATCTCCTCTGGAGTGACAGTCATCCAGTCTCCTGCACATGGAATCTGAACCACAAAGGGCCAGGACAAGGAGGAGCTCTTTTTCAGCTGTGTTGAGTCAGTGCCTATTCCCCACTTGCTGGGAGAACCAGGGAGGGACAGAGTCTGAAGTCATATTTTATAGCACTCAGTTGCCTTGGCAGAGGTTTCCCATGCTGCTGAGCTATGGTGCTCAGGACCCTTTGTAGAAATCACTAGACCTTCGGCTCTTTCTGGCTTTCTGAGGCCAGAACTGATCCAAACAAGGAAATGGGGGAGCCGCAAAAATCGGCAGATTGTGCTGGCCACAGACCAGTCACATACATCAGTGTACACATGCAGGAACACTGGTCCATGTCTCAGCATATAGTGTGACTTATGCATTCTGCTATTTTTTTCTGTAGTGCACATACTGGAAAATAGGTTTTTACAATAAGCTTACTTTGTAAAACTTACTTCTGAATTATGACATGCATAGAGAAAAGTGTACAAATTATAAGCATCTAGTTCAAGGAAATTGTTAGAAAATGAACACATCCATGTCAAGAAATAGAACATGGCCAGGTGCAGTGGCTCACACCTATAATCCCAGCACTTTGGGAGGCCAAGGCAGGAGGATTGCTTGCAACTCAGGGGTATGACACCAGCCCGGGCAATGTAACGACAATTAACAAATTTTTATTAAAAAATAAATAATAAATAGAACATTACAGCCTCCAGGAGCCTCCCATGTGCCCCTCACTCCTCCCAAAAGGATACCACCATCATAACTTCTAACACTATAGATTGGTTGTGCCTGGCTTTGAACTTCATATAAATGGAATTATTTACTATATTCTCTTTTGTGCCCAGCTTTTCTCTTTCAGCATTATATTTGTGAGAATTCATCTTTGCTGTTGCATCTATAGTCCATTCATCAATTTATCCAATCTGCATTTGTTCAGTCAACATTTGTATTGTTTCCATTTTGGGGTTATTATAAATCTGCTTGTACATGTCTTTTGGTGCACATATGCATGTGTTGCTTTTGAGTATATGATAGGAATGAAATTGCTGAAATCATATGTAATTTCACAAGCAGTGTGTGAGAGCTTGTCTGTTTATTGGCCATTCAGTAGAGTGCCTTTTCAAATTTCTTGCCTGTTTTTCTACTGGTTTTTCTGTTTTTCTTCTTAATTTATAGTCCCCTATATTCTGGATATCAGTTCTTTGTTGCTTATACATGTTGCAAATATCTTCCACTGTGTAGTTTGCTTTTTACTGCCTCTGGTGTTATTTTAATGAACAGAAGTACTTAATTTTAATGGAGTTCAGTATGTCGATCTTTTTTATTATGGTTAAATGCTTTTCGTATCCCATTTAAGAAATCTTTGTCTATATTCTAAAAGAATCTACTTAGAATTGATTTTTGAAAATGGTACAGCAAGTTTATTTTTTCATATGGGTATCTGTTGACCCAGCATCATTTTTTGAAAATACTTTCCCATAGTTTAGCACTGCCACCTTTGTCAAAAATGAAGTACCCATATGCACAGATCTGTTTCTGCTCTCCATTCTGTGTCACTGGTTTATATATATATTCTTGTACCACTACCACACTATCTTCATGTTTGTATAAAAATCTTGATATCCAGCAGAACTACACTTTCCAACTTGGACTTTTTCTATAAAGAGCACCTATGCTATTCTTGGCCCATTCCATTTCCATATAGATTTTAGAATCAGATTGTCAGTTGCCACATATATGCACACAAACTTGCTAGGATTTATATTGAGATTGCTTTGAATCCATATGTCAATTTGGGAAAAATCAACACTTTTATGATAATGAGTTTTACAAACATGGTACCTCCCTCTATTTAGAGCTTCTTTAATTTTTCTCAATATAATTTTCTGTTACAGATCTTGCTCATGTTTCATTAGATTTACTCCTAGGTATTTAATTTGTGGTACTATTTTAAATGGTATTTGTAAATTTAATTTTCTCTTTGTTGCTAATACAAGGAAACACAGTTTATTTTTGTTGACCTTGTTGTTATCAATTACTTTCCTAAATTTATTTATTAGGTTCAAATAATTTGTAGATTTTTTTCATAACAATATTTCAGTTCAGTGTAGATGCTTTTTTATTTCCAGTGTACCTCATCATGTCATCTGCAAATAATGACAGTTTTACTTTTTCCTTTCCAATTCTCATGCCATGTATTTATTTTTCTTGCCTTATTGCACTGTACAGTATTTCTGGACATAATAATAATAGGCATTTATGTCTTGTTCCTGATCTCAAAGAGAGGAGTTTTTACCACAAACTCACTCTTAGATTATGAAAATTTTTACTGGCATTCTCTGTAGCATACACTTTATTTTTCCCCAAAGATGAGTTTTTAATTTGGGGACTTTTTTTTAAGTTTTAAGTGGTGATTTATGAGCTATGAGCTA
Source organism: Nomascus leucogenys (assembly GCF_006542625.1). Lineage (NCBI taxonomy): Eukaryota > Metazoa > Chordata > Mammalia > Primates > Hylobatidae > Nomascus > Nomascus leucogenys. The sequence continues at coordinate 132,889,731 of NC_044402.1, forward strand.
GGAAAATGATATCTGATTTTTTATTTAAATGAAAAGGAACTAATGTTTATCACAAGACTGCTACTCCTCATTTTAACCTTGTGAGGAGGTTTTGTCTTGGCCATTTTACAGAAGGATCTCATAGCTGTACATTTGAACAAGGATTCAAACAGATCTATCTGACTCCAAAACCCATGCTCTCTTTACTGCTCCCTGATTCCTTGGTAGAATATTGAATGTGAACCCCTGAGGTCATAAAAATACCACTTTTGTCATAGATGACCGAGAGAAAAGTTGCTAAACTATTAATACCTCACAGGCATATTCAGCATCTTTTCCTTTCCCCAGTAACCTCCTACCCCAAATTTCCTTATATCCCCATGTTTTAGTCCATTTTCATGCTACTGATAAAGACATACCTGAGACTGGGCAGTTTACAAAAGAAAGAGGTTTGTTGGACTTACAGTTCCACATGGCTGGAGAGTCCTCACAATCATGGGAGAAGGCAAGGAGGAGCAAGTCACATGTTACAAGGATGGCTGCAGGCCAAGAGAGGGCTTGTGCAGAGAAACTCCCATTTTTAAAACCATCAGATCTCGTGAGACCCATTCACTATCATGAGAACAGCATGAGAAAGACCTGCCCCCATGATTCAGTTATCTTCCACCATGTCCCTCCCACAACGCATAGAAATTATGGAAGCTACAAGATGAAATTTGGCTGGGGACACAGAGCCAAACCATATGACCATGTCACCTGCCCCATCCCACCTTTCCCTGATTCCCATTGCCATGGAAAGGAGCCCTCTAGGCCTGCCTGTGGCCCTAAAGGGCTGTAGCCCTCCTCAGCACCAGCCCAGCACCCACTGGGCCCAGTACAGGGCATTCTCCAGCCTCTGCTGTCATTCTGTCACCTGTTGTCTGGTGCTGGGAGGTGGGATTGAAGGCTTTCCTCCTGGGCAGGCTGCTCAGGTTGCAAGGTAGATCCTATATTTTTAAGCCCTGTAGAGTCTGAGCTGTCCCATTTTGAGGGTTATATGTCCTCCATGGGTTCACAGAATCCCTCTCGCTGAGACCTGGAGGAATGAAGAGGACAGAAAGGGTCGAGACCCAAACCAAGCAGGCCCCAGAGGCCTCAGGGCCCTGGGGCTGAAGGGAGCTCCCTAGGCCGAGAATGCCCGTCACTATTCTCACACCCCCCACCTTTTGCAGCCCAAATACCCATGGATGCCCCAAGAGATTTCCCTATGAGACAGAAAATTCTAGGACACCAGGAACTCTCAAAACTAGATATTTCAAAACTCTCAAAGACCTTAAAGAGTAAATGTTTTCATTGTCGATTTAACACAGAGTTACATTAAGCAGCTAACGCTTTCCCTTTCTTGAATAAGATTTCCTGTCTGTCACGTTGCCATTCCCTTTCCTCATGTTTTTGCGATGGACTGCAGCTCCCTCCATTCTGGGGAGCCTCCTGGGGCTGCAGCAATCCAGCATGACTCGGAGCTCTTTGGTGTTCTTTCCCAGATACTTTATAGCACATGAAGATGTGTTCTTACCAGTGACAGAGGGTCGGTGAGAATGACCATTTTTGTTTTCCCTATATCTGTACCTGCCACATCCATACCTTTCTCAGAAGGTCCTGGAATGACTCATTTCTCTCTCTGCCTCTCTGGGTATTTCTCCAACCACAGGTTTGCATCCCCAGGGGGAAGCCGGCTATCTATCTATCATGCTAACCTTTTTAAGCAGATAGTACAGCTAGGCAGTCTTTAAACCCAAGGAGGCTTGCCCCCTCCCAAGACTTCAAGGAGTTCTAGAAGAGACCATGATATTCAGGCCAGGTTCGTGTTTGATGAACAGGGACACTCAATTCCTGGCAAGTGGGGTGAGCGCCTCCAGCCCTCCCCACCCCCATACCGGTGTGCTGGCCCAGACCCAGGGCATGTTCAGGTACATAAAGTAGCAAATGCCTCTGCTATAAAAACCCTCACTCAGGTACTGAAAGCCCAGAGCCCAGGCTCAGGCCACAGAGGTCTGAGATATACTCTCAAGGAGGTTAGCCCATAAAAGAAACAGGTCATAGGACTGCATGTTGGGTCTGAGCCTGAAGAAAGGTGCCCGTGGTTGTCACCTTCTGCGGCTGCCTGGCAGGTAACCAGATGTGCTTGGCTCTCTTAGCTTTTGGCTGTGCTATCTGTGGGATAGTGTTTCTGATCTGTCTTCACTGCCACTCCCAGCTCTCTGGGGCTTTGTGGCTTTTTCTTGGTGGTTGGGCAGGAAGCCTCTAGAGCCTGAAGGAATTGCTGTGCTTGATGACAGGCAGAGGCTATCAATGGCTATAAATCGCCTAGTGGCTGCTTCACATATTGAAGAAGAACATGTTTGCTGTCTGTTCTGCGGATGCTTCTTTGATGGCTGGAACACAGCTGGGAAAAGATTTCATAGAGTGACTCAGAGCAAGTGCCCAGCTTATGCCCACTGAGTTAAGCAAGAGGAAGTGGCCGACTTCCGCAGCTGCTCTGAAAGCCCAACACAGAAAGGCCTGGCTGAGATGAACAACGTAGATCATTCCACTGACTTTGGGCTACCCCCAAGCTGATCCCGTGTGACCCCACACCTGCCCCAAAGCTAGGTGAGACCCAGGGTCCACCCTCCAAGCTCGGGTTACCAGTAGGGGGTAGGTGCCAAACTGGAGAGTGGACTGTGATGAATGGGTAGCAGAGATGGCAGAGGACATGGCTCATCTCCTAGAGTCGGGGACCCCGCTCTCAGCAGCTCCGTTCCCTGAGTGCCCTGGCACTGGTGTGTCTGTGTGTCCGCGAGCCCTGGCCTGCCACTGCAGCTTCACAGTAGCCTCCTGGGCAGCGGCGCATCAGCTTCCAGCACAGTCTTTGTTGTTCTGTAAATCTGTTAATGTTTGTGCTACCTAGAATAAGAAGGAAGGAGTCATTCTACAGAGAGGATTTATTCTTCCAGGCGCCAAAACCTTGTTCCTTATGATTATGTCCCATTCTTTAATGGGGTCCCCTGCACTCCACAGTGTCATTCGCCTCCACACTAGATGTCTCCACAATGCCGTGTATTTTCACTGATTTCGCTGGGGCCCTGCCCTGTCTTTGTCTCTGCCTTTACAGTCAGGGCCAGTTGTCACTTCTCCGTGGCTGTCCAGAGAAGCCTGTAGCACCCTCTCCAGCCACTCCAGGCATGAGGCTTTGTGGGGAGCGTGGAATCTGTGAGGAAGCCGAGGCAAGCTGTTAGGATTCTGTTCAATGGGAGGAAAGGCTCTGAGTGAGGCGGGAAGGAAGGACTTCCCCGGGAGGCACACTTGCGTTCCCGGCCCCACGTCTGCGCTGGCTGCCCACAGGCCCTGCTTCTGCCTATTTCCTGGTTCTGCTTCATGTTTCAAAGACATAAGATCAAATGTGATTAAGTTTTAGGTAAGCAAGATATTGTGCTTATTATTGAATTGTTCTTCTTTAGTTTAACAGCCCTCCAGTTTAATCTAAATCTGTTTCCTCTCATTAAGTCTTTGGTGTAGATAAAACAGCAGTTAGCTGGTCGCTATCTTTTGTGTCATAAATCTTCTAGGAAACCATTGTTGTGATTTTTCTTTGTACTGTTCCTGAAGAGGAAGGAACTTTTCATTCCTTTGGGCTTTTTTCCTAGTGAATTTCCCAGCTGTTAGTGTCATCGAGCTTAACTCTCACATCCTTAAGGCAGCATTAGCCTCAGAACCACCAGTACCTTGCTGTGTGCCCTGTATTACCCTTGGCTTCATGACCCATGGACAGTCCTTGCAATGGAAGGGAAACACATTTGTGGGTAGGGTGTGGAGAATGTGTGTAAAAGGCTTTCCTCGCCCAGGCAGTAAGTGCTAAGGAAACAAGCTACTTTTTATGCTAATAAAATTTGGACAGGGGTTGGGAGGTAGGGGAGTGAGTGTGTGTTGATCTGATTCCCTGTGCCCAAGAGCAAGGACAGTCACTTCATCCCAGCCCCCGCACAGTGTCGGGAACGCAGAGGTGTTCAGCAGATGCTGGACAAATGTCTCCTGGGAGCATGCAGTATTTGCTCTTTTTTCCTCTCATGTTCTGTGTTCCTAACATTCTTCTATTTTGGTGGGGTAGGGAGGTAGAAGGTAGGCAGAGTCTCACTCTGTTGCCCAGGCCGGAGTACAGTGGCCCGATCTCTGCTCACTGCAACCTCTGCTTGCCGGGTTCAAGCGACTCATGTGCCTCAGCCTCCCGAGTAGCTGGGATTACAGGTGCCTTCCACCATGCCTGGCTAATTTTTGTATTTTTAATAGAGATGGGGTTTCACTATGTTGGCCAGCCTGGTCTCAAATTCCTGGCCTCAAGGGATCTGCTCACCTCAGCCTCCCAAAGTGCTGGGATTACAGGTGTGAGCCACCACTCCTAGCCTCTTCTATTCTTTAATTACACCTCTTCTATTTTTTGTCTCCTTAATTCAGTGCAGAAGGTTTTCATAATAACACTAATATTTATGGAATAGTTAACGATATGTCAGAGCTTATAATGTTAAATAAGATAACAAAGTTTATCTCATTTAATCCTCACTAGAATAACCCTGCGAGGTAGGTAGAAGAAGTTAGAGAGGTTAAGTAGCCTGCCTAAGGTTACCCAGGTTGTGTGTGGTTGACGGTGCCCTACCTTTCCCCCGATTTCAGCAATACAAGAATACTGACAAGCTGCTGCTGCCCTCTGGGCTCTGTTATTTTTTTTTTTTTTTTTTTTGAGACAGAGTCTCGCTCTGTTGCCCAGGCTGGAGTGCAGTGGCTCAATCTCGGCTCACTGCAAGCTCCGCCTCCCGGGTTCACGCCATTCTCCTGCCTCAGCCTCTCCGAGTAGCTGGGACTACAGGCGCCCGCCACCACGCCCGGCTAATTTTTTTTTTTTTTTTTTTTTTTTTGAGACGGAGTCTCGCTCTTTCACCCAGGCTGGAGTGCAGTGGCGCGATCTCGGCTCACTGCAAGCTCTCCGCCTCCCGGGTTCACGCCATTCTCCTGCCTCAGCCTCTCCGAGTAGCTGGGACTACAGGCGCCCGCCACCACGCCCGGCTAATTTTTTGTATTTTTAGTAGAGACGGGGTTTCACCGTGGTCTCGATCTCCTGACCTCGTGATCCGCCCGCCTCGGCCTCCCAAAGTGCTGGGATTACAAGCGTGAGCCACTGCGCCCGGCCTGGGCTCTGTTATAAAGTGAAGCTGCCGATCCACAATGGACAACCCACTCCTGCAAGGCCAGGCCTCCACAGAGGCCAGAGGCCAGTAGTGGTCAGGGCGCCCAGGAAGCTGGGCTCAAACAGGGGTAACTTGCGAGAATCTTCAGGAAGCCCTTATATTCAGAATTGTGTTCTGTGCCACATGGGCCCTTTCCCATCATCAAACTTAGAAAACAACCCCTAGGAAAGTCCTCAGAGTTCAAGGAAGGGCACTGAGAAGTCTGCCCACATCCTCGTGGGTTGGAGGACCAGTTTCACCAAGTGTTCTCTGGCCCAGTTGTAAACATCATTCGTTTGCTTGTCCAGCAAACATTATTGGACGCCTACTAGTGCCAGATACTGCACTGAGCACACCCTTGAAGCCCACAGCCCATCGAGGAAGACAGGTATGTAAAACAGCATTTGCAAGGGGGCGACAAAGGCGAGGGGGGGAGGTGAGCAAAGGATGTAGGGAGTAGCTCTCAGTGTTGTGCGCACCCCACATGGGAAGGCCAGTGCGGCAGGGTGCTGGGTGCTGTTGCCCGCTGCTTCTCCCGGCTGGAGTGTTAGTGTGGGACCCCGTAGGCCCCAACTCACCCAAGGGGAGGCAAGTGAGAAGGTGACAGGGCAGAGTCATGGGACAAGAACCAGAGGGAAGAGGCCTGGCCAAGCCCTGGAGAACTGAGCAGAGCAGACAGCAACCTCGCTAAGCCTCTGTGTTCCATCTTGTCACGCTTGCTGGAATGAGGAGGAATCCCTAAAGATCATGGATAGAAAGAGAATGGCTCTCCTTCCCACCACCTCCCCACCATCTCTCCCTGAAACCCCAGGAGCATTCCAGATACAACACAGGGCGGTGGTCTTCCCTTCATGTTCCTTGAGTGCAGTGGCCGTGGCCACTCCTTTCTCAGAACTCCTACTGCCAGTCTTAGCACTGCTGGCCTCCATACCCAGTAGGGAGGTGTGGTCTGCTCCCACATGGCTGGCTGGGCCATTCCTGGGCAGATGATATCGAGTAAGGAGCACCCAGTGTCTGTGTGGTTGGCACACAGGACATTGGTGGTTGAGAGAAGCAGAGGGCAACAGCACCCAGCACCCTACCGCACTGGCCTTCCCATGTGGGGTGCACACGACACTGTGTGGTTGGCACGCAGTGGACACACCCTGGACTGCATGCTACCTATAAGCATGTCCTGGTGAAAGTAGCAGCCAGTTCTTTGTTTTGTTGCAAATGACCATTTGACAGTACTTCCACAACAGCCAAACATGGCACATGAGGAACTGGGCTTGAGTATCACAAAGATTTACTGGTAAATGGACAGGCATAAGCACCATTAATCAGACAGCACAGTTACTCTCCATCTCAATGGCTGCACAGCTCAGCGGACCACACAGGGCCCTCCTGGGGTGTTGGGCAAGGCCTCCTCCCAGGCAGAGGCAGCTGGACTGAGGCCAGAGAGTTCTGGATACTATAGCCTCTACCAGGAAGAACAATTCTCACCTAGGGGAGGCCTGAAGGGAATGGGCTGGCCCTCCCAGTCATACATGGCTGCCTGGGCTTGGCCTGACCTACCTGTGAAGAAGCTCCCAGATTGCTGGTCAGCATCCCAGGTACCAGGAGAGCTTTCTTAATGCATCTGAAAATCCTGGATAAACAGGGCTGCCCTCTGCAACCCAGGCTGCCCTACAAGATGGGCTTGGCCTGCAGAGTGGTAGCTCAGGGAAGCAGAGCCCTCAGGTCCAGTCATGCTTTGGCATGGTCTGGCCTCGCCATCTGACTTACCATTGACCCAGCTTGCCTGGAAGGACTCAGGGCCTAATCCAGATTGTTCTGGTCTTGGTTCTCAAGTAGAATGAGAGTGGCGTCGGGGAAAGGGCTGAAGTCTTCACACAGGCTGTGCGAGAGCGCTCAGCAGTGTTTGGTTGACTTTGGGTAGGAGTGGAGATGAAACCCAGCCGTCTTATGGTTTTCCCCGCCCCCCCACCCCACCCACCCTACCCCTTCCTGTGGACAAAGCAGAGAGGGCAGAGCTGGGGCCTCAGTGCCATGTGGGGTGGGCACATGAAGATGTCAGGGAAGCCCAGAATGTTCTGGGGAGTGGGGGACACATTCATTGAAACTGCTCTGAACCTAGGTCATAAAACTGTGTGTCAATATTTTAAAAGTTACAGAATGAATGCAGAGCTCTGCCAAACTCAACATGCTGTGTTCCAGGGGGTGATAAGACAAGCGTTAGTTCAGTGGAAAAAAAAACCAAGACAAAAGGATTTTCTTTTAACCTTCTGTGTTTCATGTTTATACTGAGGCAGGCTGCCCTTGCAGGAGAGAATTCATTCATCATGTAACCAACAAATGAGTCCCAGTCACATTGTCACCTGTCACCTGTGTTGGATTTAAGTGATAACCATCTACAGGCAGTAAGAATGTATCGAGGCAAATGGAGCCTGTCCCATTAGGCCAGCAGAAGCCATCTTGGGTTTCTTCTGCCAAGTTCATACACCTCTGGTTCAACAGTGATAAGCTGAAGGGAAGTTGCAGGAGCCATAACTGCCACTCCTAGTCCTTTATTACTGGGGGGCTGTGCTTCCACACCCGAAAGTAAGTCTTGTTTGGCACTCAACGTTTTCTGTGGAGCAAACAAGCAAGTCACGTCTCTGAAATGCCTCATTTGTTCCCCCAAACATTTCACCAGCTCCTCCATGTGCTGCTCAGCTCTGAGATACATAGATTGGCACGGCCAGGTGTTCCCCTCCCCTCCCCACCCAACAGCCTATGGTCTGCAGAGGAAAACTAGCCTCCAGAGAAAGACAGTCTGGATTCACTGATGAGATCTGGTTTAGAATCAGCCCACAGGACCATGGAGCCAGGGAGGGAGATGCCTGAACTGAACGTGTACAGCCCCACGGGGAGCTGAGTGGAGAAAGTGGGCTTGGGTGTGGGGAGCAGAGGGGGCAGAGTGGAAATCCAGGGTGGCCTAAGAGTCTGGGTGCCTATCACCCATGAGGAGGCCCCAAGGAGTCCCTGGGGAACAGAGGCACTGATCTCCTTGTGGCCGGTAAGGGAACAGGGCTGAGGCCAGGAACAGGCCAGCGAAAGCCTGCGGGAGGCCAGGGAGTGTGACCCCCAGAGCACTAGCAGCTAAGGACCCCGGGCCGCACTCAGGCCTGGGCGAGGGACTGACCTGGAGACTTCCTGAGCTTTCTCTGACTGTACGGAGCTCACCAGGGGAAACATGGGGGATGCCTAGATTCGTTGCCCAGCTCTGAGCTCAGCACAAAAACTCTCTCTTGAAACAGTCTAGAAAGAGGCTCACCTGAGGCCCAGCTGTCACCCAGGGGCCATGCTGTCACGTGGGCCAAGGCATCTGAGGGGCAGGGGCCTTCCCCATCCCACTGCTGCCGTGGCCCGTGGCCCACTCTGCCCTGCCCTCCTGACCTGGGGGCCCAGTGCATCTCTGTGAGGGGTGGGAGGAGCGTCAGCAAAGGAGAGGCTGCACAGGGCGCCTTCAGCAGTGACGGGAAACCAAGAGCAGGAAAAGCAACCCTGCTCAGCCCCGGGCGACTCAGACAGGAAAGGGCCTGAGATGAGGCAGCCAGGAAGAGGCAGCCTTATCAGGGAGGCCGTGGCGCAGGCCTGAGTGCTGCTTCTGCTTTCATCCAACTGCAGCGGGACAGAGGCAGAGGCAAAGTAGGGGCCTGGAAACAAGGCTTCCAAGGTGGCAACAGTGTCCCAGCCCGGCCAGGCGGTGGCTGCAGGGGGCCATGTGTGTGTACCTGTGCCTGTGACCAGCCTCAGGGCCTAGGGGCAGGGAGCAGGCCAGGGGAAAGGCTCTGTCCCTGGGGGGTGGCAAAGCAGGTGGAGAGCCAGGTTAAGATGGGTGACCCTGGGCTTTGCAGCTGCTGTGATCCTGGCAGAGGGGAGGAGGTGCCCTTAGCAGTCAGGGGCAGGATGATGGTAGTGACGTAGCTGACCACGGGGGTGCCTGACCCCTGGGCAGCAATGTGCTCTCAGGGTGGGCTCTAATATTGAGTTCCCACTGTCAGCAGAGCCTTTGGCTGCTCCCTCCTCCTCAGAGGGTTCAGAGCAAATGATGCAGGGTCACCTGAGGACAAAGCAGTGGACGGGGTGTCAGGGAACCCTGGGTCTGGGAGCTTGGGCAAGTCCTTCAAGCTCCCTGAGCTCCTGGCAGGCATGAGAACTCTGACTTCTGAGACTCAGATGGACCGAGAGTGGCAAAGTGCCTGGCAGTCTCCACATCCAGCCCTGCCACACTGTGGCATGGGACCTCTGTGGTCACTTCTGTGGCCTCCCAGAGACACCATCACCCTCTGTCACCTTAGGACCAACAGTCCCCTCCCCGTGCACTGGGTATGGGGGACCAGTGAGGAGTGGATGAGGAAGTGTAGAGACCACTCTATGCTTGTTTCCCTGCAGACTTTAGTGGCTGTGTGGCTGGGGTGGTGGCCCTGCTGAAGGGGATCTGACCTAGCAGCCGTTTGGGCAGGAGCAGTTTTCAGATGTGAGCACACGTTCAAACTTGCAGCAGCAAAGCTGCTCAAGGTCCCAGGAAGCCCAGGCTTCTCTCTCGTTTTTGTGGCTGCCTTGGTAACGTGTGGGTGTAAGAGCATGTGTATGTGCAGGAGAGAGACGGAGAGAAAGACCTGTGCATTCCAGAACACCCTTCTTCCTTGAACATCCGATTACCCAAAGCCTAATTTTAAAACCGAAGTCGATGCCTTCTTAAGTCTGCGATGGCCCAGCTGGCCTCCTTAAGTCTGTGATGGCCCAGTTCTGTTACTGCTCCAAGTCTACGGAGCCAGCTTCCCCTGCTGGGGCTTGAAAGGGACCCCTGGCCAGGAGGAAGCAGGGCAGCAAGCAAAGCTGTTGGGGGCACTGTGGGGACTCCCCCAGGTGGCCAGGCTTCTGTGTGCCCGTGCCACCCCTTCTCAGGACCTTGTTTCCAGTTCTGGTTGGGCAGGGGCTGGCACTGGAAAGAGGCTTATGTGTCAACACCATAAAGCAGCCAGCAAGCCCTAATGACCATGCTCTGCAAGGCCACACAGCACAGACTGGCACCTGGTTCTGCTTGGGGGCAGGGCCGCTGCCAGCCTGCAGGCCTGCCCCTACCTCTGGGAGCAGAGCCCGAACTTGGGGAGCGGACGAGGCTTCTGGGCTGGCTTTATGCTGATAAGGGCCTTCTGCACTGTCAGCCCCGCCCCAGCTCCCAGCAAGTCTCCTCTCGCTCCCCATTACAGCCACTGGGCCTCCCTTTGGCAAGGCCTGAGGGCCCAAATGTGGCCACCTAGCCTCTGGGGACTTCCTTCCTTTGGAGCTAGAAAAACAGCTGCAGTGTGCCTGGCTGCAGCAGGGCCCGCCCACTCACCTATAGAAGGGCCCTGCCGTGGACTGAGCCTCCCAGCCTAGGAAACCTGGCTCTGGCCTCCCCTGCAGGCCTGTGATGTCTGGCTCCAGAGGTCTTCTCCTCTGGGCTTTTCCGTGCCTGTGAACGGGGCCCCATTCATTTCCCTGTGGTTTCATGGAAACATCCAATGCATTCAGGAGGTAGCAGTGCGCCCAGGAGGAGAGGGGTCAGCGAGAGGCCTGAGCTGTGACTGGTGGGCCACCCAGAGGCCATGGCACCCTCTGCTGGAGACTGGCAGCAGGTTGCATGGCCAGCTGTGGGTGAGGGTCCATCAGTCAGGCAGCTACACTTCCTCCTGACCCCCCTCCCCCACCCAGGCCAGGGGCTCTGCCTGCGGCTCCCTCTCTCCAGGCCTCCACTTTCCAGCTCCCAGGCCCCCAGCCCCACCTGGCCTGGCCTGAAACAGAGCTGCCAGCAAGATCTCTTCCACTTTCCCTTCCCAGCAGCCTGCAATTCAGTGCTCCGTAGACCGCTGCCTCCCGGGGCTCTGCGGTTTCCACCACACTACACTCCATTTCCGGCCGCTAAGAACACAGCAGGTTCTACGTAAAGGTAGCCATCACCTGCACCCCGTGGGCTGCCCAGCCATGGAGAAGAGGCCATGGTTGGGTACACCGCTTCTGAGACAGGCCCAGCAGCTGCCTTCATGGCCTCGGCAGAGCCCAGGGCTCTGGAGCTTACAGGGAGCATGTGCCCAAGTGTGGAAAATTTGGTCTGCAGAAGAAATGAGGCTGAAATTGGCTGGGAGCAATTCTTATCAAAGCCACATTAGCAGTTTTCAGCAAGAGCTAATTGGACAAGCTCTGTGAGTGGCCTCATTCCATTAGCAGGAGCCTCCCACAGAGTGTGACAAGGGCCCTGGTGGCTCAGGGCAGAAGAGGCTGTTTCTGTCCCACATTTGCCTTTGGCCTTTGAAAATGGACACATTTTCAGCTTTGGGCACTGACCCTGCCCCTCTGCCCCGGCTCCCGCTCATTTCCAAAATCACTCTCTGAGTGTCCTGTGTGAGGAAGGGGTGAGGTGAGTTTCTCAGCACTTTAGCAGGTGTGTGGATCTGAAACGGGACACCTCTTGCCTCCTTGCCAGAGGGTGGCTTTGTGGTGAGGGTAGGGGAGGCAGAAGAAACTTCTAGAAATGTTGCTTTTACTGTGTTTTTTGCCTAAGTCCTAGACTTGGGGCACCTAGGCTAGTCACATCATAGGATGTATAATAATAATGTCTTATTTATTCAAGGCCAGGAACTTGAACATTGCTTCCCTGTTTTACAGGGAAACAAATTGAGATTCCATGAGCTTAAGAAGCAAGTGAGTGGTAGGGCTGGCATTCCATGCAAGCCACTGAGGAGAAGCCCCTCGTCTCTTTTCCTCTCCTGATGGCAGGGCCAGGAGAGGGGAGGGACACCCCCCAACTCCTACCACCTGCCAGACAGGACCTTCCTGGCCACAGAGGCCCCAGATCCCTGACTATCAAAACCCAGCCCCAGCCTTTCAGCTGAGCAGAGAAATACTCAGATCCAGTTCCTCAATGGTCAGGGAAGGTAGGCTTCCTCTGAAGTGCAGATGGCTTCACCCCTTTCTCATCTCATCACCTCTGAGCCCTGCCAGGGCGAGAGCAGCCTTTCCCAGCATCGTCCTTTAAGATGCGACAGAAACAGGTCCCACCTGAGCCAGCAGGAATGCGGCACCCAGTGGCTGCCTCTGCACAGTCTTGATGCTTGCCAGCACCTTCAGGGTGAAGGACGCCCTGTCGTAAACGCATGAAGAGCCCTGCGTTTCGTATAGTGATGTTGCTTTTTCTTTAGAGGAACATTTGTGCACTGTGGGAACCTCTGTTTCTACCAGCGTCACCCTTGCTGTGGGGAGTGTGTACCGTGTGCGGGGGGGCCACTGTCTGCCACAGCATGTGAGGGGCTCGCTGAGCCTCATACCTGCCCTCCCCCTCCCCGCCCCCTCCTGCCCCAGGGAGGCCCAGACCCAGGGAGAAGCGGTGCTGGGAGTGAGTGCTGAGGAGCTGCAGTCCTGGCCCTGCAGCCGCTGTCACAGCACAGCCCCACCCCAGACCTCCAGAGTGGTGGGCTCTGGTGGTGCAGGCTCCAGACACTTGGCTGATGCCAGGCCTGGATCCAAGGCCCCGTCTCCGAGGCCTTAGCTTGCTGTTCTAGAAGGTGATGCTGGCTGGCAGCCATTCCCAGCCCCTCGGAGAGCAGTTGTCAGGCAGTCCTTGAGCTCCAGCGCCCCATCCCCAGCAAGGCCCAGTGATCTCATGCCTGTGCCTCTGGCGCTGGGAGGAGCGGGGTGACACTAGGGCGGGTGCCCACATCAGAGGATGAAAGTCTGAGGCCGGGGCAGGGGGCAAGGTGCCCTCCCGTCCAGCAGCCCCAGTGCCCACTCGGCCCCCTTCGGGGCTCCCGTGGCCCAGAGTGTGGAGCGGCGTGGCCTGACCACCCAGGATAGCTTGGGGTGTTTCGGAGGTTTGGCTGCCCAGGCTGTGCACCTAGCACAGCTCCCCAGGGGAGGGAGGGAGGAGGTCAGGGGAGAGGGCCCTGCTGACCGGGTCATCTCTGGCCCTGGGTTCCCATAGGAGCGCCTGGGCTCTAAGCTGGAGCTGCCCCATCCCAGGACCTTGGGGAGGAAGAGGCTGGGCGCCACCTGCTGGCCCACCAGGGAATTGTCAGGGTGGGGGACTGTAGCCTCGGGTCGCTATGCTGGCCGCAGATGAGAGCTCTGACCCCCACCTTCCCTACCCCACCCACCCTGCACTGTCCAGCCCAGTTCTCTGACCCATGGTGCTGGGTCCCATTTGCAATGGTGAATACTGAACTCGGTGCAACTCTGGCTGCTGGCAGCTGGGCTCGGCCTGCACCTTTCTGTCCCCAAACTCCACTGGGGACCTCCCTTCCAGCCACCCCGGGGTGTCACCAACACAGCCAGGTGTCAGCCCCAACTTCATTCACTCCTGCTGAGAGCCCACCTCTTCTCTCTGCCCCCATCTGCTACCTGCAGCATCAGAAGGACATGAGGGCAGCAAACAGCCCCTGCAGCTGTCCTCAAACATCATGGTCAAGGCTGCACCTGGGAAGCGGACTCTCTGCGGTGCCAGCTCCCTCCTCAGTGCCCTTGACCTTTGTCTGGGTCCCTGCTTGATGTGGCCCAACTGGCTGGGCCAGAGCTCCACAGTCACTGTCCCGACTCCCAGCCCCCCAGAGGGAGGAAGAGGCTGAGACCGCAAGGGAAGCAGAGACTCAGCCACACCAAGGGCCCTGGCAAGGTGGACCTGTCCTCCAAAGCCTCACCAGGCTTCACGTTCAAGGTCACCAAGAGTGCACTTGTTCTCTGTCGAGGGCAGGGGTGACTCCTGGGACTGTGCTGGGGTTCAGGGAGGGCAGGTAGCGGAGTTGCCAGGGAAGCAGCTCGGCTGAGGTCTGTGGTTTTGGCAGGGGCTTCCACAGAGGCCCCACCCTCTCCCTGTCCCCTCCCTCCTGTCCTTGTCCTCGTGTTTACTGAAGACCATGAGAAGGGATGTGGAGAGCCCCTGCAGGAACTGAGAGCAGGAGCCTGGCTCAGCCCTAAGAGGCTCCCAGACATTCAGTTCCTAAACCCATAGAGGGTGGGGCATGGGCACAGAGGAGTAACCAGGGCCGCCTCACACAGCCCTGCTCCTTCACCCTGCCTGCCTGGTGGCCTCCTTAGCCAGCAGCCTCAGTGCAACCCGCTATGGGGCCATGCTGCCCCCTGCTGGCCACACTGCAAAATGCAGCCCAGGGTCGGGCCTAAGGCTGCACTTGTCCCTCTTCCCCCAAGCCTGCAGCTGGGCTGGAGGGGAAAGCAGGCACCACAGAATTGCCTGGGTGCTCCTGCCCAGGAGGATTGTCCGACCGCATGGGGAGAAAAGTCCAGCACCATGCCTGGCACATAGTAGTTTTTATGGAGTGAGAGGGCAACAGTATGCATGATTGTGTGCATCTGAAGCATTTCGGTGCTGACGGCCTGGCCAGTATCAGATTATTTTTCAAGCAGGAATTTTGATTCTTCTTGGGTTCACAATATCTTATTATGAAATCCAAATAAGAACAGTCTAATGGCACCAGACAGTGATACAGGTGAGCCTAGAACAGTCAGTGTTCATGTGGCAGACTGCAGCCTGCTCTTCAGGGAGGCTTCAAAAGAATTGAGGAACAGAGATTGATGGCAGGGATGAAAATCACAGGGCATGTTGAGGAGACCCCCAGCTGGCCATGTGGGGGGCAGGTGGGGCAACAGGAGAGCAGTGCCTGTGTCCTGAGGGCTTTCGATGCGTCAGGTAGAGGGCCTGCCAGTGCAGAACCTGTTTTCTCTGCGTCCATGACAGCCCTGAGCAGGTGCCATTGTGACCCCGGTCCTGCATTTGAGACAGAGGATGGGGAGGGCTCTGTGATTGGTTCAGAATCCTACAGCAAGAATGTTGTGGAGCTGAGAGTCGAACCTGGGCTTGGGAGACTTGTAGTGGGTTAAGGGCTTGAACACAGGGTTTTTGGCAGGAAGTGGTGGGCACAAGCACAGATTAGGGCTGGGAGGTGGGGTGGGAGGCTGAGCAGGCAGTTACTGCCACCCAGAGGGCAACATGGACGCTCCTCCTTTTACCTGCTGGGTGTCCTTTGTGGTAGAAGGGCAGGCTGAAGCTCGATCCTTGTGATCACACATCCCATCTGTCACCTGCCTTACTGTGTGCCATGAGCCAGCCCAAAAAAGTCCCCACAGAGGAGGGGCTAGGGGTGCTGGGCTGGCTTCCCTCCTCTCCAGGTGGTGCCCGCCCTCCTGGGGCATTTCCCAGCCCTTCTTCCTCTGCATCTCGGGCTCCCTGGGGAGGCAGATGTGCTCTCAGGACATCCTGGCAGAGCACAGCTGCACGTCTGCCCTGGCAGGCCCACCCTGGGTGGAGGAGGGGCTCTGCATCCCAGGGCTCTCTCTCTCTGTGGCTGGCTTTCTTTCCATGAGTGTGGCCAGATGACGAGCCTCACCTGCAGCACTACCCACACCTCCAGGAAGGGAAGTTGATGGCAGGGCTCCGGCTGCGGCCAGGCCTGCGGGAGCTTCCTCCCTGACCTCTCTCACTCAAGGGGAAAGCTCAGGGCTGGGCATGAAGCCTGGGGAAAGGCAGGGAGGGCAGAGTCCCCCCAGGCTGGTCAAGGCCCTGATAGTCCCATGTCTGCCTGAGGGGGCGGCTTTCCCCATGAAGGGGGTCCTGGTCACCAAGGCATGAGGACATGCCCAAGCACCCATCACAACAGGCTCCAGCTCTTGTGCACATGTGTGATCTTCTTGTCCCACCAAAGGCAGGAAAAAGAAGAGCGTGGCCTCCTGCCCCAGATTTGGTGGTAGAGTCAGTGGTGCTGACCTCAGTGCTGTGTGATACCAGCCCCCCAGCCTTTGCCTGGTTCACATCCCACATCGCCCATCGGTCCTTGCTTCTTCAGTCTGGGACCTTGGCCTGCTCAGTCCTTCCGTCGGGAGCCACGTCCATTCACAGTGACTGTTGAGTCTAGTGACACCCAAGTGCTGCAAAGCCAGAGCAGCAGCCCCTGAAAGGGTGACTCTGGGGTCTCACCCCATCCCAGTCCTGCCCTGTCCCCTGGTGAGGGCTTCCCTCCTGCTGCCTCAGATCGTCCGGTCCACCCTCAGAGACCCTGTCGGGAGGCTTCCCTCCAACAAGGCACCGTCCCCAGAGGAGAAGGGAGCCCAGCACTCCTGGGACTGAGGGGTCCTTGGTCCACTCACCACTGCCACATGCCTCAGGGAGCCCTCTGAGCAGGGGCTGAGCTGGCGCCCCTGGGTTCCCATGCCCTGGGCGAGCATGGTGCCCTCTTATAGCCTGCGCTGCCCCAGTGTTCCAGGTGTCCTGTCATTCAGCAGAGATCTTTCCTCGGTGCCTTCTCTGGATTGGGTGGGCTGCTGAGCTCTGGGGCTGCTGCAGTGAATTATTTAATAGATAGGTGCTTCCCTGCTCTCCAGGGTCCCCCTCTGGGAGAGCCAGCACAGGAGCTAACCAGTCAGAGGAGAAGGCGGTGTAGACCGACTGGTGCAGGGGAGACCATGGGGGTGCTGGGCAAGACAGGGACTCGGCGGAACACATGAGATGAGGCAGCTGGGAGGTTGTCTTTAAGCTGAGACCTGAAGGGTGATAGAGAGTCAGGCAGGCTGCAGCGTGGGAAAGCCTGCGCACCTGTCCCCCAACCCCAGCAGTCCCTCCCATCCCACCCACCCTCTGCAGGCTCGTGGAGGAGTTCATGCTCTTGGCCAACATGGCAGTGGCCCACAAGATCCACCGCGCCTTCCCCGAGCAGGCCCTGCTGCGCCGGCACCCCCCGCCCCAGACAAGGATGCTCAATGACCTGGTAGAATTCTGCGACCAGATGGGGCTGCCCGTGGACTTCAGCTCCGCAGGAGCCCTCAATGTAAGTAGTGGGCAGGATTCAGGGGAGGCCCTGCTTGGGGGAAAAAAGAGAAAGACCTGGAAGGTGGGGGGTCCACCGGCCTCTGCTTCCCCCCAGAGTCCCTCCCCTTCAGCCAGGTCTCTCCTGTAGGGAAGGAGGCCCTGGGAGAAGGGGCCCCTCTGAGTCCCAGGGGCCCTGACAACGGGACCTGCCCCCTCACCAGGACTGTGCCAAGCGGGGGGGAACCCTGGAGGCCTAGCAGAGGGCAGGGGTCCTGTGGCCAGAAAGGGCTGGTCTTGGGCCCAGAGGCTTTCAGAGTGGGGGCTGGAATCATAGGAATCCCGGGAATGTTGCTGGTGGTACTTTCAGGTGCTCCCTGCCTGGGGCAAAGCTAAGAAACCCAGGGCCTTGGGTCTGGTCCTGGCGGAGGGAGACATCTCACCCAGGCCCGACCCTGGGAGGGGAAGGCAGGTGCCCTAGGCCAGACAGCTGGAGCCCAGTGAGTCCAGGCCAGCCAGCAAAAACATGGAAGGGACTGACCTCAGGCCAGTGTGGGCCACAGGCTGTGGGCGGCTGCCCCCTCTCCCCACCCATCCCCTCTGAGCAGGGCTGAGCCCCACAGGCAACTCCTCCCCCCAGAGCCGGGCATGAGGTGCTCAGCGGATGACAGGGCCCAGAGTCCCTCCCCGAGCTGGACCACACGTCACACAGGTTTCTGGGATTTGCTTCTAGAAAAGCCTGACCCAAACATTTGGAGATGACAAGTACTCACTGGCCCGGAAGGAGGTGCTCACCAACATGTGCTCCCGGCCCATGCAGGTAAGGAGGGCCCAGCCCCATCCCCATGCAGGTAAGGAGGGCCCAGCCCCGTCCCCATGCAGGTAAGGAGGGCCCAGCCCCGTCCCCATGCAGGTAAGGAGGGCCCAGCCCCGTCCCCATGCAGGTAAGGAGGGCCCAGCCCCGTCCCCATGCAGGTAAGGAGGGCCCAGCCCCGTCCCCATGCAGGTAAGGAGGGCCCAGCCCCAGCCTCCCCTACTCCTGGGAGCACACTGGCCCCAGACATGTGACCTCCACATGCAAGCACCGCCCCCCACCGTTCCTGTCTGCTCTGGACATGGCTGGGTGGATGGGGGCTGCTCCTCTTCTGCCAGAGGGTGGGAGAGGAGGCCGACCCCAGGCAGCACCTAGGAGGGGGCACCCTGAGCCTCTTGAGTTTGAGCTGCTGCCTCCTGCTCAGACTCGCTCAAGGACAGTGTGCCCTGGAGCTGAGGGGCTACTGAGACCTCCTGTCAGGCTGGGGTCCTGGAGGAAAGACAGGGTCCCATGTGGCTTCCTGTCCCAGGGAACACTCCTCACCCCCCATCCCCACATGTGGAGTCCAGAACCAGCTGTCGGCCTCTGGCCAGTGTGGGAAAGAAGCGTACTTGGCCGGGGGCCTAGGCCTGGGCCTGCAGGGAGGTGGCAGGCTGTGGGGTGGACAGCTGGGCTTGCTCTGGGATGCCTGTCCCAGCCCCCCAGGCTGAGCTTCACCCGTGCAGGGCCCGAGCATCCTGGGACCAGGACCCCAGAGGACCCTCGGGTCAGCGGGAGCTGACGAGTCGGCTCTGGGCCCCGGCCCGGCCCAGGGGCAGGGACAGGCTGTATTTCAGGGGCTCGGTCACTCGGCAGATTCAATCTGTTCACAAGAACTGGATGGCTTCAGCTGACCTCAGCAGATTTATTTTCTGACGCTTCAAGCTCTGCTGGGTTTGAAGCCATCAGGGCCTGCTTGGACCTGGCCGCCGTGACCTGCCCCCAGTCACAAGTGTCTGCCCGGCCAAGCACCTGCGGCACCCACAGCGGAGAGGGGCTGGGCCGTGCCCATTGGGCTCTCTCTGTTCTACACTGCAGTGGCTCTAGGCCTTGCAGAGAAGGCACAGCAGCCCCTAAGTCCCAGAACTGCCTCTGGCTCTGCCCTGCTGGGGCCCCTGCCATGCCCCTGCCTTTAACGCCACCACCTCCAAGGAGGTACAAGCCAAGCTGGAGCTCCAGAGATCGGAGCCACTCCTGAGTCAGCCAGAGCCTGAAAAGGCTGCATTCTCCTGGCTCGCCTCCCAGGGAGCTCAGAGGCGCCCTTGCCCGCGAATCCGATGGCAGAGAGTTACCAGGTCTGCGGTGCTCCTGTTCCTCAGCCCCGGGAACTGGGGTGGGGACAGGGCAGGGCGGCAGCAGAGAGCACAGAAAGGTGTGAGGGGGCACGCAGTCCCCAGTGAGCTTCTGCATCAGGACACCAGGGCTGTCCCAGGGATGGCTGGGCCTGCGAGAAAGCCATGGTCCCCACCCATCCCACCTGACCCTGAGCCACCTCCCCCAGCCAGGAGGGGCCAGGGCCCTTCATCAGCCTCACCCAGGTCATCTGGGGAACTGGGCCACCACTGAGAACAAAGCCCAGACATGTCTGGGAGTGGAGGCTGTGCCCACCTCCCCCGGAGACTTGCCCTCGACTTAACCCAGGGCCCAGTAGGGGCTGGAAGGGAAGTGGAGTTAGGGAGCTGAGCAGGTCACCACCAGCTGTGCCCTGGGCTCCAGGGCCCGTGTGCACACAGTAACGGGAGCCGGCCGTCTGTCTGGCCAAGGGCACAGGAGGGTGAGTGTGTACAGCAGCCAGGGAGCAAGGGAGCCAATGAGACACACAGGAGTGACTTTGGACCTCTGCAAGGAACCCGTTCACTTGCCCACAGGCAGTAGCACTGGCCTTGACACCCAGCCCTGAAAGCTCGGGGACTACAGGACAAGCAGCTTCAGGGGCTGTGGCCCCAGCTGGGCCGGGCTGTGCGCTGGTCCCTAGAGACACTGGGTATCTCCCCTGCCCCAGTCCTGCCTCCTGCCCAGCACAAGGGCCTTTGGAACTCAGCCCTCTGTGTCTCAGCCCCTGGGAGGGTCAGGTGGTTGGAGATGAGAAGGGTTGAGGCTGGCAGGCTGGAAACTGCTTCCTTTGGCTGCTGTGGGGTGGATTATTTTTGAGCACAGAGGTGCCCGGGTGAAGCGTGGCTTCAGCTGGGCGGGATCAGTGCCAGAGGAAATAAGGACGGCCCCGACCAAAGGTGGGTGTGGGCCAGAGAGGAAGCACCAGGAGCCTGAGGCCCGTATTGCACAGGGCAGGGGATCGCATCCTGGGCTTTCTCTCTCTCCTTCCACTCTGGCCAGATGGGAGGATGGACGTTGCCTCCTTGAACAAAGACCCACAGGTCCCTTGGCTTCTGCTTGTGTCTCCAGCAGACAGTGTCTGCAGCCTCCGGTCCAACAAAACCACAGGCCTCCTCCTCCTCCTCTTCCTCCTCCTCACTGTCCTCCTCCAGCACCTCCACCGCCACCTCCTCCTCCTCCTCCGCTGCTGCCTCCTCCTACTCCTCTGCCACCTCCTCCTCCTCCCCCACCTCCTTCTCCTCCCCCTCCTTTCTTTCTCCTTCTTCCTTCTTCCTGGGCGAGAGTAGCAGCCCCAGCCCCATGCTGGGAAAGGGTAGGCCAGAGACTCTTCCCTCCTGGTGGTGCTCAGGAGTGACTCAGCAGGGACTGGACTTGGAAGGCTCAGCTCGTGCCCCCTACCCTGACAGCATCCTGGGGATTCCTGGCTCGCTGGTCCTCTGCAGGGTGGGCTTGTCCAGGCCATTCTCAGTGCTGCCACCTTGAGGGCATCTGGGAGGCCCAGGCAGGCCAGATTTGTCTCCTGGAAAGGACATGGGCACCCCTGGGCTCTGCCCAGCCTCCTGGCCTCCGTTTGGGTCCCCTTGTGCAGCAAGGACCCTGGCCCCGGTCCTCCCTGGCTTCACTCAGCAGCCAGCAAGCCCATTAGGTCTGTGCACACATCGCTGCGGACGGTGAGGCTGTGGGTGGCGCTGGCCCTCCGGGCCTGGCCGGGCAGCTCTGGGCTTGCCAGGCTCTGACCCTTCCCGTCCCGCAGATGGCACTGTACTTCTGCTCGGGGCTGCTGCGGGACCCGGCGCAGTTCCGGCACTACGCGCTCAACGTGCCCCTGTACACACACTTCACCTCGCCCATCCGCCGCTTCGCCGACGTCCTGGTGCACCGCCTCCTGGCTGCCGCGCTAGGTGAGGGGTGCAGTCGGGGCCAGGGCAGACCTGGGCCAGCTCAGGGCTGCCCACCCCCACAGCGGTTGCTCAGTGGCCCAAGACCACTCTGCCGTGACCATGGAGGTCCAAGGGTCGGGCGACTCAAGTGCAGGGGAGCCTGGCCTGGAAACTCTCCCTACGGGCCGGTGCTGTGGAAGCTGCAGGCGGTCCACAGCCAACCCTGGACACAGCTGGGAGGAGGGCGCTGACCTCGGAGGGCCGCTTTCTGCTGCCCTGGGAGCTGGGTGCTGGAGTCCTAATCTGTCGCCGAGGGTGCAGCACCATGCAGCCCATCCCCCAACCAGAGCTCTTCCCAGACCCCAGGCTCCCACCCTCATGCCTCACCTACTCCCCCATACAGCACCCACCCACAACCCCGCCCCCTCTTCCCAGGCTATAGGGAGCGACTAGACATGGCGCCCGATACCCTGCAGAAACAGGCGGACCACTGCAACGACCGCCGCATGGCGTCCAAGCGCGTGCAGGAGCTCAGTACCAGTCTCTTCTTTGCCGTTCTGGTCAAGGTGAGCCCTCCAGCCTCGTGCCCCTCACCTCCCTCTGGCTCCCAACCCTCCTGGGCACCTACTTACCAGGAGGCCTCGAGGAGCCCAGGGAAGTGCCAGGAGGTGCCATGGCTGCAGCACTGTCCCTGCAGGAGAGTGGCCCCCTGGAGTCGGAAGCCATGGTGATGGGCGTCCTGAACCAAGCCTTCGACGTGCTGGTGCTGCGCTACGGCGTGCAGAAGCGCATCTACTGCAACGTGAGTGCCCTGGGAGAGCCCGGGAGTGGGCGGGGCAGCCCAAGCCATCCCGCACTGGAGGGGTACACGCTGTGATGGGTCACACTCCACGCCTCACTCCCCCAGCCCCAGCACAAAGCCCACCTGATGGGCCTTGCTGAGACGCCCAGCTCTCCCACCTGGGATGGTGGCTCCAGGCCCAGGGTCAGGCCTGGCCCCCTTCCCCAAGGACCCAGGAACCAGAGAGCAGGCCCCTCCATGGCCAGTACAGCTCGGCAGGATGTGCAGGCTTTGGGGACTGTGTTTATAAGAACATGAAGGAATGAAAGGCCAGAGAATGGTCCTTGGCCGCTCTGGAAACTGTGTCCCCTGAAGACAAGGAAGAGAGCTGTCCATGGCTCTGCTCCTGCCCTGAGTGACTGTTGATTCACCGTTCTCTCCAGGGGGACATGGGCCTGTCCTAATGCCACCTTAGGGGCTTGGCTCCAGCTGGCCCTGGGGTTTGCAGGTCACCACCTGGCCCCTCTGCCTGGCTTTGAATTTCCTAATGTCCAGAGTGTCCTGGGAATGCAATGTCCAGCCCGTTGTGCGCAGTAAACGTGGTGTTCATACCTGGAGCTGGGCAGAAAGGGAGGGACAGAGTCCCCCAGTGGACCCTCGGGGCTCTGTGTCCTGCCGTTCAAGCCTAGGTCACCCTGCCGTGGGCCCAGCCCTGCCTGCACTAACAGATGGCACCAGCAGGGGGCGCAGTGCTCCGCCACCACTGTTCTCTGTCCCCACCTCAGTGCAGTCAGCGCTGGACCCCCCACCACTTGCCCCCAGTAGCACACAGAGCCAGGGGCCTTCCCAGCCCCCACTCCTGGCCCTTGGTCACTGTCACCTGCTGTCTCGGCCGAAGGTGGCCTGGCAGGGCCTCCCTGAATCTCCCTCCAGCCAGGTAGGGGTGGGCCAGGGCCGAGGGCTGCCTCCAAGCAGTAAAGCCCTTGAGTGTGGAAGGGCAGGCAGCAGCACCCAGAGCTGAGGCCTGAGGCTTGGTGTTTGCACTCCAGGCACTGGCCCTGCGGTCCCACCACTTCCAGAAGGTGGGCAAGAAGCCGGAGCTCACGCTGTTCTGGGAGCCTGAGGACATGGAGCAGGAGCCCGCACAGCAGGTCAGAACCCCTCTGTGTCCCAGCCCCCCAAGTCCTGATGACCCCTCTCCTGCGGTACCCCTCATTCCTTCATCTGTGTCCCCTGGGCTCCCCCAGCACTGCAGCCTCCCAGGTAGGGTTTCAGGGCCCACAGGCCCTCCCAGCTCACCCAGACCCTGTCCTGTGGGTCCTGCTTTCTGGCACCACCTTCCCTTCTTTGGGGGCAACCACAGTGGAGAGAGGCGGGCTCTGCCTGTCCTGCTAATGCACAGGTGCTGGCCTTCTGGGGTCTTTTTAAGAACCTGATAAAAGCTATGAGTTTACAAGCAAGAAATTGTCTGGAACCGTTTTCACCAACAATGTGCCCCGAAGGCGGACCCGGGCCCCCAGGTTGTGTTTCATAAGCCTTGGGAGCGCTCAGGATGCATCTGACTCCCTGGCTCTGCCCTGACCCAGGGCATTCATCCTGGAGCAGGCCCCCATTACAGACAGGCGAGCAGAGGCTTCCAGAGGCCGAAGGAGGGGCCTGGGGTCCTGCTGCAGGGATGGAGGCAGAGCTGCGCCTCGTCATCAGGCCCTGCCGTCTTTGTCCCCTCACGGCCGGGCTCTGCACAGGTCATCACCATCTTCAGCCTGGTGGAGGTGGTCCTGCAGGCAGAGTCCACAGCCCTCAAGTACAGCGCCATCCTGAAGCGGCCAGGCACCCAGGGCCACCTGGGCCCTGAGAAGGAGGAGGAGGAGGAGGAGGAGGAGGAGTCTGATGGTGAGCCTGAGAACTCAAGCACCAGCTGAGATCCGCCAGCCGCCTGCCCCACCTGCCTGTCCCGCCACACTGGCTTTAGGAATAGGACCTGTTGACACGGAGGGGGATTTTTAATTTGGTTTTTAACAACTCAGGGGTTTGTTTTTATTTTTATTTAATTTTTGCAGCTCAACTTTTAAACAAACTGCAGGGGAGAGGGTGGGGCTGGAAGGATGGCTGAGGCCTGGTCAGCAGTGACCCCAGCAGAGCAGGCCCCAGTCCTCCTGGGAGGCCGGCCCCCCTTTTTTCTGGGCCCTACTGCCCTCCTCTGCCCAGGAAATGGGGGGTTTCAGCAAATCAGTGTCACAGAATAAAATCAAATGTGGAGTGCCATCTGGTGTGTGGGGTACCTCTGGGAAGCCTGGGCAGTGGGGTACCCCTTGCACCCAGGGCAAAGGACCCAGTTCAGGCTCCACTCCTTGCTGCTGAGCCGATGTCACCACCCAGAACCTTCCTGTCAGTTCCAACATGATTCAGAGCTGGCTGCCTGGCAGATTGATGCTGGAGTCTCATTCTTCATGATCAAAAATGGAATTAGTATGCAGGACTGAGAGCGCCCCCATCACCCTGACGCAGGTGACTGTGTCCCATCCTGCCCCCACTTCCTCTCTGCACCAGCTCCGCAGGGCCTGGTAGGGGTCAGGGGTCCTGTGACACCCCTTCCTCCCAGTTCCTCAAGCAGCACTCTGTGAGGTCCTGTGCCCAGCACTGGTGTGAGTTGGTGCCCCGGCAGCACCAGGGGAGCCTGGACAGAGAAGCCGGCCTGGGCCTGGGAGAGGGGAGGAGGGCCCTCCAGTGCCTTCCAAACCAGGAGGGGAAACCGGCTCCTGGTGACACAGCCTGGCCCCGTTGCCCACCCAGTGTCCTGAGCACCCACGGATCCCACCTGCCTCGGTCCCGGGCAGAGCTGGCCGGCCACTGGGCAGTCCCTTCCTCAGCCAGCCTGACCCCAGCCTGCACTCCTCCCCCTCTGTGGGGGAAGCTCCGTGGCTTGGCTTCCCCAAGAGCTGCCAGAAACTAGGATGAAAGCCATGGTGAGCACGGCCTCTGTTCCCCCGCACCATTTCCTGGGGTGTCGGGATTAACAAGCTCATTTGATCTGGTTACAGTGAATTTTCTTCAAAGAAACACTCAATAGGGTCCTTGTCAGAGTGCCTCGCAGCGCCTGAACGACAGTGACAGGGCACGGCTGCCTTTGTTCTGCCACCGTCAGACGGGGCTGGCTGTGGGAGGCAACCAAAGACATCCCGCACCTGCCCTGGGAGCCTTTCCCTCCTGCAGGGCTCAGCCACCTCAGGCAGCCTTCAGTCTGTGTGTCCTGCCACCCCCGAGATGTCCCAGAGGCCACGGTCACCCCATCTGTTCCTGTCCCCAGAACCTTCTCCTAGAGCCAAGTATCTGCGGGGACAGGCGAGCGTCTGGGGGTTTGGTGTTGGGGTGGAGAAGGCTGTGGGGTGTTGCCCCGGCCCAGGCAGCCTGACTGTGACAGCCCCAAACAGAAGACATCCCAGCCCCTTCCCCTCCCCTCTATGCTGCCCACCCTCTGAGGAGCAGTGGCCAAGTTCCTCTCTGGGCTTCTCAGGCCAGGCTGGCCCTGTCCCCCAGGGCCTCCCACAAAGCCTGGGAGCTGTTCCCTCACAGGCAGCACAGACCCAGACGGACACCTGTCCCTATGTCCCAGTGCCCCCAGGCCCCCGTGAGGAGTAGCCAGGGGGGTGAACAAGGGGGTTCCTGCTGCCTGGACTTGCTTGGGAAGCAGATGCTGGGCTCAGACGTTCTTCAGACAGCCTCACCTTCCCTGCTGGCCCCAGAGCATGGCAGGTGCCTGGAGCCGTGGAGGCCATGGCAGCCCCAGCCCCGCCAACCCCATCTGGGGAAGTGGAAACCGTATCCACGAGGGTCAGGTCAGGTCTCTGCCTACAGTGACCTGGCAAGGTTGTGCCCAGCCAGGACCTGGGCTCAGGCCCAGGCCACCCCCACGCCCTACCCAGAGCTCAGAGAAGATGGCTCAGCCTTATCCCCACGCCAGTCACGCCGAGCCGCCCATCTGCATTCACTCCTTCAAGGAACATGGTTGACTCAATCTGGTGCCGCGCATTCACAGGATGGCTCTCCATGGGTCCACTGGGGGCCCAGCCTCTTATGTGGCCCCTCGCTAAAAGGACTCAACAGAAAGGGTGACCAGGCACCGACCCTCATCTACAGGAGGACTTGGCCATTCCCTGGGCTGTCCCACGGTACCTGCCGGCCAGGGCCTGGGGCACAGAGCAAGACTGTCTTTTCCTCAGGGAGACACCGTGGGGGAGGGAGGGAGAGGTAGACACCACCAGTTTCATTCCATGACCAGGGACTGGCGATGCTCAGAGGTCAGTGAGTGTGTTCCCCACCCTGAAGAGTCAATGCCGGCCTCCTGGACCCAGGGGAAGATGGCGCAGGCAGTGTCCCAGCCTGGGGAAGGAGCTGGAGCTCCCAGAGCTTGCAGCCACCCTCCTGGGGAGAGACTGACGCCTCCCCAGTTCCTGTTAGGAAGGACCTCAGGAAAGAACTGGGATCACGCAGCCTGGGGTGGCGGCCTCCTGGCTCCTGAGGAAGATGTCAGGCTGCAGAAGGGGGGCACGGGCATGAAGCTTGAGAAGCAGGCACCAGAGGAGGCGAGGCCTGTGCAGAAGCAGCACCAGAGGCCACTGCAGCGGCTCCACCACCCAGCAGCGCCGCCACAAGGCAGGAAGTGGGAGGCCAGGCAGGAAGGACTGTGATCACGCAGGTGCCAGGAGGAAGGGCTGAGAGGGGACAGTGCAGACGTCCAGAGAGGCCTGGCAGGGACAGGCTGCGAAAGTCACAGGTGGGGATGGGCTTCCCCCAGAGTTGTGTGTGGCCTGAGGACAGTGCAGCAGGGAGGGCCCGTGGTGAGCGCTTGCAGCCGAAGTGACAGCTTGGGCTCCTTGGTGGGACAAGAGCCTCTCCAGGCCACTGCGGGGTGTTCAGAGAACAAGACCTGCAAGGATCTGCTGTGTCTGCAGCTGGTCAGTAGAACACTGAGTGTGCAGGGCCGGGGTGGGAAGCAGGAAAGCCGCATGGACGAGAGAGCCGGGCCTGCCCAGCAGTGCCTTTTGGTAGGGCAGGCAGGATGGGATGTGCAGCTGCGACCTGCCCGGCATAGAACTCCGTCTGGCCGGAGAGACAAGGTCCCTTCTAGCCAGAATGGACCAAGAGGTCCCAGGAACACCTGGGAGGAAGTGGATTGAGTTGGGCCTTAGAAGGAGAGCCGGGAACAGGCCAGGCCAGGGGAGCTGGAGCCTGGCCAGGTATGGAGAGAGCAGGGTACACTTGCTGCACCTGTGAGAAGAGTCAGGGGTGGCCCTGGTGGCCTGGGCCCATTTAGCTGTGCTTGGGGCCAGGCCTGACTGGCTGCAAGTCATTACTATAGGCTCTGGGTGGAGAGTGCAGAATAGCACCCTCCTGCTATCACTCCCTCCTCCAAGTCCACAAAGAGGCAAGAAAGGGAGGATTTTAAGGCCTATCCATACCACATGGCGGGTGAGAGTAGAGGAGCAAACAGCACTTTTGGATCCTGGAAAGCAGAGGGTGAGTGAGTGTCCCAGGTATAGCTGACCTGAGAAAGGCGACTCCAAAGCCAGCAGCAGCAACAGCTGGAACTGCCCCAGCCTACACCACAGGACCCCCAGCTCTGGGACTGAGCAGCACCGGGGACCTCTGGGCTGGGGTGGAGAGGGATGGCTGGAATCATTGTTGCAAACAATTCAGTAGGCAGGCAGCTGCCTAGATGCCACCGTGGTCTGCACAGGCCAGCACCTGTCCCGACCTCTTACTGGTCGGCCCTGGAGAGCCATCTCCTACAGAGGCAAAATTAAGGGTCTCTGGGCCAGGACCAGTCCTGTTCAGGGGTATGTGTGGCTAAGTGCATAAGGGATGCTGAGACTACAGCCCTCGTGCCCAGGCAGTCCCCTGGGCATGGATAGCCAGGCCCTACCCATCCAGGCCAGAGACGGGAAGACTCCATCCAATCTCATTCGATAACCAGGGACTGGCGAAGCTCTCAGTTCTCTCTCCATCCCAGCAGGAGACAAAGAACCCGACCTCAGAGATTCCTCAACTCAGGGACCCAACCAGGCCACTCTCCAGAGCATCTCAGTCTGCAAGCCCCTTGGTGTGCTCGGAGCTTCCAGTCACCCTGCTCATGCCTATCCATGCACAGCCAAGGATTGCCCTTCATGGAGGAAAACTTCCTGAAACAAACAAGAAACAAGCTCCGCGGGGAACACAGACTGTGGAGGAAAAAGAAAGCTGTAGAAAAAGAAATGGTGGACACCTTCACGGAGGTGAGAAAGCCATCGTGAAAGGAGAGGGGGTTGCTGCAAAAAGTTCCTAGAGAGCAAAACAAGGGCCCTTGGGGGCACAATGATTGCCACCGTGGAGACACATCCCAGCACCACTAGAGTAAAAACACTGCAGACAGGTGAGCTCTCAACAGATATGTGTCCCTCGCCTTCTTTCTCAGGAAAGATGGGCAGAAATGAGGGCAGAAGCCACAAAGAGGAAACCATAGTGACAGGACCCGGGGTCCTCCAAGCTGCAGTGGAGCAAGCGTTTGGGACAGTGGTGAGGGAGCAGCTCAGCCCCAGGGTGGTGCCTGGCAACCCGTCCCGGGACGTCCCGCCCAGGGCAGCAGTAGAGCGACATGGATAGAAAGCCGAATTCCCCAGAAGAGTCTGAGAGAACATTGAAGTACTTGGCATAGAGCCTCGGGTTGGATTAGTAGTACATACAGAATGATCCACATGTGAAGATAAGGTGATGATTGGCTTCAGAGAAAACAGCAGTGCAAGAAACAAAAGGTAGCTAGTCACAGTTTACGATCTGGCAATAGCGTTTACACAGTCATCACCGTAGAAACGCTGAGTCAGGATCTAGTTTACTGTAGAACTCTGTCAGGAGGACTGGAAGATGGGGACGGTGTCCACGTGCAGGGAATGCAGTTGGCGAAATGGAAGCTAAATGCTCATTTTCCTCGGTGGGAAGCTGTGGCTTGAAGATGACTGTAAACTCTCTTTCCTCCTCTTGAATCTTGACAGGCCCCGGGGCTGCTAAGCTAATAGGGCAGAAGGGACACCGTGCCAGTTGCAGGCCCAGGCCTTAAGAGACTGGCAGCTTCCCCTGTCTGTCTCTGGAAACCTACCTGCCCTTCTGTGAGGAAGCCCAAGCAGCTTTGGAGAAGCCCTTGTGAAGGGGCTCACTCTCAGCCCACAGCCAGCACCAGGCAGGCAACCACGCAGACCCCCAGCCTGCAAGCCAGGCCCGCTGAGGCCTCAGCACACACAGGCAGTCCCATCAGCCCTGCCCAGATGGCAGTTTTGTGATCAAAATATAAATGATAGATGATTGTTGTTTAAGGTTGTTTGGGGGTAGTTTGTCACACAACAATAGATAATAGAACATCAGTAGACTGTGTGTGTGTGTGTGTGTGTGTGTGTGTATAGCATATATATATAGCTTAAAATTCAGACATGAAGAAGTATCTTACTTAGCAACAGTGTTAAATAGTAAAAAACCAAGAGAGAGGAAAGTGGTTGCCTCAGAGATGGGAAAATGCAGGGAGGGAGACAGGGAACTGCTATTTGTTTTAACAAACCTTGTAGATCTGTTTGATACTTTAAACTACATTCACATATAGCTTGGACAAAAGTAAAAACTGAAGTTGAAAAAAATGTATTCATGCTAATAGCACAGGAATGATCCACAATTGGATTCCAAGGCTTCTTGTACATCCAGCATAGGGTGTATGAAACAGTCCACTGTTCTAGCAACAGATAAAGTTGCTACTGACACGCAACCTCAGGTTCCCACTCGGTTAGAAGGCTGTGTATGGTCTTCTACTTAAAGCCTCAAGTAGCAGTCATGGCAGTGACAAATTCTCGTTGCCTCCATAGAACCTCTAGGCTCATGTGTGAGCCCAGGCTGGGCTGGGGCCCCTGGGAGCCCAGGGTGAGGGACCAGTCCCTGGGCAGCTCCGTGAGTCAGGAGCAGCTGTGCCACCTGGGGAAGGGCTGCACAGTCGATGGGTCTCTTCTGCAGAAGAGTGTGCCCCAGTCCTTGCTGGGCACAGATCAAAGAGGTGTTCATGGGTCGAAATCACAGATTTCAAGGGCTGACAGGAGTCAGAGTGGGGGCCGGGAGGGCTGAGGCAGGTTAAAGATTGGACAGGGGCTGCTGTCTCCGCAGCTGCATCACACTGCTCTGCTGTCCCCTCTGTGTTCCCCGGCAATGCCGCCTACCCTGGGGTCTTATGGAAGTAACTGAATCCCCCTCAACCTGGCTCATCATCAGAGCAGACTGTTGATTAGCTGCAGGCAAATATGAAGAGGCTATTTCCTGTCACAAAAAGGCCGTGGTGTATCTTTCTGAAGCTACGGAGCTGACGCGGGCTAAGCAGGCTCACCTTTCACTGGAATTGCAAAGGCATAGCCACATGAAACCGCGCCTCCTCATCCAGGAGACACGGAAAAGGGCCCAGTAGAACACAGACAAGGATGGGGCTGCCCATATTCAGGCCTCTCACAGCCCCTCTGCTGAAGATGCATAAGCACAACCCTCCAAAGAGGAACGCCTGCCCAAGACTCGGGGCGTCTGTGACAGGGATCCAGACACACGACTGTTTTTCCTTCGGCAACAGAGCCGTGTATTGGAAGCAAAGCCCCAAAACACGATGAACAATAGTAGAGGAGCAGGCAACCCAGTTGCAGATTTGAAGAGGCGTGTGAAATTCCTTGTGGCGGAGAAGGAAAGATTAAGGAAAGAAAGTAAACAGGTAAAGGCTGAAAAGGCCAGACTTCTAAAAGGTCCAGTAGAAAAGGGGCTGGATGTGGGTGCTGATTTTGTAGAAAAGTCAGAGTTACGGAGCTTACCTGTGCATTCAGAAGCTGCTACACCCTCTTCAGCCTTGCGGAGGTTTGCAGCCGATGCCAGGAAAGCCAAGGACATTCCAGTACCCGATCTTCTCCCTCGGATTTTCCATCTCCAGAGCTTCCCCTTATGGAGCTCTCTGAGGATATTCCGAAAGGATTTATGAGTAATTAAAATGGAAGTCCATAGAAGAAGAGAGAAGAGGAAATAATACTAAGTAATACAATTAATCCAGCAACAAAAAACGAAAAGGGAAGGCCACAGGCAAGGGTTATCCTGGAAATGCCTCGTCATCTGGCATACGGTGGGAGAAGAGGCATTGCCAGGACGTGGGAAACAGTCACTGAGAAGCGTGTCGCATATCTGATTCACTGGCTTGAGCTAATGATGCCGACCTGGCAGACACTAAACTCATGGAGGGTCAGTTTCTCCTGATACCAACTAAATGGCTGCCTGGAAGAATTTTTTCAAGCAACAATTATTTTTCTTATCTTCAGGGTTAAAATGTATAAAAGTATGTCATGTGTAATTAATCTATAATGCCATAAATGATCATGCAAAACCTAAATATTATGGCAGCCTGAGGGGCTGCTTCATATTTGAAACATGCTTTGTCTCAGGCATGGATGTGTGCATTTTGTTAATGATGTTATGTTTAAGGTGTGTAAGACACACCTTTCTGGATGAAACCGTATGTGCCACACTGTGCACTACTCATAACGATGATAACCTCAAGACTATCAGGGGAAATACTTAAATTTCCGTGTTATGAAGAAAGAAACCAAATTATTAGTTATGCTTTTTAACACAAATTACCAGTTTACATAATTAATGAGGGTGCATTTTAAGTTCTAACTTTGTTTATTGTATAATGCATCATTTGAAAATACCAAGGAAGTCTCCTTTGTTTTTAATGATCCATTGATTGGAAGGAATGCTAGTCGGCAGTATTTGATTGTAAGAAATCAATAAAGTAATTGTGTTTAAAAAAAAAAAAAGATCTGAGTCCTGGTGGAGGTAACAGGATGCGATGCCTTTCACATTCAAGAAGGTTCTGGAGAAGAGAGGCGATTCTTGGAATGATGAGCTTCAATTTGCACATGCCTGAGTTTAGGTTCTGAATTTAAACCCTTATTGTAAGATCATCTCTTTGAACCTTCTCTCTCTTTAAGGGTTTTTATAGTTCAGTGGCATTTTTTTTTAATATGTAGAAAGTCATTTTAGGAGAAACATCCATTTAAATAATGTATTTTACTTCAGAAAGTTGTTTTACTCAACCAAGCTCATGAACTGAGTTGTGTTCTTTAACATTCACAAATTGTGTATTGCTTGGTTCTGGAAACTAGTTAGCCAAATAATTGAGAAAGCACCAGGAATTGAAGTGCAAAATAGAACAGGAAAGGAAAACTCTCCATTAGTGTATTCAGCTTAACAGGTTTTCAACCCACCAGGATGCTGTTGGAATACAATTATTCTCCTAGTTCTGATGCTACAAGATCAAGGTTAAACCACTGAACACAGTTACAGCATCCTTGACTTCATAAGCTTTCCTTTCCATGTGTCCATATAGATGCCCGAAGCACCATTCAGGGCAGAATGTAGTCTTTCGTCCCGCTCTCTCAAAGGACAACCAGGAGCTAGGACTTGATTGAACCACCCGCCTACCAGGTGCCCCTGCCTGTGCCACCATCCTCGGACCAATGGGAGGCCTGGCCTCTGACACTTCAGCGAGGGTGAAGGGTCAGCCCACTTGGGGCTCGGGGCGCCTGGCTGAGCACCTCTTCCACTGAGCCTGCAGCTTCCCGCAGGCTGAGGCCCCAGTGCCCTGCTCGTGCTGCTGAGGGGCCTCCACGGCCTGTTGAGAGGCCTCCCCAGGAAGCCCATCGGGAGGAGGTTGGGGTGGCTCCTGCCTTGGGGATGGGACAGTCCCTTCTTGTTCCCACCCCAGGTACCTAAGCCAAGTTCTCCTGTGCATGAGGAATGCCTGGATGTCCTTCCCTGGTAGGTGGGATGGGCCAGAGGGAGGTCCTGCCTACACAGCCCTTAATTAGGAATTTAGAGATTTGTGCTCTAGGAATGAGCTGCTTCTGCTGCCATTTGGCCAACTGTGTGGTGTGCAGACCCTCAGCTTGGAAACAGGTTTCAAGGATGTTCAGGACTTGCCTCGTGTTCATAAAGGTCAGGGTTCGCCTCTTCCCCCCCGCTCCCCCTGCTAACTCTGCAGCAGGCCCTGCACTAATTAAGTCCCCGCAACAGCCCCGAGACCCAGGCTCTGTGAAAGTTGTCAGAATCAAAATGGAGCCACTTTTGTCCAGCCCTAAGAGCAACAACAAAATAATGCGGCCAGGAGGTTCTGAAGGAGGGCCCTCCCGCACACCTGCCTATGATCAGAGCCCTTCCGAAGCCTCTGGGAAGGGCACAGATGCCTGCAACAAGACCTTTTGCCAGGACTTTGCAGGACTTTGCAGCTTGCTGCGTGAGTCACAAGGACGGCTAGCCAGATGCACAAGAACACTTGCCTGATACGCTGTGTCCACTCATAAACTGATGCCGGTTCCTGGGATAAGCCCCTGGAACCAGTGTTCTCTTCCTTTCAAAATAACCATGTAGCCACACTTGGTGGCCAGTGCCTGTATTCCCAGCTACTTAGGAGGCTGAGGCAGGAGAATCGCTTGAACCCAGGACGTGGAGGTTGCAGTGAGCCAAGATCGCGCCACTGCACTCCAGGCTGGGCAACAGAGCAACTCAAAAACAAAACAAAAAAAACCGACGATGCACTGTTCCTTTTGCCTTTCAAAGCCCCCCTTGCCTCCCCTCCTCCAATGCACCCCTAGTTTACTAAGGCTGGGGCTCTGCATGCAGTGCTGCTGCTTATTCCCAATTAAACTCCATAGTTTTGGAGAGCCTCCCTCTGTTTCTTGAGGTTGACAGGACTGTCATTCTTCTTGTTCGTAGATGAGGGAATTAAGGCTTGGAGAGGTTCTGTTCTGAAGGACACTCAGTAAGTGGTGGAGAGAGAATTTCAGCTCAGACCCAAAGGCTATTTAATTTACTTCTTTTAAATCCATGCTTCTTAGCACTCAGCTAGTCACGTATCACCTTGACAACTTTTTGCCATAGCCACATTACTGCCTGTGGTATGATTTGCTGAATATTTTCCTCTACATAAGCTCAGATTTTCCTTAAATCTATTAGAAAAGGAAACTTGTAACTGAAAAATGGAAGACCACCGTCTCTTGCCATAAACAGAAGCAACTGTGTATTCCACACACACCAAAAGCAGTGTTCTTACAGCCTTCTTAGGTGCTTTGAGTCTAAAGCATGCTTTATCTTGTTAAAGGAGAGATGGCAAAGTTAGGGTGATAGCGAAGACATCATAGAACCATAGATTCTCTCCTTGACATTATCAGAAGGGTTGGAAGAGAATCAAAAAATAACTGGCCGGGCGCGGTGGCTCCTGCCTGTAATCACAGCAGTTTGGGAAGCCAAGGTGGCCAGATCACTTGAGCCCAGAAGTTTGAGACCAGCCTAAGCAACATAGCAAGACCTCATCTCTACAAAAAATACTGGCTGTGCAGGAGGCTGAGGAAGGAGGATGGCTTAAGCTGGGGAGGCCGAGGTTGCAGTGAACTGAGATCACACCACTGCACTCCAGTCTGGATGAAAAAGCGAGATCCTGTCTAAAAAATAATGTTCTCATTGTGAAGTTTAATGCTATTTAATGTCTTGTCTGATGGCAGCTAAAACATGCCCCATACCACCTAATCTGGAGTACCACACTTTGGAAATAAGTGTGTGTCACATTTTGGAAAATGCTGATTGCAATGAAAATGGGAAACGTGGCTGGAACCCGTCATCTAATCTGGCTCACACCGCGTCACTGCATAGTGTTCACTCCTTTTCTGTCTTTGTTTTTTTTGTTGTTGTTGTTTTGTTTTGTTTTGTTTTGTTTTGTTTGAGACGGAGTCTCGCTGTTGCCCAGGCTGGAGTGTAGTGGCGCGATTTTGGCTCACTGCAGGCTCCGCCCGCCCGGGGTTCACGCCATTCTCCTGCCTCAGCCTCCCGAGTAGCTGGGACTACAGGCGCCCGCCATCTCGCCCGGCTAATTTTTTGTATTTTTAGTAGAGACGGGGTTTCACCGTGTTAGCCAGGATGGTCTCGATCTCCTGACCTCGTGATCCGCCCGCCTCGGCCTCCGAAAGTGCTGGGATTACAGGCGTGAGCCACCACGCCTGGCCCTGTCTTTGTTTTTAAGATACGTCACACATGATGAATAGTGCATAAAACAGAAAAGTATAGCCTAAAGAATAATTACAGAATTGAACACGAAACTAACCGCCACCCAGATCAAGAAATTGATTGTGGCCAGGGTTCCCCCACACCACTCCATACCTTTCCCATTGAAAACACTATTCTTTCTTACCACTGATTTTTTTTTCTTTTTCTTTTTAAAGCTGGGGTCTCACTATGTTGCCCATGGTCTTAAACTCCTGGGCTCAAGTAATCCTCCTGCCTTGGCCTCTTAAAGGGCTGGGATTACAGGTGTGAGCCTGAATTTTTGGATACTCATTTTATTTTCATAGGGTTTTTTTTTTTTTTTTTTTGAGACAGTCTTGCTTTGTCACCCAGACTGGAGTGCAATGGCACGATCTTGGCTTACTGCAGCCTCCACCTCCTGGGTTCAAGTGATTCTCCTGCCTCAGCCTCCAGAATAGCTGGGATTACAGGCACATGCCGTCACACCCAGCTAATTTTTGTATTTTTAGTAGAGATGGAGGTTTCGCCATGTTGGCCAGGCAGGTCTCAAACTCCTGACCTCAGGTGATCTGCCCGCCTCAGCCTAGTTGCTGGGATTACAGGCGTGAGCTACTGCACCCAGCCTCTTTTCATAGTTTTATCCCCCATATAGTTTAGGTTTGCCCCGTTTGAACTTCATGTATGTGTAAGATGTGTTCTATCCTATGTGTTCCTTTGTGATTTGCATCTTTTGTTCAACTTTATGTTTGTGAGATTTATTTAATCTGTTGTATGTTACAAAAGCCTGGTCATTTCTGTTGCTGTATAATATTCCAGTTATGAAACTCTTGACACTTTTTCTGCTGTTGATGAGCATTTGGGTTTTTCAGTGTCTGACTATTTAAACAATGCCACTTTGCACACGTTGGTGCTTTCATCCTGGGACACGTGTGCCAAGTTTCTGCAGGACACTTTCCCGGGATGGAATTGCTGTATCCTGGGATGTGCACATCTTGATGTCCTGAATGATGCTCTTGAGTCTGGTGTGTGGGGCGCCTATTCCTCCACCTCCCTCCACCCTACTATGGGTGGATTTTTAGGTCTTTGCCAATCTGGAGTCTGTGATACCTCCCCCACCCCATCCCAATGTGCTTTATTCCACATTGATTGGATGCCTTTTCACACATTTACTTTTGAACTCAGCCTGAGGTTACCAAACCCTCTGGTTGAGGCTACACCTCTGGGTGTGCCCAGGGCTGCTGGAGAACAGACTCTCCCTGGAGCTCCATCTACCTGTGCAAGGGAACAGGGGTCAAACTCAAGTATACAAGCTGCTCTGGAAGATGTATCCCAGGCCTGGCTGGCCCAGGGCACTGGCCCCTCCCCCGACTTCCTCCAGGAAGAGGTGTGCACACCCACAAGCGCATACACGTGGGCAAGGGTGGCCCAGCCCAGGCTGCAATCATGACAAAGACAAGGCTCCACTTAATGCTGTCACCGCCTGCCCCACCCTTTCCCACAGCACTGGAACTCTGGGCCCAGGCTCCTGCCAGCCCCACCTGTCTGGGCCATGGCTGGTGGGAAACCAGGGGGTGCCAAGGCTGCCAGACCACCCTACCTACCTACTTCCCACTGTCTCCAGGACTCATGGCATTAGGAGGCCAAACCCACTCTGTGGCCTGGGCTGTGTGCTTCGAGCTTCACCTCCCTTCAGCACCAGAACAGGGTCTGGCTGTAGGTGGCTCCCAGGAAATACAGAAAGAATGGGTGAACGAATGACAGGGTGTCTTGTTCCACACAAGACACAGTGAGTAGGAGCGGGGGTGGCTCCTGGCTGCAGGATGCACACTGCCCTCACCCAGATGGCATCTGCCCCCAACACCCCATTCTTGCCTGGCGCACACCGGGGCCCACCCTGAGCTGCCATTCTCAGGACCCCCAGGCCAGGCAAGCCACACCCTGCCACTCCCTTCAGCCAGTGTGGCTTCAGGTCACCAAGCTGGGGCAGGGTCAAGCTGGCAACAAGGGGAGGGGCCGGGACACAGTCCTCCCTGATTTAAACTCTGATCTCAGCGTCTGTGCAGTCCAGCTCCTCCAGGCACTGGCCCAGGACATACTTGATGTCTTCCACCAGCTGCCGCACCTGCAGAGTTGGGTTGGGGAGCAAGGGTCAGCCCAGCAGCCTTTCACTCTGGTCCATCACTCCTGGCACGAGGAGTGTCCCCATCTTTAGGCCCCACTTACAAAGCCCAGAGCTTGGTTCTCAGCACCAAGTGGAAACCCTGGAGATGGGGATCCAGGCCTTGCACCCCCGACAATAAGCTCAGAGGCTAGAAGAGGAAACTGCCCCAGTAACCACCCTGGACATCCCTTAAGGCCACGCCTCCAGAGCCAGGCTGAGAAGGCTGGGCAGGGGCTTCGTGGGGTGGGTCACCTTCCGCTGACAGACAAGGTAGGCTTCCTGGAGGAGGAGGCCTGTGGAGGAGCAGCCTGGAGCCTCAGAATAGGCTGAGCCTTTAGCAGGGCCTGGTGCTACTGGCTGCAGGGGGACTTGTGGGGCTCCCCATGTTAGGACCATGGCCTCAGGAGGGATCCACCCTCAGTTCAGCACCAGCCTCCCCACCCTAAACCAGGGCAGCCCACCTTGGCAGCTGAGAAGTGCTCGTGTACAAAGAGGGCACAAAGCGCCATGCCAAAGTGGTGGTTGGCCTGGCCCAGGCAGACCTCAGCCAGCTCCTGCAGCTTGTGGCTTCCCTCCGTCTCCCGTGCCAGCTCGTGCAGTGCCTCATGGAATGGCAGGGACAGGCGCTCACTCAGGACCACCACCACGCGCCACACCAGGTAGTTGTGCACGATCCTCGGGCCAGGTGAAGCCGGTGGATGTCCAGACAGACGTGCATATGGGCCACCAAGGGCACCACCCCCACCTGTGCCCCCTAGCTGTGGCTGGACCCGGGACCCAGACAACCCCACAAAGAAGGGGCAGGAGGTCATCCCAGATAAT
Organism: Nomascus leucogenys; assembly: GCF_006542625.1. NCBI lineage: Eukaryota > Metazoa > Chordata > Mammalia > Primates > Hylobatidae > Nomascus > Nomascus leucogenys. The sequence continues at coordinate 132,927,701 of NC_044402.1, forward strand.
GGAGAGCAGCGGGGAGAGCCAGGATGTCAACCTAGGGCTCTGGATTTCTATTCCAGTGCTCAACAGCTGCCTCCCTCATTGTGGCTACCGGACACAGGTGGAGGTGGGAATTCAAAGCCCACCCAGCAGACAGATCCTGGAGGCCGGTGGACAGGGGCTAGCCGATCTGCAGCCACCCCTATGGGGTGCGGAGTGGATGAGCTGGGTCACCTGCTACACTTCGTCGCCAGCACTAGCACCTCCTCTTCCTCCGAGAACCAGTAAAACTCCTGGCACGGGTCGATGCTGGCATCCAGGTTGGCCGCCAGGAATCGAGCGCGAAGGCCTTGCGCTGGGGGCAGCCCTCGGGACAGGCGCCACCGCCCGCCGCGACCGGCCCAGGTACTTGGGCGCCAGTAAAGCCCCCAGGATGGCGCAGAGGCCGGCGGCGAACACCAGCCCCGACAGCAGGCTCACCTCGTGCGGGTTCCAGAGCGGCAGCCCGGTCCAGCCCCGGTGGCGCTGCTTCCTGAGAGAAGCCTGAGGGGCAGAGAGGCCCCGCACAGGCCCCCAGTGCCTCAGTGACTCAAGTACTTGACCTCCTGGAACTCATCGTAGTGCGCCCTCAGCGAATACCCGGACTCCAAGGCGCCGAGGCCGCCGCGGTGCAGCCCTGGGCCACTTGGGCTACGGGATGCGCGGGGCCGCCGGCCTCCTCGTGGGCCTCCGCTTGGCCCCGGGACGCAGCTGCGGGAAAAACAGAGTCAAGCTCAGCAGGCGCCGCAGCCCGACGGAGCTCCCGGGCACCATGAGGAGGGACGCAGTTCTGGGTGCAGAGGCCCCAGCTGCGGACCTCAGTCACTGCGGAAACCAGGGACGAGGAGGGCTCGGCGGGGCCACGACCCCCGCAAGCACAGTGGAGTCTTCTCCCCTGTCCCCTCCCTGCACACATGTGTGGGTCCCTGGGTTGGGAGGGCTTTGATGGGAAGCGGGAGGGGCCGGGCACGGGGCCTGGCACGTAGTGGGCCTTCAATGAAAGGCCGTCCCTCTTCCCTTGCCTTTCTGGTCCACGACCTACCCCAGCCAAGGCTGGGTGGGGTGAGAGGGAAGGAGCGGAGGCTGGAGTGAGGAGGTGTGGTCAGAGGCGCGTCTATGCGGCACTTTCAGCTCTCCGCGCTGGACCCAGACAGACGCTCCACAAAGTGGGCAAAGAACCAAACTTTGTCCTCGCAGAAGTCCGCAGGATCGACCACTCCAACCCCGCTCGCTGGCTCCTTCTACTCGGTGGCCCGACGGCTCACCCGCCCCTTCCTCACCTGCGCGCGCCAACGCCCCAGGGTGGCGGATACACAGCCCACCCTCTGGACGGCCCTGATGGAGAACCCGAGACCGGCTCAGTCTCCCCTACCCTCGTCTCTGTCTCCGCCCCGGGCCAATCTCGGCTTCAGCAGGTTCTCCCCAGAACCCAAACTTGGGTGAAGTTTCACCCCCTCGCGGGGCACGGGCTGGCCGGGTGCGCCCGGAGTCCTGGAGCCTCGCCGCTCAGTCCGTGGAGCCCGAGAGCCGAGCCCGGGAACCGCAGCCTCAGCCGCGAGGACGTAGATGAAGCCAGGAGGCTCTGCACAGCGGCCGCAAGGGCGGCGGAGGTGGTCGCTACGGTGGCCACCTACCAGGCAGGTGCGCGCCCAAGGCAGGGCCTGGAGCGGCGCGGTTGCCTGTGTCTCCCAGCGCCCGCTGCCTCTTCTGCCGCACCCCCGCCCGCCCGCCGGCCCGAGGGAGGGGACGCGATGGCGGCTCCACCCTTCTCCGCCCGCCCCACGCTCCCCTCCTTCCTCCTGCGACCCTCGGGCCACCTGGCACAGCGGCGGCAGCGCGGACGTGGGTCAGCAGAAGTGGAGACAGGCTCCCGAGGGTCGTGCGAGGGTTGCGGTCGGTGACTCGGGGTCCAGCTGCGTCCCGGGACAAGTGAAGGCAGCGGGTACTCCCGGGAGGAGTCCCCTCCGATCCCAGGTCTCCACTCGGAGCCGCCTACCAGCCGGCTAGAAAGGGGCTGGAGCTACGCAGCTGGGGGCCGTCATGGCCCAGCCCACAGCCCTGGAGCACTGCCCAGGGAGGACTCCTCCTAAAGGATAAGGGGGCGCTGACGGAGTGCCTGGGCTGCCCGCACAGCGCCTGCGCGGAGCGCACCTTCACCAGGGAGCTTCCTTGTCCTCCTGGGAAACCTTGTCCAGGATCAGCTCTCCCCGGGGCGTCTGGGCTTCTGGTTGGCCTCGTCCCCTTCCCCCAGCTCCTGATCCAGGGAGAGCAACGGAGAACCCTGCCGGAAGAAGGCCTGGGGCTGCGAGTGTGGCCCCCATGGCACCAGTGCACAGTTGACCCAGAGCAGAGCAATCGCGGCCAATAGGAGGTGACTTGGGTTTAGCCTCTGACCACACAGTCCTGGTCACCCTGCACAGACTGCCTTTATTGGGGGTTCCGAGGCCCAGCCCCTTGGCTCTCCTGCAGTTTCGCCAAAAGGGAAGCAGCCAGCCCTCCGGCTCCCTCACTCTTTTGGGCTCCCCACCCCTAATTGCTAAAGTGACCCCTTGACTCACAAGCAAGAGAATGATAAGCCACAGCGGTGCCCAGCTAAACTCAGCCAAGCCCTGAGTGAGGCAGCTGGATGCCCACCGTGAGTGTTGGGGGTAGGGGCTGGGGGTAGTTGGGGCGGAGGCTGCGGCCAGAGCTGCCTTGGAGAGAGAAGGCCCAAGAGGGTGCAAAGGGCAGAGGTGAGAGGTTCCGAATCCCAACCTCCATCTCCTCCCTGAGGAAGGCAGATCCCAGACAGTCTTGCCTGTGAAAGTTGTCAGAAACCAAATGGAGTCACTTTTCTTAAAAACTGACAAATAGAGGCAGGAAAGGCCATGAATGGAGAGTCCTCGGGCACAAAACCTGATAAAAACTATCACAAAAGACTGCAAACAACCACTTGCACAAAGGCCATGGCAACCTTCCCAAAAAATACATACACTTTTGCAAGGACATCTGCCCAGCGACTGCCTGTCCAACCTCAGACTGGTGCCACCCATGTCAATGATCCTGGTAGCCAAGAATAATTATCACAAAACAATCCAGTGATTCTCCTTTTTCCTTTAAAAACACATGCAGACACATACTTGAACACACATGCACACACATGCACAGATGCACACACACACACACAAGTGCATATACACTCACATGTGCATGCACACATACATGCATATACACACGTCTACACACATACACACACAGGGTGGCTCCCCCAGGGGACCTTGCCATGCCTCATTTTGCCCACCTGTAAAGGGGGTGATTATAGCCCCTACTGCATGATGCTGCCGTGGGGCTCCGTGAGTCAGTACCCGGAAGACGTCTAGGACGGGGCCTGAACTAAACCTGTATAGCCCCACGGGGAGCTGAGTGGAGAAGGTGGGCTTTGACATGGGGAGTGGAGGGGGCAGTGTGGAAACCCAGGGAGCCTAAGGGTCTGGGTGCCTGTCACCCAATAGGAGGCCCCAAGGGGCCCCTGGGGAAGAGGCACCGATCTCCTTGTGGCTGGTAAGGGAACAGGGCTGAGGCCAGAAACAGGCCAGTGAGAGCCTGCGGGGGCCAGGGAGTGTGACAGCCAAGGACCCTCAGGGCACTAGCCTGCTGAGGACCCCAGGCCACACTCAGGCCTGGGCGAGGGACTGACCTGGGGACTCCTTGAGGTTTCTGACTCAAGTGATTGCACATGAGGTCAGGAGTTCGAGTCCAGCCTGGCCAACATGGTGAAACCCCGTCTCCACTAAAAATACAAAAATTAGCTGGGCGTGATGGTGCACGCCTGTAATCCCAGCTACTCGGGAGACTGAGGCAGGAGAATCGCTTGAACCCGGGAGGGTTCAAGTGAGCTGAGATTGTGCCACTGCCTCCAGCCTGGACAACAGAGTAAGACTCCATCTCAAAACAAACAAACAAACAAACAAAAAGCTGGTGGGGGGGTTTGTAACTGCATCAGAATAATCTGGTTCAACTTTGTTTTTATTTTTTAATTTTTTGAGACAGAGTCTCATTTTGTCACCCAGGCTGAAGTGCAGCGGCACAATCTCAGCTAACTGCAACCTCCACCTCTCAGGCTCAAGCGATTCTCATGCCTCAGCCTCCCGAATAGCTGTGACTACAGGTGCACACCACCACGCAAGGCTAATTTTTGTATTTTTAGTACTTCCTGCTGATGAGGGATGTAGGCCTCGGTTAGAGGAATGAAATTGTTTTTAGTAGAGATGGGGTTTCACCATGTTAGTCAGGCTGGTCCTGAACTCCTGACTTCAAGTGATCCACCCACCTCAGCCTCCCAAAGTGCTGGGATTACAAGCAGGAGCCACTGTGCCCAGCTTGATTTAATTTTTTTGTAACAAAGTTGTGAGTTGTTTTTCAGCGGCCGTGGACCCCCAGGTCAAAGTTCGCATACCTTGAGCGTGCCCAGGTGAACAAAGCATGCCACCGTGGAGGGACCTAAGTGCTCCAACCAAGGAGCAAGAACTGAATTAAGAAGCAGATGGAGCTCTGGTGTCACCCCCATGGCAGGATCCAGTAACATCACACCTCGTTACCCTATGCTTCTAAAATTTGACCCAGTGCCCAGCTCAGAGACACACTGCCTTGGGAACTGTCCCTGCTGGTTCCCTGTTACAAGTAACAAAATCCCATTGCTAAATCCTCCTTGGTTATGGTCACTGGGTGATCACTGGGTGATACCGATATTGAGGCTGGAGAATAGGGTCTGGACACAGGGAACCTAAGGCTGTTTCACACCAACTTCCTAGAACTAAACTGAAGGGAGAACCCTAACTTTCCATGCCTAAGTAACAAAAGGACCACAGGTTACTCCCTTTGCAAGCCCTCCACCTTTTCTGCTAGGCAGCTGGGAAATTGGCTGTCCACAACCAGTCAGATTGATTGAAGGTCCAGTCTTTGTTTGCCACTTTGTAACTTCACTCCAGCCTCTGAATGGCTGCTGTCCACAACCAACCAGACTGATTGCAGGGAGTCACCAGAAGGTCTGTGGTGCTCCTGTTCCTCGGCCCCGGAAATGGGGTGGGGACAGGGCAGGGCAGCAGCAGAGAGCACAAAAAGGTGTGAGGGGGCACGCAGTCCCCAGTGAGCATCTGCATCAGGACACCAGGGGTGTCCCAGGGATGACTGGGCCTGTGAGAAAGCCATGGTCCCCACCCATCCCACCCGACCCTGAGCCACCTCCACCAGCCAGGAGGGGCCAGGGCCCTTCATCAACCTCACCCAGGTCATCTGGGGAACTGGGCCACCGCTGAGAACAAAGCTCAAATGTGTCTGGGAGTGGAGGCTGTGCCCACCTCCCCCAGAGACTTGCCCCTGACTTAACCCAGGATCCAGCAGGGGCTGAAAGGGAAGTGGAGTTAGGGAGCTGAGCAGGTCACCACCATCTGCACCCTGGATTCCAGGGCCCGTGTGCACAGAGTAACGGGAGCCGGCCGTCTGTCTGACCAAGGGCACAGGAGGGTGAGTGTGTACAGCAGCCAGGGAGCAAGGGAGCCAATGAGACACACAGGAGTGACTTTGGACCTCTGCAAGGAACCTGTTCACTCACTCCCAGACAGCAGCACTGGCCTTGACACCCAGCCCCGAAAGCTCGGGGACTGCAGGACAAACAGCTTCAGGGGCTGTGGCCCCAGCTGGGCCGGGCTGTGTACTGGTCCTAGAGACACTGGGTGTCTCCCCTGCCCCAGTCCTGCCTCCTGCCCAGCACGAGGGCCTTTGGAACTCAGCCCTCTGTGTCTCAGCCCCCGGGAGGGTCAGGTGGTCTGAGATGAGAAGAGCTGAGGCTGGCAGGCCGGAAACTTCCTCTCCTGGCTGCTGTGGGGTGAAGTACTGGGGGGCACAGAGGGGCTGGGGAGAAGCGTGGCTTCAGCTGGGCGGGATCAGTGCCAGAGGGGATGAGGAGAGCCCTGACCAAAGGTGGGCCTGGGTCCAAGAGGAAGTGCCAGGAACCTGAGGCCCGTGTTGCTCGGGGCAGGGGATGCCATCCTGGGCTTTCTCACCTGCCACCCACTCTGGCCAGATCAGCCGATGGACTTGGCCTCCTTGAGCAAAGACCCATAGGCTCCTCGGTTTCCTCTTGTGTCTCCAGCAGACAGCGTCTGCAGCCCCCGGTGCCACATGGCCACAGGCTTCTCCCCTTTCTCCTCCTTCCTAGGCTAGAGTGGCAGCCCCAGCCTCATGCTGGGGTAGGCCAGAGATCGTTCACCTGGTGGTGCCCAGCAGTGACTCAGCAGCAATGGGGCATGGGAGGCTCAGCTCCTGCCCCGTTGCCCTGACAGTCAGCATGGGGTCCACCTCAGCCTCCTGGGGGATCCCCGTTACCCAGTCCTCAGCAGGGTGGGCCTGTCCGGCCATTCTCAGTCCCGCTGTCTTGAGGCATCCCGGAGGCCCAGGCAGGCCAGATTTGTCTCCTGGAGAGAGGCATGGGCACCTGTGGCCTCCCAGCCTTTTGGCCTCCCCTTGAGTCCCCTTATGCAGAAAGGGCCCTGGCTCCAGGCTTGCCTGGCTTTGGGGACTGTTTTAAAAGGGACAAGAAGAAAGAAGAAGCCAGAGAATGGTCCTTGGCCACTCTGGATGGAGTGTCCCCTGAGCAGTAGGAAGAGAACTGTCCCTGCCTCAACTCCTACACTGAGTGACTGTTGATTCACCGTTCTCTCCAAGGGGACATGGGCCTGTCCTAACGTCGCCTTAGGGGCGTCGCCCAGCTGGCCCTGGGGTCTGCAGGTCACCACCTGCCCCTGTGCCTGGCTTTGAATTTCCTAACATCCAGAGTGCCCTGGGAGTGCAGTGTCCAACCCGTTGTGTTCAGTAAACGTCGTGTTCCTAACCTGGAGCTGGGCAGAAGAGGAAGGACGGAGTCCACCTGCGGACCCTCGGGGCTCTGTGTCCTGAAATTCAAGCCTAGGTCACCCTGCAGTGGGTCCAGCCCCGCCTGCACTGACAGATGGCACCAGCAGGGGGCGCAGTGCTCCACTGCCACAGTTCTTTGTCCCCACCTCAGTGCAGTCAGCCCTGGACCCCCCACCGCCTGCTCCCCGTAGCACACACAGCCACAGGCCCTCCCAGCTCCTGCCCCTGGCCCTTGGTCACTCTCACCTGCTGTCTCAGCCGAAGGTGGCCGGCAGGGCCTCCCTGAAGCTCCCTCCAGCCAGACAGGGGTGGGCCAGGGCTGAGGGCCGAAGGCCACCTCCAAGCAGTGAAGCCCTCCAGGGTGGAAGGGCAGGTGGCCCCCTCTGTGTCCCATCCCCCTAAGTCCCGGCGAGCCCTCCCCTGCCTCCTGCGGTGCCCTCTGCCCTCATCTATGTCCCCTGGGCTCCCCCAGCACTGTGGCCTCCCGGGTGGGGTTTCAGGACCCCCGGGGCCTCCCAGCTCACTCAGACCCCCTCCCCCTTCCTGTGGCTCTGCTCCCTGGCACCACCTTCCCTCTCTTGGGGACAACCACAGTGGAGAGACGCAGGGCTCTGCCTGTCCCTCTAATGCAGGAATGCTGGCCTTCTGGGGTCCTTTTGAGAACTTGATGAAAGCTATGAGTTTACACCCAAGAAATTCTCTACAACATGCCCCAGAGGTAGAGCCGGGCCCCCAGGTTGCGTTTTGATTAAGCCTTGGGAGCTCTCAGGATGCGTCAGGGACACGTGGCCTCTGACTCGCTCAGCTCTGCCCTGACCCAGGGCATTCATCCTGGAGCAGGTCCCCGTTACTGACGGGCAAGCAGAGGCTTCCAGAGGCTGAGGGAGGGGCCTGGGGTCCTGCTGCAGGGACCAAGATGGAGCTGCGCCTCAACATCAGGCCCTGCCGTCCTTGTCTCCTCCCAGCCGGGCTCTGTATAGGTCATCACCGTCTTCAGCCTGCTGGAGGGGGTCACGTGGGCAGTCATGGCCCTCTAGTATAGTGCTGTCCTGAAGTGGCCAGGCACTCAGGGCCACCTGGGCCCCGCAGAGGAGGAGGAGGACGGAGGCTACCGGGCCCTGCTGGCTCTTAGAAATAGGAACTATTAGGCCGGGCGCGGTGGCTCACCCTTGTAATCCCAGCACTTTGGGAGGCTGAGGCGGGCGGATCACGAGGTCAGGAGATCGAGACCACGGTGAAACCCCGTCTCTACTAAAAATACAAAAAATTAGCCAGGCATGGTGGCAGGTGCCTGTAGTCTCAGCTACTCGGAGAGGCTGAGGCAGGAGAATGGTGTGAACTAGGGAGGCGGAGCTTGCAGTGAGCCGAGATCGTGCCACTGCACTCCAGCCTGGGTGACAGAGCGAGACTCCGTCTCAAAAAAAAAAAAAAAAAAAAAGAAATAGGAACTGTTGACACCAAGGGGAATTTTTAATTCTGTTTTAAAATGTTTAAATTTTTCGAATTTAAATTTAATGTTTTAAGTTTTTAAATTTAATTTTAATTTTTTTCTAGAAACAGCGTCTCCCTCTGTCACTCAGGCTCAGGGTATGGTGGCACCATCGCAGCTTAAGTAGCTTCAAACTCCTGACCTTATACAGTCCTCCTGCCTCAGCCTCCCGAGTAGCTGGGGCTGCAGGCCTGTGCCACCATGCCCAGCTGTTTTTGGGTTTTTGTTTTGGAAAAAGGGGATTTCGCTTTGTTGCCCAGGCTGGTCTCAAATTCCTCAGCTCAACCAATCTTCTTGCCTTGGCCTCTCAAAGTGCTGGGATTAGAGATGTGAGCCACTGGGCCTGGCCTGTTTTTATTTTTATTTCTCGATTTTATTTTATGTTTGCCTCTCAGCTTTTAAGCAAACTGCAAGGAAGACGGTGGGGCTAGAAGGAAGGCTGAGGCCTAGCCAGCAATGGCCCAGCATCCCTCTGAGTGGCCAACCCCCCTTTTCCCCCGACTGCCCTCCTCTGCCCAGAGAATGAGGGCTTTTCAGTAAATCCAGGTCAGGGAGCAAAGTCAAGTGTGGAGTGCCATCGGGTGTGTGGGGCGCCTCTGGGAAGCCTGGGTAGCAGAATGCCCCTTGCACCCAGGGCAAGGGACCCCGCTTAGGCTCCAACCCTCGCTGCCGAGCCGATGTCACCACCCAGAGCCTTCCTGTCAGTTCCAGCACGATTCAGAGCTGGCTGCCTGGCAGATTGATGCTGGAGTCTCATTCTGCGTGATCAAAAATGGAATTAGTATGCAGGACTGAGAGCGCCCCCATCACCCTGACGCAGGTGACTGTGTCCAACCCTGCCCCCACTTCGTCTCTGCACCAGCTCCGCAGGGCCTGGTAGGGGTCAGGGGTCCTGTGACACCCCTTCCTCCCAGTTCCTCAAGCAGCACTCTGTGAGGTCCTGTGCCCAGCACTGGTGTGAGTTGGTGCCCCGGCAGCACCAGGGGAGCCTGGACAGAGAAGCCGGCCTGGGCCTGGGAGAGGGGGGGAGGGCCCTCCAGTGCCTTCCAAACCAGGAGGGGAAACCGGCTCCTGGTGACACAGCCTGGCCCCGTTGCCCACCCAGTGTCCTGAGCACGCACGGATCCCACCTGCATCGGTCCCAGGCAGAGCTGGCCGGCCACTGGGCAGTCCCTTCCTCAGCCAGCCTGACCCCAGCCTGCACTCCTCCCCCTCTGTGGGGGAAGCTCCGTGGCTTGGCTTCCCCAAGAGCTGCCAGAAACTAGGATGAAAGCCATGGTGAGCACGGCCTCTGTTCCCCCGCACCATTTCCTGGGGTGTCGGGATTAACAAGCTCATTTGATCTGGTTACAGTGAATTTTCTTCAAAGAAACACTCAATAGGGTCCTTGTCAGAGTGCCTCGCAGCGCCTGAACGACAGTGACAGGGCACGGCTGCCTTTGTTCTGCCACCGTCAGACGGGGCTGGCTGTGGGAGGCAACCAAAGACATCCCGCACCTGCCCTGGGAGCCTTTCCCTCCTGCAGGGCTCAGCCACCTCAGGCAGCCTTCAGTCTGTGTGTCCTGCCACCCCGGAGATGTCCCAGAGGCCACGGTCACCCCATCTGTTCCTGTCCCCAGAACCTTCTCCTAGAGCCAAGTATCTGCAGGGACAGACAGGCGAGCGTCTGGGGGTTTGGTGTTGGGGTGAAGGCTGTGGGGTGCTGCCCCGGCCCAGGCAGCCTGACTGTGAGAGCCCCAAACAGAAGACATCCCAGCCCCTTCCCCTCCCCTCTGCGCTGTGGCAGTGGGTACTGCTGATGTGGGGCACATTCTTGGATTGTGTGTTTCCCTGATGAACTGCATCTGTTGCCAGTAGAAAGATGTTCACATGTCTTTGGCTCAAGATCGACACTGCCCTTGGCTCAGGTTGAGACGTCAACTATTGCTACAAAGCAGTAATAGTTAAAAATAAGATTTTGGAATTTATTAAAATATTTTTGGCTGGATGCGGTGGCTCACACTTGTAATCCCAACACTTTGCGGGACCAAGGCGGGTGGATCACTTGAGGTCAGGAGTTTGAGACCAGCCTGATGAGCATGGTGAAACCCCATCTCTACTAAAAATACAAAAATTAGCCGAGTGTGGTGGTAGGTGCCTGTGGTCCCAGCTACTCGGGAGGCTGAGGCAGGAGAATTGCTTGAACCCGGGAAGTGGAGGTTGCAGTGAATCGAGATCGGGCCACTGCACTCTAGCGTGAGCAACAGAGTGAGACTCTGCCTAAAAAAAAAAAAAAAAAAAAAAAAGGATTTTTGTTGTTGTTCAAATACAGTTTAGACTAGGACCGACATGTAAAACTTTTGCGAGAGGATAATACATTCTGTTTTCTCCACTGTATGAAAGCGTTTATTGAAAATCAAGTGACATATTTTACAAGGGAAAAAGTCACTTGTTCTTTAACATACAGTTTTTTTTCTTAGTTCTGAATTAGAAACGGCATCTGTTTTAGGTCTCAAGATATAACTTGGCTGTTCCTTACTGTGTATGTATGTTGTTTTCTCTAGGAATGGTATAGATAATTATACATAAGCCCTGTACCAAATGGGAGTGATGTGTGTTTAATAACTCTTTGATACCTTATGTTACCAGATATAAAGGCCAGGTGCAGTGGGTCACACCTGTAATGCCGGCACTTTGGGAGGCCGAGGTGGGTGGATCACCTGAGGTCAGGAGTTCGAAACCAGCCTGGCCAACCTGGTGAAACCCAGTCTCTACTAAAAATACAAAAATTACCTGGGCAGGCCGGGCGCGGTGGCTCACGCTTGTAATCCCAGCACTTTGGGAGGCTGAGGCGGGCGGATCACGAGGTCAGGAGATCAAGACCACGGTGAAACCCCATCTCTACTAAAAAATACAAAAAATTAGCTGGGCGTGGTGGCGGGCGCCTGTAGTCCCAGCTACTCGGAGAGGCTGAGGCAGGAGAATGGTGTGAACCCGGGAGGCGGAGCTTGCAGTGAGCCGAGATTGTGCCACTGCACTCCAGCCTGGGCGACAGAGCAAGACTCCGTCTCAAAAAAAAAAAAAAAAAAAATTACCTGGGCATACGCCTATAATCCCAGCTATTGGGAGGCTGAGGCAGGAGAATCTCTTGAACCCGGGCGGGGATAGGAGTGGGGGGCAGAGGTTGGAGTGAGCCTAGATGGCGCCGCTTCACTCCAGCCTGGGCAAAAAGTGAAACTCCTTCTCAAACACACACACACACACACACACACACACACAAACTTTCTCTGTTGCCCAGGCTGGAGTGCAATGATGTTATCATAGCTCACTGCAGCCTCGACCAAGCAGACTCAAGTGGGCTTCCTGCCTCAGCCTCCCTGGCAGCTGGTACTACAGGTACATGCACCACCACCACACCCAGCTAATTGTTGTAATTTTTTGGAGGCAAGGTTCTGCCATATTGTCCAGGCTGGTCTGAAGCTAATGGGCTCAAGGGATGCTTCGGCCTTGTCCTTCCAAAGTGGTAGGATTATAGGCATGAGCCACTGTGTCTGGCCTTCCTTTAAAAATTTTGAAAATTTGGCCGAGCATGGTGGCTCATGCCTATAATCTCAGCACTTTGGGAGGCCGAGGTGAGTGGATCATTTGAGGTCAGGAGTTCGAGACCAGCCTGGTCAACATGGTGAAATCCTGTCTCTACTAAAAATACAGAAATTAGCCGGGCATGGTGGTGGGCTCCTGAAATCCCAGCTACGCAGGAGGCTGAGGCAGGAGAATCGCTTGAGCCGGGAGGCAGAGGCTGCAGTGAGCAGAGATTGCGCCACAGCACTCCAACCTGAGCGACAGAGCAAGACTCTGTCTCAAAATAAATAAATAAAATAAAATAAAATAAAATTGAAAACTTGCCAATAAGGGAGTGCAACTGTTACCTTGAACAGAGTCCCTAAAGCTAGCCCAGTTTTGGCCATGTCTGCAGTGATTAATTTGTGTTTCATTTCAAAAGAATCCTCAGGCTCCACAATCTGGGGATGGTTGGTGTGTTTCCATCATGTTTGAGCAAAGGACAGTAGCAAGTGCATCCTGGGGAGCATGAACCATTTCTCCTGCCCCCGGATATCCTGTTACTTGAGGGTTTTTTCCTCCCCAGAAACAAGCTGGATCATATATAAAGCAATGAGGAGATGCAGTGCCTAGTCTCCCTGAGTCTGTTTCCAACAGGCTCTAGTTCTCTGCAGACGTGCCTCTCCACTCTTTGAAACTATGAAACTAAGCTGGGCACGGTGGCATGAGCCTGTAATCCCAGCACTTTGGGAGGCCAAATGAGGCAGGGGGATCGCTTGAGGCCAGGAATTTGAGGCTGCAGTGAACTTTGATCCTGTCACTGCACTCCAGCCTGGGCAAAAGAGCAAGACCCCATCTTCATAGATAGATAGATAGATAGATAGATAGATGGAGTTTCACTCGTTGCCCAGGCTGGAGTGCAGTGGCGCGATCTTGGCTCACAGCAAACTCTGCCTCGCAGGTTCAAGTGATTCTCCTGCCTCAGACTCCCGAGTAGCTGAGATTACAGGCATGTGCCACCATGCCTGGCTAATTTTGTACTTTTTAGTAGAGGTGGGGTTTATCCATTTTGGTCAGGCTGGTCTCGAACTCCCGACCTTAGGTGATCCACCTGCCTCGGCCTCCCAAAGTGCTGGGATTACAGGCATGAGCCACCACGCCCAGCCAAAAAATATTTTTAAAATTAAATTTTGAGGCCGGATGTGTTGGCTCACGCCTGTAATCCCAGCAGTTTGGAGGCCGAGGCAGGTGTATCATTTGAGGTCAGGAGTTTGAGACCAGCCTGGCCAACAAGGTGAAACCCCGTCTCTACTAAAAATACAAAAATTAGCTGGGCGTGGTGGTACACACCTGTAATCCCAGCTACTCGGGGGGCTGAGGCAGGACAATCGCTTGAACCTGAGGTGGAGGTTGCAGTGAGCCAACATTGAGCCACTGGACTCCAGCCTGGGTGACAGAGCGAGACTCTTGTCTCAAATTAAAAAAAAAAAAATTAAATTTTGAAACCAGGGGACCAAGTTCTGTTGAAGACCTGGAAATTCCAGTAGGCTGAAGATCAGTGCAACCACCGTGGTCGGCCCTTTTGAGGTGCTGCTGAGCACCCACTCATCTGTGGGTGTTGCGGATTTACTACACTCAGATAAAGCCAGTATTTCTGGAGTTCCTCCAGGGGAAACTGGTAGAGTTCAAAGCCCAGCCAAAGACCCTAAGAAATCATACAGGGAACACACGCTTTTCTGGCTGTTATTGTTCTCCAGCGCCTTCCTGCCTCTGGATGGAAGGACAGCTCGCTGCTTAGTATTTCACAAGCTCTTGCTTCATCCACCAACGCATCCACTGTTGGATGTGTCACCGAAGCCAATCTGTCCTGGATCTCAGCGACCCCTTAACCCAACAGTTCACAGTTTTTACATGTCCCTACCTGAGCATCCAAAGACCCCTAAAAGAATTGTGGACTGAGTACTCCTTACGTGGACCCTTTTAGGGACCACGAAGCCCCTGTTTCTATTGGGCATCCCAGATGGGCTATTCCCTTACCCTTCCTAAAAGAAGGCGAGCTCCTCATTTCCCTTGATGGCGGCCAGACAGCACTCCATCTGATGGGCAGGCCTTAATGAGTCAGGACATCTTTCGGGCAGGCGTGGCTTTGCCTGGATGTAGTAATAACCTAACTGATCCCTAGTTAGAAAGGACAGCCTTAGTGACTGCTGCTACCCAAGACACAGACCTGTGCTCCTGAGGGCCGCCCTATGGATCAAAGCGAGCCAAATCGCGGCTGCTATGGCTGCCCAGCAAGTCCCTAGACTCCTTAGCTGGAGTAGTTTTATTATTATTATTATTATTATTTTTGAGACAGAGTCTCGCTTAGTCACCCAGGCTGGAGTACAGTGGTGCAATCTCGGCTCACTGCCACCTCCGCCTCCCGGGTTCGAGCGATTCTGCTGCCTCAGCCTCCCATGTAGCTGGGATTACAGGCGTGTACCACCATAAATACCCTGCTAATTTTTGTATTTTTAGTAGAGATGGGGTTTCACCATATTGGTGAGGCTGGTCTGGAACTCCTGGCCTCAAGTGATCCACCCACCTTAGCCTCCCAAAGTGCTGGGATTACAGGCGTGAGCTACCATGCCCAGGCTGGAGTAGTTTTAGGTAACCGCATAGCTGTGCACCATTTGCTTGCTGAACGAGGGGAGTATGTGGAATCGCCAACTCATCTTGCTGTTCCCACAGTAATGCATCAACTGAAGTAGACATGCATGTTGAAATGACAAGACAGCAAGCCTCCTGGTGGCCTAGACTGCTTTTCAGGAGTATCTGGGTTTTTTTGGTTGTTGTTTTGTTTTGTTTTGGCAGGATCTCTCTCTGCTGCCCAGGCTGGAGTAGAGTGACACAATCTCAGCTCACTGCAGCCTCGACCTCCTGGGTTCAAGCAATCCTCCCACCTCAGCCTCCCAAGTAGCTGGGGCTACAGGCATATGCCGCCATGCCCAGCTAATTTTTACATTTTTTGGTAGAGACAGTGTCTTGCCATGTTGCCCAGGCTGGTCTCAAAGTCCTAGGTTCCAGCAATCAACCCACCTCAGCCTCCTATAAAGACGTGAGCCACTGCAGGAGGCTGAGGCAGGAGAATTGCTGACATATCCAGTTTCTTAGAAAAAAACATTTAATAGAGACTTACAAACAGAAGCTATGTCTGGGTCTCAGGTAGCGGTGAGACAAGATGGTAGCTTTACCCCCCAAGACCGAGGGCCACAGGGGAGGGGTGACCTCAAAGGGATGTGTAGGACAATTGAAATATGATAACATCAAAGTTGTTTTGTCCTAAGGGCAGGATTTACAGGAAGTAGGTGCTCCTGCACAAGAAACACGACATGAACGGGAACTCTCAGAGGCCCTCCGAGAACTGGCATTCATCAACCTGGTGGATCAGCCCCCAAGATGGAATTGCTTTGACACCCACACCACCTGAAATAACCTGGAGTACTGTTGGTGGCTGATGTGAGACTTCAGTTCTTGTCTTCTTAGCTCTAAATAATTTAAACAAGAGACGCAACAGCAAAGGAGATGCAGCATATGATAATTTATTGCAAAAGAAAGAATATCTTGAAAGTGAAGTGCAGAATAGGCAGAGAGAAGAATTCAGGGAAGGCTGCTCATAAAGATGAGACAGCAAAGGTTGGCATTAGGGAGACTCCCTTTATGGAAATCTTACATGATTATTCATGAGGGGTTGGGAAGAGGTGTTGCTAGTAAGCAGGTTCTGGGTGGTCCTCTGGGTGCGCATGTGAGTAGCTGTACATGCTGGTTCATACATTGCATGTCTCATTAGCTTCTTAAATCTCCACCTGGGGTGTGCTTTTTACTGTTATAATGAGCAAAGGGTCAGTTTGAGGAGAGGTAAACTCAAAACGCGCAAGCTCTCTAGAAAGAAAAGTCCCCACTGAAGACAGCTTTGCTTGAATGAGCTCAATTACAATTCGAAAGCTGAGGCTTATTGTGTTGACTGTGTGGTCACCACGCTTGCTGCATCCCAAGAACATGGTCACTTCCTTGATTACCTATCCTGTTTCAGTACTGCCCTTTGGAAATATGTGCATGTCACATTTTGAAAAATACTGGCTGAGATGAAAATGGAAAACGCAGCTGGAACAGTTGCATCTAATCTGGATCAAATGGCAAGCTTGTTCCTTCCTTTTCTTTCTTTCCTTTTGAGAGATGTCAAACATTCAAACTGCAGAAAACAGAAAGATGTGGCCTAAAGAAGAGTTACAGAATTGAACGCCAAAGTAATACCAGTCAGATCAAGAAACTGACTACGGTCAGGATCTCCCCATGTGTACCCTGCCCCCCATTCAAACCCCACTTCTTCCTTCCCCACCAAAGAGAACCATTGACTTTGTTTTGTTTTTTTTGAGACAGAGTCTTGCTCTGTAGCCCAGGATGGAGTGCAGTGGGGGAATCATGGCTCACTGCAGCCTTAACCTCCTGGGCCCAAGTGATTCTCCCACCTCAGCCTCCCGAGTAGTGGGGACTACAGGTGTATGCCACCTTGCCTGTTTAATTTTTGCATTTTGGGTAGAGATGGGGTTTCACCATGTTGCCCAGGCTGGTCTGGAAGTCCTGGGCTTAAGCCTTTCCTCCCAAAGTGCTGTGATTACAGGTGTGAGCCTCCACCCCCAGCATGGCCTAAATTTTTTGACACTCCTTTTCTTTTAATAGCTTTTGGCCAGGTGCGGTGGCTCACGCCTGTAATCCCAGCACTTTGGGAGGCCGAGGTGGGCAGATCACCTGAGGTCAGGAGTTCGAGACCAGCCTGGCCAACATGGTGAAACCCCCTCTCTACTAAAAATACAAAAATCAGCCGGGCGCAGTGGCTTACGCGTGTAATCCCAACACTTTGGAAGGCCAAGGCAGGTGGATTGCCTGAGGTCAGGAGTTCGAGACCAGCTTGGCCAACATGGTGAAACCCCATCTCCGCTAAAAATACAAAATGAGTCAGGTGTGGTAGCAGGTGCTTGTAATCCCAGCTACTCGGGAGGCTGAGGTGGGAGAATCCCTTGAACCTGGGAGGCGGAGGTTGCAGTGAGCAGAGATCTCACCATTGCAGTCCAACCTGGGCGACAGGGCGAGATTCTGTCTCTAAAACAAGTAAATAAACAAAAATAAAAATACAAAAATTAGCTGGGCATGGTGGCGGGCGCCTGTAATCCCAGCTACTCAAGAGGCTGACGCAAGAGAATCGCTCGAACCTGGGAGGTGGAGGTTGCAGTGAGCTGAGATGGCATCGCTGCACTCCAGCCTGGGGGACAGAGTGGGACTCCATCTCAAAAAAATATAAATAAATAAATAAATAAATAAATAAAATAAAATAGAAATAGGGTCTTGCTATGTTGCTCACTATGTTGTGAATTTTTTCAGGTGCCTAAGCAAGACTGGAGACCAGACACACACCAATGTCACTTGCAGTAAACAAAGGATATTTGTCCACATTCAAAGTCTACAGTGACACCCTGGCCACATGGGGATGCTTGGCCACCCTGCCTCCTACATTCAGGCCAGAGTCGCCTGTCATAATGTCTGGTTACAGCCCTTCCTCTGAGGTCCAGGGATTTCAAAGCAGAAGCAGCAGGTCTTCCCGGGCTGGAGGAAGAGCTGAAGCCTCCATTCCTGGGATTCTTGGTTGCTGTTACCTGGGGCAAGGGGAGGCCCAGGCTGTGGCGTGTATTCTAGGAGGATTGGTCATCTTGGTCCTTCTGTTTCCTGGGAAGGAAGGGCTGGTCCTGTAGGGCCCCATCTAGATCCCTTAGCACCCTCTACCACCTGATGCCCTTGGGGATACCAAGCTCTGTGCAGTCCAGACCATGTTCCAGCTCAGTGCCCACCTTACAGGCATGCACCACCATGCCTGGCTAATTTTGTATTTTTTAGTAGAGATGGGGTTTAGCCATGTTGGTAAGGCTAGTCTTGAACTCCCGACCTCAGGTGATCCGCCTGCCTCGGCCTCCCAAAGTGGCCGAGCAGGGCTGAATTCGCCCCCTCACCAGCTACCGCCAACCATGGATGAATGGCTTCTGCCTGCCTCCTGCCCTCCAGTTCTTACCAGGGCAATTTACTGGGAAATATGGTGACAGCCCTTGCCACTCAGGGGACAGCATGGCAGGGGCTGGGAACTAATGTTGTTGCCAAACGACAAACCCAGCTGGGCCCAGTGGCTCACACTTGTGATCCCAGAGGCCTGAGAGGCTGAGGCAGGAGGATCACTTGAAGCCAGGGGTTTGAGAGCAGCCTGGGCGACACAGTGAGACTCTACAAAACAAAACAAAAAAAATTAGCCAGGCACGGTGGCTGGTGCCAATAAGCCCAGCTACTGGGAAGGCCGAGGCAGTGAGCCATGATCACACCACCGCAGTCCAGCCTGGTGACAGAATGAGACCCTGCCTCAAAAAAAAAAAAAAAAAAAAAAAAAAAAAAAAAAAAAAAAGAGGAAGGTGAGCACAGTGGCTCATGTCTGTAAATCCAGACACTTTGGGAGGCTGAGGTGGGGGTTCGAGACCAGCCTGGGCAACATAGCAAAACCATGTCTTTACACAAAATAAAAAATGAGTCAGGTGTGGTGGCACATGCCATTGGTGCCAGCTACGTGAGAGGCTGAGGTGGGAAGATTGCTTGAGCCTGGGAGGTCCGAAGCTGCAGGGAGCCGTAACTCAGCCATCGCACTCCAACCTGGCTGACAGAATGGGACCCTGTCTCCAAAACCAAAAGATTCGAGCTTGAAAAATAAGTTTGGGTTGGCGGCAAAAGCTCCTGACTGGCCTTGACTTTAGAGTGAATCAATGAATTAATTAAGGGCCTGCCCGTTAGTGAGTCTCCTCTGACCTTTAGCCCAGAAATTTCCTAACTCAGCAAGATGAAGCAGGAGGTAGAAGGAACTAAGGGAGCAATAAGCAGGAGGCAGGAATGTCCCCATGAGGGTGACATCTTCCCTGAGAGCCCCAGGACGACCAGCAGGAAGCCAGGCGGGGGGCAGGCAGGAGGACCCCAGAAAGCTCGGCCTGAGGGGAGGCCCGTGGGGGTGGTGGGGAGTGGGGCAGGGAAGGCAGAGGCTGAGCAGCAGGTGAGGTCCCCTGGGTTCTGGGGGCCAAGCCTGGGGCTAGGGGCGAGCAGGCATGAGTGCAGAAGCAGCTGCTGTGGTTGGGCTGGGGTGGACTCTCCCCCACCTGCATCGTCCAAACATTAGTGCAAGTGCACCCACACAAACACATATACTATCAAACACAACATGTGAGCAATGGGCAGGACTGGCCCGGCCCCATTCAGTGTTGTCACCATTGGCCCCACAGCTGCCCACAGCCCTGGAGCTCTGGGCCCAGATTCCTGCCAGCCCCACCTGTCCAGGCCAAGGTAAGATGATGGAGCAAGGGGGTGCCAGAGCAGCAAAGCCCCCCATGTGCCCCTTTCCCACAGGGCCCAGGCTCCTGGCATCAGGAGACTGAACCCAGGCCCTGGCCCAGACTGTGTGCTTCCAGCCTCCCCTCCTCTCGACACCAGAACAGAGCCTGGCCCCAGCTTCTGGGAAATATAGAAAAAAATGGGTGAATGAACCAATGACAGGGTATCTTGTTCCACACAAGACACAGTGAGCAGGGGTTAGGGGAGGGGCTCCTGGCTGCAGGAGGCACACCACACTCACCCAAATGGCATCTGTACCCAATACCGCACCCTTCCCTGGGGGATACCTGGTCCCAACCTGAGCTGCCTTTCTCAGGACCCCAGCCCCAGCCCGGCCCAGCCCAGCCACACCCTGCCACTCCCTTCAGCCAGTGTGGCTTCAGGTCAAGAGTCTGGGCAGGGTCAAGGTGGCAACAAGGGGAGAAGCCGGGACACGGTTCTCCCTGATTTAAACCCAGGCAGCCTGGAGTGCAGCTCATACTCTAAACCCAGAATTCCCGCCTCGCCACTGTCCTGCTGCCCTCCAGACATGTGGGGGCCCTGCGTGCTGCGGCTGCTGGGCCTCAGGCTACAGCTCTCCCTCGGCATCATCCCAGGTAATGAGGCTCCCCCAGCTGCCCCTACACACACACGCACACACACACAGGGCACCCCCAGCCCAGGCTGACCTGATCTTCGCTCTCCCCCTGGCCAGTTGAGGAGGAGAACCCGGACTTCTGGAACCGCCAGGCAGCCGAGGCCCTGGGTGCCGCCAAGAAGCTGCAGCCTGCACAGACAGCCGCCAAGAACCTCATCCTCTTCCTGGGCGACGGTGAGTGAGCAAGGCCTTCCAGCCCCGCAGCCCTCACAGCCCCAGCGCCTGGACCCTCGGTGCTTCCAGGACAACCCTGGGGACAAAGCCTCACACACTTCTGCTCCTTCAGGGATGGGAGTGTCTACAGTGACAGCTGCCAGGATCCTAAAAGGGCAGAAGAAGGGCAAACTGGGGACTGAGACCTTCCTGGCCATGGACCGCTTCCCATACGTGGCTCTGTCCAAGGTAAGTGCTGGGCCACCTCAGAGTCCTCCAAGCAGAGAAGGGGAATCCTGGCTATGGAGTGTGGTAGGAGGGAGGGACCCTCAACAGCTGGGGCTCGAGTAAGGAGCTGGAGGCAGTTGGAATCCCAGAGGACAGAGATCAGGGTCTGTGTGTCTGCCCCAGAGAAGAGCTCAGAGTGTCTCTGTCCCCAGACATACAGTGTAGACAAGCATGTGCCAGACAGCGCAGCCACAGCCACGGCCTACCTGTGCGGGGTCAAGAGCAACTTCCAGACCATCGGCTTGAGTGCAGCCGCCCGCTTTAACCAGTGCAACACAACACGCGGCAACGAGGTCATCTCCGTGATGAATCGGGCCAAGAAAGCAGGTGAGCTGGGGCCCGATGCTGTGTCACGGCCAGGTCACAGACCTCGGTCACATATCCTGACCTCTGACACCCTCAGGAAAGTCAGTGGGAGTGGTAACCACCACACGGGTGCAGCATGCCTCGCCAGCCGGCGCCTACGCCCACACGGTGAACCGCAACTGGTACTCGGACGCCGACATGCCTGCCTCGGCCCGCCGGGAGGGCTGCAGGGACATCGCCACGCAGCTCATCTCCAACATGGACATTGACGTGTGACCCCAGGGCCAAGGGCTGGGGCTGGGCAGAGAGTAGCAGGGGGCACCAGCTCAGACCCAGGCAACCAAAAGCCTTATCCAGGCCAGCAGGGTCTGGAGGTGGGGTTGTGGGCGTAGAAGGCGCAGCCTAGGCTGGGCCATTCCCACAGCCTTGGAGAGGGGTGTCAGGGGCTGTGCATGAGGAGGGGGCACGGGGCCAGCCAGGTCCCCAAATCCACCTGCCCCATCCTCTGTTCCCAGGTGATCCTAGGTGGAGGCCGAAAGTACATGTTTCCCATGGGGACCCCAGACCCTGAGTACCCAGATGACTACAGCCAAGGTGGGACCAGGCTGGACGGGAAGAATCTGGTGCAGGAATGGCTGGCAAAGCACCAGGTGATGGGGGCTGGCGGGTGCGGGGGGCACAGCAAGGGGAGGGCAGAGGTGTGGGGCTCAGGACTGTGGGCTGAGGCCTGGCTCTCTCCCTCCCTACAGGGTGCCCGGTACGTGTGGAATCGCACTGAGCTCATGCAGGCTTCCCTGGACCCGTCTGTGACCCATCTCATGGGTAATGACCCCCTTCCTGCCCTGGCATCCCTCAGATGGCACCTTCTGAGCCTGTGTGCACATCCGCCAGCACCCTCCCACCCCCAGCCTGCCAGTCACCACGGGACCCCTTGTCCCGCAGGTCTCTTTGGGCCCGGAGACATGAAATACGAGATCCACCGAGACTCCACACTGGACCCCTCCCTGGTGGAGATGACGGAGGCTGCCCTGCATCTGCTGAGCAGGAACCCCTGCGGCTTCTTCCTCTTCGTGGAGGGTGCGTGGTGGCCCCTGGGGAGTGGGGGTTGGGGGTTGGAGCAGGGCAGGTTCAGCATCTCCCCGCTCTGGCCTTCCTGCAGGCGGTCGCATCGACCATGGTCATCATGAAAGCAGGGCTTACCGGGCACTGACTGAGACGGTCATGTTCGACGACGCCATTGAGAGGGCGGGCCAGCTCACCAGCGAGGAGGACACGCTGACCCTCGTCACCGCTGACCACTCCCACGTCTTCTCCTTCGGAGGCTACCCCCTGCGAGGGAGCTCCATCTTCGGTAGGCCTGGGGAGAGTGGCAGGTGCTGCTGCATCAATCACATGGGTGAAATCCGAGCCTCAGTCTCCTCCTCTGTCAAATGGAAGTAATGCTGGCACCAGCCCTGTAGGGTCTCCTGAGGACTAAGCCCCTGACCAGGCAAAAAGTGGCGGTGCCGAGCACGTGGGAGACACTCCACAGCTGTGTTCAGCTCAACCACAGGGACCCCTCTCTCTGCAGGGCTGGCCCCTGGCAAGGCCCGGGACAGGAAGTCCTACACGGTCCTCCTATACGGAAACGGTCCGGGCTATGTGCTCAAGGACGGCGCCCGGCCGGATGTTACCGAGAGCGAGAGCGGTGAGTGCTGCGGGGTGGCCCCCTGAGGGGGACCAGGGTGCCAAGGATGGGGGGCTGGCGGGAAGGGGTCACCTCTTGTCTGTCTGGAACTGAACCCTCCTACCGGAACTGAACCCTCCTCCCAGGGAGCCCCGAGTATCGGCAGCAGTCAGCAGTGCCCCTGGACAGAGAGACCCACGCAGGCGAGGACGTGGCAGTGTTCACGCGCGGCCCGCAGGCGCACCTGGTTCACGGCGTGCAAGAGCAGAGCTTCATAGCGCACGTCATGGCCTTCGCTGCCTGCCTGGAGCCCTACAAGGCCTGCGACCTGGCGCCCCACGCCGGCACCACCGACGCCGCGCACCCGGGGCCGTCCGCGGTCCCCGCTTCGCTGCCTCTGCTGGCCGGGACCCTGCTGCTGCTGGAGACGGCCACTGCTCCCTGAGTGTCCCGTCCCTGGGGCTCCTGCTTCCCCATCCCGGAGTTCTCCTGCTCCCCACCTCCTGTCGTCCTGCCCGGCCTCCACCCCGAGTCGTCATCCCTGGAGTTCCTGTACAGATGTCCTGCCATGGAACCTTCACCTCCCCGTGCGCTCTGGGGACTGAGCCCATGACACCAAACCTGCCCCTTGGCTGCTCTCAGACTCCCTGCCCCAACCCCAGGGACTGCAGGTTGTGCCCTGTGGCTGCCTGCACCCCAGGAAAGGAGGGGGCTTAGGCCACCCAGCCCCCACCTACAGCCCAGTGGGTACCAGGCAGGCTCCCTTCCCGGGGAAAAGAAGCACCCAGACCCCGCGCCCCGCTGATCTTTGCTTCAGTCCTTGAATCACTTGTGGGACTTGAGGACTCGGGATCTTCAGGACACCTGGAGAAGGGTGGCTTCCTGCCACCCTGCTGGCCAAGGAGGCTCCTGGCGTGGGGATCCCCAGGGGGATTTTGACACAGCCTTCGGCTGCCCCCCACTAAGCTAATTCCACACCCCTGTACCCCCCCAAGGGGGCCTCTGCCTCATGGCAGAGGCTTCCCCAAATCACAACTTCTCAGATGTTCCATACTCCCAAATGCCAATTTCAGCACCCAACTGAGATCCAAGGAGCTCCTGGGAAGCCCTGGGTGCAGGGCAGCGGTCGAGAGCCAAAGGTCCCTCCCCAGACATCTGGACACTGGGCATAGATTTCTCAACAAGGAAGACTCCCTTGCCTCCCCAGGGCCTCTGCTGTCCCAGGAGACAAAGCAATAATAAAAGGAAGTGTTTGTAATCCCAGCACTTTGGGAGGCCGAGGTGGGCGGATCACGAGGTCAGGAGATGGAGACCATCCTGGCTAACACGGTGAAACCCCTTATCTATGCGCCTGTAGTCCCAGCTATCCAGGAGGCTGAAGCAGGAGAATCGCTTGAACCCGGGCGGCGGAGGTTGCAGCGAGCTGAGGTCATGCCACTGCACTCCAGCCTGGGCGACCGAGCGAGATTCTGCCTCAAAAATAAATAAATAAATTTTAAAAATAAATAAATAATAAAAGGAAGTGTTAGACAATGTAATGCCAGTACTACTTCCTAGGAGGAAAATCATTAGTGCCTGTGGGCACAGTGTCTGGAGGGGTGGATAACGCAGGCCAGGAGGGGCTGCTGAGGAGCAGATGATTGAGCAGGAGACCTAAACAGAGTGGGGCTTGAGCAAGGCAGAACAGCAGTGCCAAGGCCCTGGGGCAGTGCCAGCAGGTGCTCTGGGAGGCCAAGGGCTGGATCAGAGGGTGTGTGGGTAGAGGGGTAAATCTGAGCGGTCAAGAGGGTGGGTAGTGTTGGGGAGTTTGAAGTCTGAGTAGAGGGATGTGGTTGGAGGTCTTTGAAGAGGGCTGTGACCCGCCCTGGGTGGAAAATAAGTACTCTGGCTGCTGCCAGAAGAAGGGTCTTGTCTTTTGGGTGGATGGTGGGGGTGGTAGAGGGTAGCAGGTAGAGGTGAGAGCTGGGGAAGGAACTGACTCCAGGTGTTTCTGATCTCCGTCCGAAAGCATTCGGGAGCACCCATCCCAACACAGCCATGCTTGGTGAGTACCACACCTGCCCCAAAAGAACATTGAAAAGAATTTTATTTGAGGCTGGAGTGCAATGACCTTGTCTCAGCTCACTGCAACCTCTGCCTCCCGGGTTCAAGCCATTATCCTGCCTCACTCTCCCAAGTAGCCAGGGGTTAACAAGTGTGCACCACCATGCCTGGCTAGTTTTTGTATTTTTAGTAGAGACAGGGTTTCACCATATTGGCCAGGCAGGTCTCGAACTCCTGACCTCAGGTGATCCACCCGCCTTGGCCTCCCGAAATTTGGGATTACAGGCGTGAGCCACGCATCCAGCTGAAAAGAATTAAAGGTGAAATCAACCACATTTTCCAGCAAATTTTACACTATTACAAAAAATACAAAAATTAGCCAAGCCTCGTGGCCTATGCCTGTGGTCCCAGCTACTCAGGAGGCTGTGGTGGGAGGATCACCTGAAGTGAGGAGTGTGAGACCAGCCCAGCCAACATGGTGAAACTAAAACTGGTCTAAACTAAAACACGGTCTCTACTAAAACTACAAAAATTAGTCGGGCGTGGTGGTCGGCACCTGTAATCCCAGCTACTTGGGAGGCTGAGGCAGGAGAATTGATTGAACCTGGGAGGTTGCAGTGAATTGAGATCATACCACTGCACTCCAGCCTGTGCAACAGAGCCACTCTGTCTTAAGAAAAAAAAAAAAAGCAAGCATTTTGTGCTCACTAGAAATATTAGTATGACTGAATGCTTCCTTGCATATGAAAATTATTTAACATTGTAAAACATCTATTTGGCAGGCATGGTGGCTCAACACCTGCAATCACAGCACTTTGGCAGGAAGAGGGGGTAGGATCACTTGAGTTCAGGAGTTCGAGAATAGCCTGGGCAACATAGTGAGATCCCGTCTCTACAAAAACAACAACTGAGCCCAGGGAGGTCGAGGCTGCAGTGAAAGAAGATTGCTCCACTGCACTCTAGCCTGGGCAGCAAAGCAAGACCCTGTCTGGAAAAATATATCCATGTATTTGAGGACCTGGCTCTCTCAGGACAGTTTTTTTTTCTTTTTTAATTCTAGGTTTTAGTGGCTGTCATAAAAATATGGGAGGTGAACAGAAGGTAGACACCATTAGCTGGCCTTACTAAATCATCATACTCATGTTACATTCCATCCACCAAATATGCAAAGGTTTTGGTAAAATCCGGCTAGTATATTTCTATCTTCCCAGTTGCCAGTGGGTTAGAAAGTTCCTTTCTAACCAATGTGGAGGTGCTGCATGTTCAGGTTTTACATGAGCCCTCACACCCAAAGACTTCCATATTTTAAAAGTGAAGACGTTTTAAAAACAGATTATTCTGGCCAGGCATTGTGGCTCATGCTTGTAATCCCAGCCTTTTGGGAGGCCGAGACAGGCAGATCACTTGAGGTCAGAAGTTTGAGACCAGCCTGGCCATCATGGTGAAACCCTGTCTCTACTAAAAATACAAAGATTAGCGAGGTGTGGTGGCCCGTGCCTGTAATCCTAGCTACTCAGGAGGCTGAGACAAGAGAATCGCTTGAATCCGGGAGGCAGAGGTTGCAGTGAGCTGAGATCGCACCATTGCACTCCAGCCTGGGTGATGAGAGTGAAACTCCATTGAAAGGAAGAAAGAAGAAGAAAGAAGAAAGGAAGAAGAAGAGGAAGAAGAGGAAGAGGAGGAAGAGGAGGAAGAGGAGGAAGAGGAAGAAGAGGAAGAAGAGGAAGAAGAGGAGGAGGAGGAGGGAGGAGAGGAAGAGGAAGAGGAAGAAGAGGAGGAAGAGGAAGGAGAAGGAGAGGAAGAGGAAGAGGAAGAGTAAGGAAGAAGAAGAAGAGGAGAAGGAAGAAGAAGGAGGAAGAGGAAGAGGAGGAAGAAGAAGAAGAAGAGGAAGAAGAGGAAGAAGAGGAAGAAGAGAAGAAGAGGAAGAGGAGGAAGGAGGAGAGGAAGAGGAAGAGGAAGGAAGGAGAGGAGGAAGAGGAAGAGGAAGGAGGAGAGGAAGAGGAAGAGGAAGGAAGAAGAAGAGGAGGAGGAAGAGGAGAAGGAAGAAGAAGGAGGAAGAGGAAGAGGAAGAAGAAGAAGAAGGAAAAGAGGAAGAAGAGGAAGAAGAATAAGAGGAAGAGGAAGAAAAGGAAAAGGAAGAAGAGGAGGAGGAAGAGGAGGAGGAGGAAGGAGAGGGAGAGGAAGGAAGAAGAGGAGGAAGAGGAAGAGGAAGGAGAGGAAGAGGAAGAGGAAGGAGAGGAAGAGGAAGGAAGAAGAAGAGGAGGAGGAGGAAAAGGAAGAAGAAGGAGGAGGAAGAGGAAGAGGAAGAAGAAGGAGAAGAGGAAGAAGAATAAGAGGAAGAGGAAGAAAAGGAAGAGGAAGAAGAGAAGAAGAGGAAGAGGAAGAGGAGGAAGGAGAGGAAGAGGAAGGAAGAAGAGGAGGAAGAGGAAGCAGGAGAGGAAGAGGAAGAGGAAGGAAGAAGAAGAGGAGGAGGAGAAGGAAGAAGAAGGAGGAGGAAGAGGAAGAAGAAGAAGGAGAAGAGGAAGAAAAGGAAGAGGAAGAAGAAGAGAAGAAGAGGAAGAGGAAGAGGAGGAGGAAGGAGAGGAAGGAAGAAGAGGAGGAAGAGGAAGGAGAAGGAGAGGAGGAGGAGAAGGAAGAAGAAGAAGGAGGAGGAAGAGGAAGAAGAAGAGAAGAAGAAGAAGAAGAAGAAGAAGAAGAAGAAGAAGAAGAAGAAGAAGAAAGAAGAAGAAGAAGAAGATTATTCTGAAATTAGATCATTCTGTTCTCAAGCTTCCTTTTCCTGTGTAGGTATGAGTGTTTATGAGTCTAATACACTGTTTACCCCAAAATCAAGTGTCAAAGAAATATTTTCAAACTTCTGCTCAAAAATATGCTCTTTCCTTAGCATGAGTTTTGTTTTGTTTGAGACAGAGTTTCGCTCTTATTGCCCAGGCTGGAGTACAATGGCGCGATCTTGGCTCACCGCAACATCTGCCTCCAGGGTTCAAGCAATTCTCCTGCCTCAGCCTCCTGAGTAGCTGGGATTACAGGCACCCGCCACCACGCCCAGCTAATTTTTGGTATCTTTAGTACCAAAAGTTGATGAGTCGATCTGCTGCTCCACGCGTAATTTCAAGGTGGTCACGTTGGGGTCACCACTTGCAGCTTGTAGCTGCTGTGAACGCCAGAGAATGAAGTACTCAGACAATTCCAGCTGAGCGGGGCAGGGGGCAACTCCTCTGAGAGAGTGCCGCCCCAAAATCCATGCGCCAAGTATTTATTAGAGGGCTTGTTAAACTACAAACATCCACCAGATGGGTTTTTGCCGTGGGGTCATGAGGCACATATGGCCTTGTAAAAGCACTCAGACCACATTCCTAGGAGGCTGTTTTCAGCGCTCCTTATCACACATTCCACTCCTTGTCCTGTTTTCAGGATCAAGGAGTTACATTCTCACGCACAAACAGCGTATACACAGTGCCTCAGTATTTTTCCATGCCTCGAGCTCAAATGCCTTGTACATAAGTTTGAATATATTGTCGTGCATCCCCCACATCTCCCCCTTCTTTAATTCTTAGAGCTTGCTGGTTATCCAATGCCAGATAAGCTTCTATCATTCTTCCCTGGTCATAGATGCTTCGGGTGGCAGTACAGAGCCATTTGCAGAAGCCTAGCAATCAGATACAAAAAAGAATCTAGCGGCCATCACCCAAATGCGTATGTTTAACCCAGACAACCAAGTATTCGGGTTCAGTCATTGAAAGCCTTCTTGTAATTGCTGAAGGGTATTTGTTTGTAATTGCTGCGAGACCATTCTTCAAGTTGTTTCTTCAACTCGACCTCAAATGCTTTGTACATAAGATTGAATATATTGCCGCGCACCCCACCCCCTCGCCACTGCCTGACAGAGGGCTAGGAAATGGCTGCTCTGGCTGCTCCAGCTGCTCCACTGAACACCGCAGTTACCCCAGGGAAATTACTTACGACTTCCTCCCACGCGCGGCCACTGTGCCGTCCCTCCCCTCCCCTGCTTTCCCTTCCTCTCCTCTCGCGCACCCTCCTCCCGCGCTCAGGGACCCCTGGGCAAGGCCACTGCGCGCCCGGTCTACGGCAGCTGGCGGGGCGCTCCGGTCGCGCACTCACACGGATGACGTAGCGCAGAGTTCCTGTCGTTCAGGCTGACCATGAGCGAGAAGAGCGCGGCGACGCTGTACACGCCCTGCACTTTTTTACAGCAGCCAGTTGAGGTCCCATCGCGCAGCGACCCCCGGGGGCTCCGCCGCGCCGCCCAAGTCCAACCCCCGCAGTCCTCGATGACCTCCAGCACGGGCAGCGGGTTCAGTCGTTCGATCTCGCGCATCTCGAGGCACAAGCGGAAGAAGGCGCGCACCTAGTGCTGGGCAGCGCCGCCGGGTCCACCCGTGGGCCGAGCCAGCAGGCGCCGCATGCGCTCCTCGTTCTGCTAGCCGATGGCCGCGATGGTGCCATAGGTGAGCTTGTCGTCGGGGATGGCGTGGCGCCGCAGCCAGCCGCCGCAGGCGAACGAGTAGAAGTCCTGGCATGGGTCGGTGCTGGAGTCCAGGTTGGCGGCCAAGAAGCGAGCGGCGCACGCGAAGGCTTGCGCTCAGGACAGCCTTCAGGACAGGCGCCGCCGCCGGCCGCGACCGGTCCCAGGTACTTGAGCACCAGCACAGCCGCCAGGATGGAGCAGAGAGGCTGGCTGCAAACACCAGCCCGACAGCAGGCTCACCTCGCGCCGCTTCCAGCGCTGCAGCCCGGCCTGGGCCGGGTGGCCTGCGGGCAGAAAGGCCCCGCAAGCGCCCCCTGCGCCGCAGTGACTCACATACTTGACCTCCTGGAACTCATCGTAGTGCGCCATCAGCGAATACCAGGACTCCATGGCGCCGAGGCTGCCGGGGTGCAGCCCTGGGCCACCTGGGCTACGGGATGCGCGTGGCCGCCGGCCTCCTCGTGAGCCTTCGCGTGGCCCCTGGCGCCTCAGCTGCGGGAAAGACAAAGGCAGGCTCTTGAGATGCCGCAGCCCGAAGGGGTTCCCGGGCACCGCGAGGAGAGACACAGGCCTGGGTGCAGAGGCCCCAGCCGCGGGCCTCATTCACTGGGGAAACCAGGGACCAAGAGGGCTCGGCGGGGCCACCACTCCCGCGTGCACAGTGGTGTCTTCTCCCCGTCCCCCTCCCTGCACACACGTGCGGGTCCCTGGGTTGGGAGGGCCCTGATGGGAAGGGGGAGGCGCCGGGCACGGGGCCTGGCACGTAATGGGCCTTCATTGAAAGGCCGTCCCTCTTCCCTTCGCCTTTATGGTCCAGGACCTGCCCCAGCCAAGGCCGGCCAGAATGGGGGAGAAGGAGCGGAGGCTGGAGTGAGGAGGTGCGGTCAGGAGCGCGTCTATGCTGCACTTTCAGCTTTCCGCGCTGGACACCGACAGAGGCTCCACAAAGCGGCCAAAGAACCAAACTTTGTCCCTGCAAGGGACATCTGCAAGGACATCTGCCCAGCAACCATCTGTCCAACCTCAGACTGGTGCCACACATACCCTTGATCCTTGTAGCCAAGGATAAATATCTCAAAACAATCCTGTGATCCTCCATTTTCCTTTAAAATCCGCAGGATCGACCACTCCAACCCCGACCGCTGGCTCCTTCTGCTCGGTGGCCCGACGGCCTACCCGCTCCTTCCCCAGGGGCGAGCGCCAACGCCCCAGGGTCGTGGATACACAGCCCACCCCCTGGACGGCCCTGATGGAGACCGGCTCCGTTCCCCCACCCACCCCCACTCCCAGTCTGTGACCCCGACCCGAGCCACTCCTGGCTTCAGTAGGTTCTCCCCAGAACCCAAACTTGGATGAAGTTTCACCTCCCGCGGGGCGCAAGCAGACGAAGTCGGGAGGCTCCGCGCAGCGGCCGCGATGGTGGCAACGGCTGCAGGGATTCGGCGCCATTTACCCGGCAGGTGCGCACCGGAGCAGGGCCTGGCCTAGCGGGCCCGATCGAAACCAGAGCCTCAGCCTGAGCAGAGCTGCGTGGGCAGCCGCTGTCTCCCAGCGCCCGCTGCCTTTTCTGCCGCCGAGCTGCCAGCCCGCGGGGTCCAGCCGTGTCCCAGGACCAGTAAGGGCAGCGGGTACTCCCGGGAGGGGTCCCTTCTGATCCCGCGTCCCCACTACGAGCTGCCCACCAGCCGGCTAGAAAGGGGCTGGAGCTACGCAGCTGGGGGCCGTCATGCCCCAGCCCACAGCCCTGGAGCACCGCCCGGGGAGGACTCCTCCTAAAGGATAAGGGAGCCCTGATGGAGTGCCTGGGGCTGCCTGCATAGCGCCTGCGCATCTTCACCAGGGAACTTCCTTGTCCTCCTGGGAACCGCTGTCCAGGATCAACTCTCCCCAGGGCGTCTGGGCTTCTGGTTGGCCTCGCTCTCTTCCCCCAGTTCCTGATCCAGGAAGAGCAACGGAGAGCCCTGCCAGAAGAAGGCCTGGGGCTGCGAGTGCGGCCCCCATGGCACCAATGCACATTTGACCCAGAGCAGAGCAATCATGGCCAATAGGAGGTGACGTGGGTTTAGCCTCTGACCACACAGTCCTGGTCACCCTGCACAGACTGCCAATAAAGAGGGGTCCGAGGCCCAGCTCCTTGGCTCCCCTGCAGTGTCTCCAAAAGGGAAGCTGAGGCTGTGGGTGAGTGGGTGATGCCAGTGGTCCAGGCTCCAGTTCCACCTTGCACAAAGGCCTTCCTAACCTTTCATCAAAAAATATTTCTGCAAGGACATCTGCCCAGCAACCATCTGTCCAACCTCAGACTGGTGCCACACATACCCTTGATCCTTGTAGCCAAGGATAAATATCTCAAAACAATCCTGTGATCCTCCATTTTCCTTTAAAAACCTTTGTCTTCCTTCACCTCCCTAAATTCACATGTACTTTCCTGTGGCCTGCTTATTCCCAAGCAATACCTATTTCCAAAGAAAGTCCATTTTATTTGAGTCTTTCTGTATTTGTTATGCAGTGTCACATAGTGAAGCCAGAAGTGGGACCCAAGTGAATTCATCTTGGATGAATCAGAGTCTCCTGGAATCTAACGCAGCGGTGACTGAACCCCCTGCAGACTGCCTTTCCAGGAGTCGCTTTTCTGTTCTGGTGAATCTCCTCAAATACCCAGACTCCCTCCCTTTGGTCAGTTCCTTTTTACTTTATTCTGGATGTGATTTGGTTATAAGGCTCCCTTAAACAAAGGACCTTGCATCCCTCCTGGGAGTATAAATGTTGGATTTCTTTCTTTTTTTCTTTTTGCTTGTTTGCTTTTGGCAAGCACTTTCTGGTGTAAAGAAAAGTGCCCTTCTGGTTTGAGGACTCTGATTTCTACAGAATTAATGTTCTGTCTGTGAGGCAAGTCTTTTCTGGTGAATTCACTCTTGGTTCTGCATGTCTGGCTGAATATTTTGTTTGATGTGCACGCCTTGGTTGAAATTTTGTGAGCATTCTGATTTTGGTTTGATTTTGGTTTGGTTTCCCACGTCTGTAAATGATTTGGCTCATTTTTTTTTTCTTGCCTGTTCCTGAACATCTTCTGATCATCCCACAGCAAAAATAAACATAAATAGTTTAGCACCATAGGAAATGTTAAAACACACATACACATGGTGAGGGTCTGCCCCTCGAGGTGGCTCCCGCCTATAATCCTTGCACTTCGGGAGGCCGAGGTGAGAGAATGGCTTGAGCTAAGGAGTTGGAGACCAGCCTGGGCAACATGATGAAACCCCACCTCTACAAATAATACAAAAATTAGCTGGGTGTGGTGGCACCCACCTGTAGTCCCAGCTATCAGGAGGCTGATGTGGGAGGATTGCTTGAGTCCAGGAGGTCAAGTCTACCATGACTTGTGGTCTTGCCACTGCACTAAAGCCTGTTTAACAGTGAGAATTGTCTCAAAAAATACACATATGGTGAGTGTGAGAAAGCCAACTGAAAGAACCTAGGGTGTCACCACCATCTAAAACACTGGTCCAGACTCCTGACAGTCCCTGACAGGGTTTATAGGATTTTCTTTGCTTCTCAGAAATTAAAAAGAAATGGAACGGCATTCTCAGACATTAAAGCATGCCAGATTTTCTGGGACTCCAGTCAGCTAAATGGCTTTCCCTGTGCACATTTCAAAATCAGTGGCCATCAATGGAATCATTTGAACTCCCCAAATTTGCTTTTTCCTAATACTGAATTTTAAAACTGCCAACTACAAAGTTAAATGGAGAGCCTTCTAAGTTGTCTACTTCTCTCTCTCTCTTTTCTGCCTACTTGGAATCTGCTGACATTTCTGCTGGTATTAAGATAAACTGATAATATCACACTCCAGCCAACATAAAAATCAGTAAGGAAGGGGTCTTGAAGGGCTTTCAAATTAATGGCTCTATTAATTACAACAGCTCCATGGCAAACAGCAACCTAGATACCTTTTGGAAATGTAAATTCAGGTTTGCCTAACAGCTGCTTAGGGTGATGGAACAGTCCATGGAAGGATTGATATTAGAAAAGAACAGAATGAGAGAAATGTTTATAAATGTTAGGCCCTCAGATTAAACAGGTCAAAATCATGAGCTCAGAGCAATAATAAAAAGGATATCTGTTTCTGGCATAAAAACTGCTTCTCTGCTACACAGGGGCCAGGAAGAGCTGAACAAACTGCTAAAATGCTTCCCACTGGCATGGAGCTGTCAAGCAACTGAGAGTGGCAAACACAAGAGAAATTTGTTACTGGACTTTTCTTTTTTTTTTTTTTTTTTTTTGAGACGGAGTCTTGCTCTGTCGCCCAGGCTGGAGTGCAGTGGCGCGATCTCAGCTCACCGCAAGCTCTGCCTCCTGGGTTCACGCCATTCTCCTGCCTCAGCCTCCCGAGTAGCTGGGACTACAGGCGCCCACCACCTCGCCTGGCTAATTTTTTTTGTATTTTTAGTAGAGATGAGGTTTCACCGGATTAGCCAGGATGGTCTCGATCTCCTGACCTCGTGATCCGCCCGCCTCGGCCTCCCAAAGTGCTGGGATTACAGGCTTGAGCCACCGCGCCCGGCTGTTACTGGACTTTTCAAAACTGCTGAGAGATTTTGTTTCTTGTACAAAATCCAGCCAGTCCTAGCTAAAATTAAACAGTTAGTATTTAATCCCTAATCTCATTTGAAACTGAAATAGGATAAAGGTGGGCTCAAAGAGATTAAAATAAAAACCAGAAAACTAAACTGCTTGCCAGGCACAGTGGCTGATGCCTGTAACCCCAGCACTTTGGGAGGCCAAGGCATGTAGATCACTTGGCATCAAGAGTTCCAGACCAGTCTGACCAACATGGTGAAACCCCATCTCTACTGAAAATACAAAATTAGCCAGGTGTGGTGGCGCACGCGTGTAATCCCAGCTACTTGAGAGACTGAGGCAGGAGAATCGCTTGAATCTGGAGGCTGAGGTTGCAGTGAGCTGAGATTGAGCCATTACACTCCAGCCTGGGCAACAAGAGCGAAACTCCATCTCAAAAAAAGAAAAGAAAAGAAAACTAAACTGTTTTACCCAAAGTTTTGGTTTGCTGCCCTTATAAAATTGCTTATCAAGACTAATGACAATCTTTTTTTTTTTTGAGATGGAGTTTCTCTGTTGTCGCCCAGGCTGGAATGCAGTGGAGCGATCTCACCTCACTGCAACTTCCGCCTTCTGGGTTCAAGCAATTCTCCTGCCTCGGCCTCCCAAGTAGCTAGGATTACAGGTGCACGCCACCACACCTGGCTACTTTTTGTATTTTTAGTAGAGACGGGGTTTCAACATCATGACCAGGCTTGTCTCCAATTTCTGACCTCAGGTGATATGCCCGCTTTAGCCTCCCATAGTGGCTGGATTATAGGCATGGGCCACAGTGCCTGGCCCTGAAAATCTTAAAGTTTAGCTTTGGGACCTCTCCCATTTTCTTAGAAATCTCATTTGGACCCAACTGTGTTTTATAAACCTGTGAGTCCACATTACAATGTTTTGCTGTCTCATGACTAAAATTCTAAAATGAAAGCTATAAGGTCTTATTTGTGTTTCTATGTATGTATGTTTTTGCATGTTGTATGTTGTGTCTCCAAGTTGAAATCTGGCATAGTCAGCTAGACATCCCTTAAGGAATTCTATTCGGGGTGGCCGGACATGGTGGCTCATGCCTGTTATTCCAGCACTTTGGGAGGCTGAGGCGGGTGGATCAGCTGAAGTCAGGAGTTCGAGACAAGCCTGGGCCACATGGCAAAACCCAATTTTTACTAAAAATAAAAAAATTAGCTGGGGCTGGTGGTGTGCACCTGTATTCCCAGCTACATAGGAGGCTGAGGCAGGAGAATCACTTGAACCGGTGGGGGCAGAGGCTGCAGTGAGCTGAGATCATGCCACTGCACTCCAGCCTGGGTGACAGAGCGAGACTCTGTCTCAAAAAAAAAAAAAAGAAAAAAAGATAAATTAAACTTGTTAAAATATATAGTGAGCAGGGCATGGTGGAGCATGCCTGTATTCCCAGCTACTCAGGGGGCTGAGGCAGGAGGATTACTTGAGACCAGGAGTTCGAGGCCAGCCTGAGCAACACAGCAATACCCCATCTCTAAAAAAAATATGTACATAGGCTGGGTGCGGTGTCAAACGTCTTTAGTCCCACCACTTTGCGATGTCAAGGTGCGTAGATTGCTTGAGCTTAGGAGTCCCAGACCAGCCTGAGCAACATGGCAAAACCCCATCTCTACCAAAAAAAAATACAAAAATTAGCTGGGCTTGGTGGTGTGTGCCTGTAGTCCCAGCTAGTGGGGAGGTTGAGGCAGGAGAATCACTTTAATTCGAGAAGTAGAGGCTGCAGTGGGCTGTGATTGCACCACTGCGCTCCAGCCTGAGTGACAGAGCGAGACCCTATCTCAAATATATATGTAGTATATATATTACATATATTATGTAATATGTATTACATATATATACACACAGATATATACACACACATATCTATGTATGTATATGCATACATGTATACACACATACATATATAAATACATGTATACATATATAACATAAAAATGAACCCAAATACCTTTTAGTTCACGTGATTTAACTACATCTTTGATAAATAAGCTAGTTTTAAATTTGTTGATAAAATAAAAATAAAATATATTTAGCATCTTCTTTTCTTTCTTTCTTTTTTTTTTTAGACAGAGTCTTGCTCTGTCACCCAGGCTGGAGTGCAGTGGTGCAGTCTCGGCTCACTGCAACCTCCACCTCCTAGGTTCAAGCAATTTTCATGCCTCAGCCTCCTGAATAGATGCTACTACAGGCACGCCTCACCACCCCCGGCTAATTGTTTTGTATTTTTAATAGAGAATGGGCCTTGCCATGTAGGCCACGCTGGTCTCGAACTCCTGGCCTTAAGTGATCCGCCCACCTCGGCCTCCCAGAGTGCTGGGATTGCAGGCGTGAGCCACCGTGCACATCCATCTTTAGCATTTGCAGTGTACATTTTCCCCTGGGTTTGCGGGTCAGATAGGATTATACGTGTCTCTGCTAGATGCTTCAAGGTCATAAAACTTTAAACCCAACGTAAAAACAGAGTGATCTTTGTTTGTGGAGCTCCTTGATAAATAAAACTAATTTAGTATTGCTACTTTAATGAAAACAGCTCTGTCTTACAAGTTACTGGCAAAATACCTATTTATTTAATTTTAAGGTTCTTAGGTGAACATCTGAGAGTCACAGGCTACAAAAGTTGTGAACAGGAAAATAACCTGAAATGAGGACTAGCTTTGTGTAATATCTCAGTATTCAAAATTAATGAGGATATAGTTGTTAAAAATATAAATTAGGTAACTGTAAATGGCATAAATGTCTATAAATAAGTTTTTCATAGAATTTGAGATTTTGTTTGTTTGTTTGTTTGTTTTTTCGCAGATTCTCTCACTGTGGCCCAAGATGGAGTGCAGTAGTGCGATCTCGGCTCACTGCAACTTCAGCCTCCCGGTTCAAGTGATTCTCCTGACTCAGCCTGCCAAGTAGCTGGGACTACAGGCATGTGCCACCATGCACAGCTAATTTTTGTACTTTTAGTGGAGACAGGGTTTCACCATGTTGGCCAGGCTGGTCTCGAACTCCTGGTCTCAAGAAATCCTCCCCTCTTGGCCACCCAAAGTGCTGGGATTACAGGTGTGAGCCACTGCGCCTGGTCGGAATTTGAAATTTTTTTTTGAGATGGAGTTTCACTCTTGTTGCCCAGGCTGGAGTGCAATGGCATGATCTCGGCTCATCAGAACCTCGGCTTCCTGGCTTCAAGGGATTCTCCTGCCTCAGCCTCCCAAGTTGGGATTACAGGCAGGCACCACCAAGCCCAGCTAATTTTTAGTAGAGATGGAGTTTCTCCATGTTGGTCAGGCTGGTCTCAAACTCCCGACCTCAGTTGATCGGCCTGCCTCGGCCTCCTAAAGTGTTGGAATTACAGGCAAGAGCCACAGCACCCAGCCAGAATTTGAAGTCTTAAAGTCAGGTTATGTTACATTAAGTGACAGATACTCATTAAATATAGGGGTCATTTCCAAATAAGATAAAGACACAAAAACATAAATTGCCAAACATAAATATAAGTGTGTTTGTGGCTTCTTAAACTTTTATAGAACTACCAAATATATTGGGGTTGTACTGATACACATGAAACAGTGATGTTTCTAAAATTATAAATGGTTCTCGTCTGTAAAATACTGATATGTGACAGTCAGTTGGCCAACATGGCGAAACTCTGTCTCTACTAAAAATACAAAAATTAGCTGGGTGTTGTGGCGGGTGCCCATAATCCCAGCTACTGGGGAAGCTGAGGCAGGAGAATCACTAGAACCCAAGAGGTGGAGATTGTAGTGAGCTGAGAGCACGCCATTGCACTCCAGGCTGGGTGACAAGAGCGAAACTCCATCACAAAAAAAAAAAAGAAAAAAATATTTTTTTCTTTTGCTTCCTGGTTTTTCACTAGAAATTAAGGTTGCTAAGAGTTAAAAATTCTAATTAATCTATACAATTCCGTGGACCAAGTGTACCAAAAAAAGATGCATTTTTGATAAGAAAAATTATTTAAAATGTGTAAAAACATGTTTTTGCTTTATTTAGTATTGTTGTATATTTAAAATTATTTGAACTTTTTATAAATTAGGAAAAATAGAGATAGGATTCTGCTGTGGTGCCCAGCCTGGTCTCGAATTCCTAGGTTCCAGTGATCCTTCTGCCACAGCCTCCCAGACTGTTGAGATTGCAGGTGTGGGCCACTGCACCTGGCCAAAATGTGTTCTTTATGGAAATAAAGGAATAATTTTGTCTAATTTGGAGATTATACAATGTTGTCTCAAAATATGGATTTATGAGCTAAATAAAAACAAGACAGAAAGGAACCAGTAAGTAGGAGAGAGATGTGAAGAATGTTACAGGTATGAAGATATATTTTTGATAAAAACAGTTAAAAAAAAAAAAAGAATTCGGAATGACAAAGGATCTTGTGTTGTAAATTTTCTGTCCTAAATAAAACGACTTATTACTTAATAAAGGGGAAGTTTAAGTCAAAGCAGAGGTCTAGGCCTGTCATGGAATTGCTAAGTCATGAAAGGTTTGTGAAGGATGAATTTGTGAAAGAAATTTTTGTATGTGATCAAGTTGGCTAAAATTAGAAGGAAATTATTTATGAGTCTTTCTAAGGATTGAGCTTTCATATTAAAACTACACTGAGGCTGGGCACGGTGGCTCATGCTTGTAATCCCAGGACTTTGGGAGGCCAAGGCGGGTGGATCACTTGAGGTCAAGAGTTGGAGACCAGCCTGGCCAACATGGTGAAACCCCATCTCTACTAAAAATACAAAAATTAGCCAGGCCTGACAGCACATGCCTGAAATCCCAGCTGCTCTGGAGGCTGAGGCAGGAGAATCGCTTGAATTTGAATCTGGGAGGCAGACGTTTCAGTGAGTCAAGTTGTGCCACTGTACTCCAGCCTGGGCAACAGAGCGAGACTCCATCTCAAAAAAAAAAAAAAAACAACTTACATTGATATTGTCCTCTTAGGATCTAGAAGGAAAAAAAAGAAGAAAGAAAGAGAAGGAAAAAGAAAAAGAAAAAAAAACTACTCTGATTAAAAAACCAAAAATTTGCAGCCCCGTGTGGTAGTTCATGCCTAGAGTCACAGCATTTTGGGAGGCTGAGGCGGGCAGATATCTTGAGGTCAGGAGTTTGAGACCAGCCTGCTCAACATGGGGAAGTCCCATCTCCACTAAAAATACAAAAATTAGCTGAGTGTGTTGGCGGGTGGCTGTAATCCCAGCTAGCTGGGAGGCTGAGGCAGGAGAATTGCTTGAACGTGGGAGGCGGAAGTTGCAGCGAGCAGAGATGATACCACTGCATTCCAGCCTGGGCGACAGAGTGAGGCTCTTTCTCAAAAAAGAAAAAAAAAAACACCTAAAAATTTGGTCCCCTATGTTAGTACAACAAAGTTTTCTTGAGGTATAGATCTGCTCTTAGAAAATCTAAAAGAGTTATTAATTTTTACTTCTGAAATATATTTCACATCTAAACTGAAGCTTTCTTTTTTTTTTCTGAGACAGGGACTTGCTCTGTCATCCAGGTTACAGTGCAGTGGCATGGTCTTGGCTCATTGCCACCTTGACCTACCGGGCTCAAGGGATTCTCCTGTCTCTGCCTCCTGAGTAATTAGGACTACCACCTACTGTGCTAACTTTTTTGTGTGCACCACCACACCTGGCTAACTTTTTTATTTTTGTATAGACAAGGTCTATGAAAATTCCAACAGTGGATAAAACTCTTAAAAATCTAATATTTCACCAGGCATTTCACTCCATGATTACATTGTATGTCACAGAAATAACCAAAATTCCTTGTCAATTGCTAATTACAATTAACTATCATCAGATTTTTTTTTTTAAATATAAGTAGATGCTCACTTTCTGTCACCCAGGCTGGAGTGCAGTGGCACAATCATAGCTCACGGCAGTCTTGAATTCCTGGGTTCAACTGATGCTTCTGCCTCAGCCTCCCGATTAACTGGGACTATGACCTAAAGAATAATTACAGAATTGAACACTGAAGAAACCACCACCCGGATCAAGAAATGGACGATGACCAGGATCTCCCCACCCCACCCCATACCTTCCCTGTTCATAACAATACCCATTCCTTTGTCGCCAAAGGAAACTGAGTTGTTGGGTTTGTTTGTTGGTTTTTGTTTGTTTATTTAGAGACAGAGTCTTGTTCTCCCACCCAGGCTGGAGTGTGGTGGCAGGATTGTAATTCACTGCAGCCTCACACTCTGGCTCAAGTGAGCCTCCCATCTCAGCCTCGCAAGTAGCTGGGAGTACAGGCATGTGCCACCACACAAAGCTAATGTTTAAATTTTTTCTAGAGTCTCCCTATGTTGATCAGGCTGGTTGCAAACCCCTGGGCTCAAGCAATCTTTCTCACCTTGGCCTCCCAAAGTGCTGAGATTACAGGTATGAGTCACTGCACCTGGTGTCCTTGAATTTTTTGATACTCATTTCCTCTTCAAAGTTTTATCCCTCATATAGTTTAGTTTTGCCTAATTTCAACTTTATATACATAAAAGATATGTTGGATCCTATGTATTCTTTTGTGATTTGCATCTTTTGTCCAGCTTTCTGTCTGTGAGATTCATTTAATCTGTTGCATATTATAACTGGTTATTTCCATTGCTGAATACCATTCCAATCATGAAACAATTGACTTTTTATCTTCTCTCTTTTTGTTTTTTTGAGACAGAGTCTCCCTCTGTCACCCAGGCTGGAGTGCAGTGGCACGATCTCAACTCACTACAACCTCTGCCTCCCAGGTTCAAGCGATTCTCCTGCCTCAGCCTCCTGAGTAGCTGGGATTACAGGTTCCTGCCACCATGCCTGGCTAATTTTTGTATTTTTAGTAGTGATGGAGTTTCACCATGTTGGTCAGTCTGGTCTCAAACTCCTGACCTCATGATCTGCCCACCTCGGCCTCCGAAAGTGCTGGGATTACAGGCGTGAGCCACCATGCCCTGCGACATTTTATCTTTTCTGTTGTCAATCAACATTTGGGGCCGTTTCAATGTCTGGCTATTTAAACAATGCCACTTTGTACACATTGGTGCTTTCCTCCTGGACATGTGCCAAGTTTCTCCAGGACACTTACCCAGGACAGAACTGCTGTCTCGTGAGATGTGCACAGCTCAACATTCAGAACGATGCTCCTATTGGTTCCTCCACTTCCTGCCGGCTCCCTAGGGATGGACTTTTAAATCTTGGCCAATCTGGGATCTGGGATACCACACAGTGTGGTCTCTTCTACATTGGTGGACACCTTTTCACACACGTTTATTGATATTTCTTCTTCTTCTGTTTTTCTTTTTTTTCCTGAGACAGGGTATCACTCTGTCACCTGGGCTGCAATACAGTGGCTCAAACATGGCTCACTGCAACCTCGATCTCCTGGGCTCAAGTGATTCTCCCATCTCACCCTCCAGAATAGCTAAGACAAAAGGTGTGCACCACCACACCTGAGTGATTTTTTAATTTTTTGTAAAGACAAGGTCTCTCCATGTTGCCCAGCCTGGCCTCAAATAATCCTCCAGCCTCACCCTCCCCAAGTGCTAGGATTACAGGCCTGAGTTAGGAAACCAGGGCAAATCATAGCTGAGGATCGCTTAAGGTCATCATAAGAAGAGCATTGAAAGAAACTTCCCACTACGCAGCTATCAGAACGGCTGAAATAAAAAATGTGACAACACCAGATGCTGGCAAGTACGCTGAAAAAGTCACTCAGCTTGCTGGTGGACACAAAATGGTACAGCCAATCTGCAAAACAAGCTGGTAGTTTCTCCAAAAACTACACATGCAACCAACATACAGCCCTGGCCATTTATCCAAGAGGAATGAAAACACATGTTCACTCAAAAACCTACCCATGAATGCTCATAGCAGCTTTATTTATAAAAGCCAAAACTGAAAGCTGCTCCCACTTCCTTCAGCAGGTGGTTGGTTAAACACACTGTGGTGCTTCCATCCCGTGAAATAG